>NW_028263212.1:2112727-2414545 GCF_982192425.1 Myodes glareolus
ACTTTCTAAATGCTGTCCTTTCAGAGAAAATCACTTTCCTTTGAAAGTGCCTTAAGCTACTTACAAGCATTAGGAAGAAACTCACATGCGTTTCTCTGAAAGAGAAGCAGTCTGTTCCAACACTTCAATTCACTGTGCGAAGTGAATGGAGTGTTGCATCACTTTCTAAATTCTGTCCTTTCAGAGAGAATCACTTTCCTTTGAAAGTGCCTTAAACTACTTTCAAGCATTCACAAAAAACTCACATGCGTTTCTCTTAAAGAGAAGCAGACTGTTCCAACACTTCAATTCACTGTGCGAATTGAATGGAGTGTTGCTTCACTTTCTAAATGCTGTCCTTTCAGAGAAAATCACTTTCCTTTGAAAGTGCCTTAAGCTACTTACAAGCATTCACCAGAAACTCACATGCGTTTCGCTGAAAGAGAAGCAGTCTGGTGCAAATCTTCAATTCACTGTGCGAAGTGAATGGAGTGTTGCTTCACTTTCTAAATGCTGTCCTTTCAGAGAAAATCACTTTCCTTTGAAAGTGCCTTAAGCTACTTGCAAGCATTAGGAAGAAACTCACATGCGTTTCTCTGAAAGAGAAGCAGACTGTTCCAACATTTCAATTCACTGTGCGAATTGAATGGAGTGTTGCTTCACTTTCTAAATGCTGTCCTTTCAGAGAAAATCACTTTCCTTTGAAAGTGCCTTAAGAAACTTGCAAGCATTCACAAGAAACTCACATGCGTTTCTCTGAAAGAGAAGCAGTCTGTTCCAACACTTCAATTCACTGTGCGAAGTGAATGGAGTGTTGCTTCACTTTCTAAATGCTGTCCTTTCAGAGAAAATCACTTTCCTTTGAAAGTGCCTTAAGCTACTTACAAGCATTCACCAGAAACTCACATGCGTTTTTCTGAAAGAGAAGCAGTCTGTTCCAATACTTCAATTCACTATGCGAAGTGAATGGAGTGTTGCTTCACTTTCTAAATGCAGTCCTTTCAGAGAAAATCACTTTCCTTTGAAAGTGCCTTAAGCTACTTGCAAGCATTCAACAGAAACTCACATGCATTTCTCTGAAAGAGAAGCAATCTGCTCCAACACTTCAATTAACTGTGCAAAGTGAATGGAGTGTTGCTTCACTTTCTAAATGCTGTCCTTTCAGAGAAAATCACTTTCTTTGAAAGTGCATTAAGCTACTTACAAGCATTCACCAGAAACTCACATGCGTTTCTCTGAAAGAGAAGCAGTCTGTTCCAACACTTCAATTCACTGTGCGAAGTGAATGGAGTGTTGCTTCACTTTCTAAATGCTGTCCTTTCAGAGAAAATCACTTTCCTTTGAAAGTGCCTTAAGCTACTTACAAGCATTCACCAGAAACTCACATGCGTTTCGCTGAAAGAGAAGCAGTCTGTTCCAACACTTCAATTCACTGTGCGAAGTGAATGGAGTGTTGCTTCACTTTCTAAATGCTGTCCTTTCAGAGAAAATCACTTTCCTTTGAAAGTGCCTTAAGCTACTTACAAGCATTAGGAAGAAACTCACATGCGTTTCTCTGAAAGAGAAGCAGTCTGTTCCAACACTTCAATTCACTGTGCGAAGTGAATGGAGTGTTGCATCACTTTCTAAATTCTGTCCTTTCAGAGAAAATCACTTTCCTTTGAAAGTGCCTTAAACTACTTTCAAGCATTCACAAAAAACTCACATGCGTTTCTCTTAAAGAGAAGCAGACTGTTCCAACACTTCAATTCACTGTGCGAATTGAATGGAGTGTTGCTTCACTTTCTAAATGCTGTCCTTTCAGAGAAAATCACTTTCCTTTGAAAGTGCCTTAAGCTACTTACAAGCATTCACCAGAAACTCACATGCGTTTCGCTGAAAGAGAAGCAGTCTGTTGCAAATCTTCAATTCACTGTGCGAAGTGAATGGAGTGTTGCTTCACTTTCTAAATGCTGTCCTTTCAGAGAAAATCACTTTCCTTTGAAAGTGCCTTAAGCTACTTGCAAGCATTAGGAAGAAACTCACATGCGTTTCTCTGAAAGAGAAGCAGACTGTTCCAACATTTCAATTCACTGTGCGAATTGAATGGAGTGTTGCTTCACTTTCTAAATGCTGTCCTTTCAGAGAAAATCACTTTCCTTTGAAAGTGCCTTAAGAAACTTGCAAGCATTCACAAGAAACTCACATGCGTTTCTCTGAAAGAGAAGCAGTCTGTTCCAACACTTCAATTCACTGTGCGAAGTGAATGGAGTGTTGCTTCACTTTCTAAATGCTGTCCTTTCAGAGAAAATCACTTTCCTTTGAAAGTGCCTTAAGCTACTTACAAGCATTCACCAGAAACTCACATGCGTTTTTCTGAAAGAGAAGCAGTCTGTTCCAATACTTCAATTCACTATGCGAAGTGAATGGAGTTTTGCTTCACTTTCTAAATGCAGTCCTTTCAGAGAAAATCACTTTCCTTTGAAAGTGCCTTAAGCTACTTGCAAGCATTCAACAGAAACTCACATGCATTTCTCTGAAAGAGAAGCAATCTGCTCCAACACTTCAATTAACTGTGCAAAGTGAATGGAGTGTTGCTTCACTTTCTAAATGCTGTCCTTTCAGAGAAAATCACTTTCCTTTGAAAGTGCATTAAGCTACTTACAAGCATTCACCAGAAACTCACATGCGTTTCTCTGAAAGAGAAGCAGTCTGTTCCAACACTTCAATTCACTGTGCGAAGTGAATGGAGTGTTGCTTCACTTTCTAAATGCTGTCCTTTCAGAGAAAATCACTTTCCTTTGAAAGTGCCTTAAGCTACTTACAAGCATTTAACAGAAACTCACATGCGTTTCTCTGAAAGAGAAGCAGTCTGTTCCAACACTTCAATTCACTGTGCGAAGTGAATGGAGTGTTGCTTCACTTTCTAAATGCTGTTCTTTCAGAGAAAATCACTTTCCTTTGAAAGTGCCTTAAGCTACTTGCTAGCATTAGGAAGAAACTCACATGCGTTTCTCTGAAAGAGAAGCAGTCTGTTCCAACACTTCAATTCACTGTGCGAAGTAAATGGAGTGTTGCTTCACTTTCTAAATGATGTACTTTCAGAGAAAATCACTTTCCTTTGAAAGTGCCTTAAGCTACTTGCAAGCATTAGGAAGAAAGTCACATGCGTTTCTCTGAAAGAGAAGCAGTCTGTTCCAACACTTCAATTCACTGTGCGAAGTGAATGGAGTGTTGCCTCACTTTCTAAATGCTGTCCTTTCAGAGAAAATCACTTTCCATTGAAAGTGCCTTAAACTACTTTCAAGCATTCACTAAAAACTCACATGCGTATTTCTGAAAGAGAAGCAGTCTGTTCCAACACTTCAATTCACTGTGCGAAGTGAATGGAGTGTTGCTTCACTTTCTAAATGCTGTCCTTTCAGAGAAAATCCCTTTCCTTTGAATGTGCCCTAAGCTACTAACAAGCATTCAACAGAAACTCACATGCATTTCTCTGAAAGAGAAGCAATCTGTTCCAAAACTTCAATTCTCTGTGCGAAGTGAATGGAGTGTTGCTTCACTTTCTAAATTCTGTCCTTTCAGAGAAAATCACTTTCCTTTGAAAGTGCCTTAAGCAACTTCAAAGCATTCACAAGAAACCCTAATGCGTTTCTATGAAAGAGAAGCACTCTGTTCCAACACTTCAATTCACTGCACGAAGGGAATGGAGTGTTGCTTCACTTTCTAAATGCTGTCCTTTCAGAGAAAATCACTTTCCTTTGAAAGTGCCTTAAGCTACTTACAAGCATTCACCAGAAACTCACATGCGTTTCTCTGAAAGAGAAGCAGTCTGTTCCAACACTTCAATTCACTGTCCGAAGTGAATGGAGTGTTGCTTCATTTTCTAAATGCTGTCCTTTCAGAGAAAATCACTTTCCTTTGAAAGTGCCTTAAGCAACTTGCAAAAATTCACAAGAAACTCACATGCGTATCTCTGAATGAGAAGCAGTCTGTTCCAACACTTCAATTCACTGTGTGAAGTGAATGGAGTGTTGCTTCACTTTCTAAATGCTGTCCTTTCAGAGAAAATCACTTTCCTTTGAATGTGCCTTAAGCTACTTACAAGCATTCACCAGAAACTCACATGCGTTTCTCTGAAAGAGAAGCAGTCTGTTTCAATACTTCAATTCACTCTGCGAAGTGAATGGAGTGTTGCTTCACTTTCTAAATGCTGTCCTTTCAGAGAAAATCACTTTCTTTTGAAAGTGCCTTAAGCTACTTACAAGCATTCAACAGAAACTCACATGCATTTCTCTGAAAGAGAAGCAGTCTGTTCCAACACTTCAATTCACTGTGCGAAGTGAATGGAGTGTTGCTTCACTTTCTAAATGCAGTCCTTTCAGAGAAAATCACTTTCCTTTGAAAGTGCCTTAAGCTACTTGCAAGCATTCAACAGAAACTCACATGCATTTCTCTGAAAGAGAAGCAATCTGCTCCAACACTTCAATTAACTGTGCAAAGTGAATGGAGTGTTGCTTCACTTTCTAAATGCTGTCCTTTCAGAGAAAATCACTTTCCTTTGAAAGTGCCTTAAGCTACTTACAAGCATTCACCAGAAACTCACATGCGTTTTTCTGAAAGAGAAGCAGTCTGTTCCAATACTTCAATTCACTATGCGAAGTGAATGGAGTGTTGCTTCACTTTCTAAATGCAGTCCTTTCAGAGAAAATCACTTTCCTTTGAAAGTGCCTTAAGCTACTTGCAAGCATTCAACAGAAACTCACATGCATTTCTCTGAAAGAGAAGCAATCTGCTCCAACACTTCAATTAACTGTGCAAAGTGAATGGAGTGTTGCTTCACTTTCTAAATGCTGTCCTTTCAGAGAAAATCACTTTCCTTTGAAAGTGCATTAAGCTACTTACAAGCATTCACCAGAAACTCACATGCGTTTCTCTGAAAGAGAAGCAGTCTGTTCCAACACTTCAATTCACTGTGCGAAGTGAATGGAGTGTTGCTTCACTTTCTAAATGCTGTCCTTTCAGAGAAAATCACTTTCCTTTGAAAGTGCCTTAAGCTACTTACAAGCATTCACCAGAAACTCACATGCGTTTCGCTGAAAGAGAAGCAGTCTGTTCCAACACTTCAATTCACTGTGCGAAGTGAATGGAGTGTTGCTTCACTTTCTAAATGCTGTCCTTTCAGAGAAAATCACTTTCCTTTGAAAGTGCCTTAAGCTACTTACAAGCATTAGGAAGAAACTCACATGCGTTTCTCTGAAAGAGAAGCAGTCTGTTCCAACACTTCAATTCACTGTGCGAAGTGAATGGAGTGTTGCATCACTTTCTAAATTCTGTCCTTTCAGAGAAAATCACTTTCCTTTGAAAGTGCCTTAAACTACTTTCAAGCATTCACAAAAAACTCACATGCGTTTCTCTTAAAGAGAAGCAGACTGTTCCAACACTTCAATTCACTGTGCGAATTGAATGGAGTGTTGCTTCACTTTCTAAATGCTGTCCTTTCAGAGAAAATCACTTTCCTTTGAAAGTGCCTTAAGCTACTTACAAGCATTCACCAGAAACTCACATGCGTTTCGCTGAAAGAGAAGCAGTCTGTTGCAAATCTTCAATTCACTGTGCGAAGTGAATGGAGTGTTGCTTCACTTTCTAAATGCTGTCCTTTCAGAGAAAATCACTTTCCTTTGAAAGTGCCTTAAGCTACTTGCAAGCATTAGGAAGAAACTCACATGCGTTTCTCTGAAAGAGAAGCAGTCTGTTCCAACACTTCAATTCACTGTGCGAAGTGAATGGAGTGTTGCTTCACTTTCTAAATGCTGTCCTTTCAGAGAAAATCACTTTCCTTTGAAAGTGCCTTAAGCTACTTACAAGCATTCACCAGAAACTCACATGCGTTTTTCTGAAAGAGAAGCAGTCTGTTCCAATACTTCAATTCACTATGCGAAGTGAATGGAGTGTTGCTTCACTTTCTAAATGCAGTCCTTTCAGAGAAAATCACTTTCCTTTGAAAGTGCCTTAAGCTACTTGCAAGCATTCAACAGAAACTCACATGCATTTCTCTGAAAGAGAAGCAATCTGCTCCAACACTTCAATTAACTGTGCAAAGTGAATGGAGTGTTGCTTCACTTTCTAAATGCTGTCCTTTCAGAGAAAATCACTTTCCTTTGAAAGTGCATTAAGCTACTTACAAGCATTCACCAGAAACTCACATGCGTTTCTCTGAAAGAGAAGCAGTCTGTTCCAACACTTCAATTCACTGTGCGAAGTGAATGGAGTGTTGCTTCACTTTCTAAATGCTGTCCTTTCAGAGAAAATCACTTTCCTTTGAAAGTGCCTTAAGCTACTTACAAGCATTTAACAGAAACTCACATGCGTTTCTCTGAAAGAGAAGCAGTCTGTTCCAACACTTCAATTCACTGTGCGAAGTGAATGGAGTGTTGCTTCACTTTCTAAATGCTGTTCTTTCAGAGAAAATCACTTTCCTTTGAAAGTGCCTTAAGCTACTTGCTAGCATTAGGAAGAAACTCACATGCGTTTCTCTGAAAGAGAAGCAGTCTGTTCCAACACTTCAATTCACTGTGCGAAGTGAATGGAGTGTTGCTTCACTTTCTAAATGATGTACTTTCAGAGAAAATCACTTTCCTTTGAAAGTACCTTAAGCTACTTGCAAGCATTAGGAAGAAAGTCACATGCGTTTCTCTGAAAGAGAAGCAGTCTGTTCCAACACTTCAATTCACTGTGCGAAGTGAATGGAGTGTTGCCTCACTTTCTAAATGCTGTCCTTTCAGAGAAAATCACTTTCCATTGAAAGTGCCTTAAACTACTTTCAAGCATTCACTAAAAACTCACATGCGTATTTCTGAAAGAGAAGCAGTCTGTTCCAACACTTCAATTCACTGTGCGAAGTGAATGGAGTGTTGCTTCACTTTCTAAATGCTGTCCTTTCAGAGAAAATCCCTTTCCTTTGAATGTGCCCTAAGCTACTAACAAGCATTCAACAGAAACTCACATGCATTTCTCTGAAAGAGAAGCAATCTGTTCCAAAACTTCAATTCTCTGTGCGAAGTGAATGGAGTGTTGCTTCACTTTCTAAATTCTGTCCTTTCAGAGAAAATCACTTTCCTTTGAAAGTGCCTTAAGCAACTTCAAAGCATTCACAAGAAACCCTAATGCGTTTCTATGAAAGAGAAGCACTCTGTTCCAACACTTCAATTCACTGCACGAAGGGAATGGAGTGTTGCTTCACTTTCTAAATGCTGTCCTTTCAGAGAAAATCACTTTCCTTTGAAAGTGCCTTAAGCTACTTACAAGCATTCACCAGAAACTCACATGCGTTTCTCTGAAAGAGAAGCAGTCTGTTCCAACACTTCAATTCACTGTCCGAAGTGAATGGAGTGTTGCTTCATTTTCTAAATGCTGTCCTTTCAGAGAAAATCACTTTCCTTTGAAAGTGCCTTAAGCAACTTGCAAAAATTCACAAGAAACTCACATGCGTATCTCTGAATGAGAAGCAGTCTGTTCCAACACTTCAATTCACTGTGTGAAGTGAATGGAGTGTTGCTTCACTTTCTAAATGCTGTCCTTTCAGAGAAAATCACTTTCCTTTGAATGTGCCTTAAGCTACTTACAAGCATTCACCAGAAACTCACATGCGTTTCTCTGAAAGAGAAGCAGTCTGTTTCAATACTTCAATTCACTCTGCGAAGTGAATGGAGTGTTGCTTCACTTTCTAAATGCTGTCCTTTCAGAGAAAATCACTTTCTTTTGAAAGTGCCTTAAGCTACTTACAAGCATTCAACAGAAACTCACATGCATTTCTCTGAAAGAGAAGCAGTCTGTTCCAACACTTCAATTCACTGTGCGAAGTGAATGGAGTGTTGCTTCACTTTCTAAATGCTGGCCTTTCAGAGAAAATCACTTTCCTTTGAAAGTGCCTTAAGCTACTTACAAGCATTCACCAGAAACTCACATGCGTTTCGCTGAAAGAGAAGCAGTCTGTTCCAACACTTCAATTCACTGTGCGAAGTGAATGGAGTGTTGCTTCACTTTCTAAATGCTGTCCTTTCAGAGAAAATCACTTTCCTTTGAAAGTGCCTTAAGCTACTTACAAGCATTAGGAAGAAACTCACATGCGTTTCTCTGAAAGAGAAGCAGTCTGTTCCAACACTTCAATTCACTGTGCGAAGTGAATGGAGTGTTGCATCACTTTCTAAATTCTGTCCTTTCAGAGAAAATCACTTTCCTTTGAAAGTGCCTTAAACTACTTTCAAGCATTCACAAAAAACTCACATGCGTTTCTCTTAAAGAGAAGCAGACTGTTCCAACACTTCAATTCACTGTGCGAATTGAATGGAGTGTTGCTTCACTTTCTAAATGCTGTCCTTTCAGAGAAAATCACTTTCCTTTGAAAGTGCCTTAAGCTACTTACAAGCATTCACCAGAAACTCACATGCGTTTCGCTGAAAGAGAAGCAGTCTGTTGCAAATCTTCAATTCACTGTGCGAAGTGAATGGAGTGTTGCTTCACTTTCTAAATGCTGTCCTTTCAGAGAAAATCACTTTCCTTTGAAAGTGCCTTAAGCTACTTGCAAGCATTAGGAAGAAACTCACATGCGTTTCTCTGAAAGAGAAGCAGACTGTTCCAACATTTCAATTCACTGTGCGAATTGAATGGAGTGTTGCTTCACTTTCTAAATGCTGTCCTTTCAGAGAAAATCACTTTCCTTTGAAAGTGCCTTAAGCTACTTACAAGCATTAGGAAGAAACTCACATGCGTTTCTCTGAAAGAGAAGCAGTCTGTTCCAACACTTCAATTCACTGTGCGAAGTGAATGGAGTGTTGCATCACTTTCTAAATTCTGTCCTTTCAGAGAAAATCACTTTCCTTTGAAAGTGCCTTAAACTACTTTCAAGCATTCACAAAAAACTCACATGCGTTTCTCTTAAAGAGAAGCAGTCTGTTCCAACACTTCAATTCACTGTGCGAAGTGAATGGAGTGTTGCTTCACTTTCTAAATGCTGTCCTTTCAGAGAAAATCACTTTCCTTTGAAAGTGCCTTAAGCAACTTGCAAGAATTCACAAGAAACTCACATGCGTTTCTCTGAAAGAGAAGCAGTCTGTTCCAACACTTCAATTCACTGTGTGAAGTGAATGGAGTGTTGCTTCACTTTCTAAATGCTGTCCTTTCAGAGAAAATCACTTTCCTTTGAAAGTGCCTTAAGCTACTTACAAGCATTCACCAGAAACTCACATGCGTTTCTCTGAAAGAGAAGCAGTCTGTTCCAATACTTCAATTCACTCTGCGAAGTGAATGGAGTGTTGCTTCACTTTCTAAGTGCTGTCCTTTCAGAGAAAATCACTTTCCTTTGAAAGTGCCTTAAGCTACTTACAAGCATTCAACAGAAACTCACATGCATTTCTCTGAAAGAGAAGCAGTCTGTTCCAACACTTCAATTCACTGTGCGAAGTGAATGGAGTGTTGCTTCACTTTCTAAATGCTGTCCTTTCAGAGAAAATGACTTTCCTTTGAAAGTGCCTTAAGCTACTTACAAGCATTCACCAGAAACTCACATGCGTTTCTCGGAAAGAGAAGCAGTCTGTTCCAACACTTCAATTCACTGTGCGAAGTGAATGGAGTGTTGCTTCACTTTCTAAATGCTGTCCTTTCAGAGAAAATCACTTTCCTTTGAAAGTGCCTTAAGCTACTTGCAAGCATTAGGAAGAAACTCCCATGCGTTTCTCTGAAAGAGAAGCAGACTGTTCCAACACTTCAATTCACTGTGCGAATTGAATGGAGTGTTGCTTCACTTTCTAAATGCTGTCCTTTCAGAGAAAATCACTTTCCTTTGAAAGTGCCTTAAGCTACTTTCTAGCACTCACAGGAAACACACATGCTTTTCTCTGAAAGAGAAGCACTCTGTTCCAACACTTCAATTCACTTTGCGAAGTGAATGGAGTGTTGCCTCACTTTCTAAATGCTGTACTTTCAGAGAAAATCCCTTTCCTTTGAAAGTGCCTTAAGCTACTTACAAGCATTCACCAGAAACTCACATGCGTTTCTCTGAAAGAGAAGCAGTCTGTTCCAACACTTCAATTCACTGTGCGAAGTGAATGGAGTGTTGCTTCACTTTCTAAATGCTGTCCTTTCAGAGAAAATCTCTTTCCTTTGAAAGTGCCTTAAGCTACTTGCAAGCATTAGGAAGAAACTCACATGCGTTTCTCTGAAAGAGAAGCAGTCTGTTCCAACACTTCAATTCACTGTGTGAAGTGAATAGAGTGTTACCTCACTTTCTAAATGCTGTCCTTTCAGAGAAAATCACTTTCCTTCGAAAGTGCCTTAATCTACTTACAAGCATTCACCAGAAACTCACATGCGTTTCTCTGAAAGAGAAGCAATCTGTTCCAACACTTCAATTCATGGTGCGAAGTGAATGGAGTGTTGCTTCACTTTCTAAATGCTGTCCTTTCAGAGAAAATCACTTTCCTTTGAAAGTGCCTTAAACTACTTTCAAGCATTCACAAGAAACTCACATGCGTTTCTCTGAAAGAGAAGCAGTCTGTTCCAACACTTCAATTCACTGTGCGAAGTGAATGGAGTGTTGCTTCACTTTCTAAATGCTGTCCTTTCAGAGAAAATCACTTTCCTTTGAAAGTGCCTTAAGCTACTTACAAGCATTCACCAGAAACTCACATGCGTTTCTCTGAAAGAGAAGCAGTCTGTTCCAACACTTCAATTCACTGTGCGAAGTGAATGGAGTGTTGCTTCACTTTCTAAATGCTGTCCTTTCAGAGAAAATCACTTTCCTTTGAAAGTGCCTTAAGCTACTTACAAGCATTTAACAGAAACTCACATGCGTTTCTCTGAAAGAGAAGCAGTCTGTTCCAACACTTCAATTCACTGTGCGAAGTGAATGGAGTGTTGCTTCACTTTCTAAATGCTGTTCTTTCAGAGAAAATCACTTTCCTTTGAAAGTGCCTTAAGCTACTTGCAAGCATTAGGAAGAAACTCACATGCGTTTCTCTGAAAGAGAAGCAGTCCGTTCCAACACTTCAATTCACTGTGCGAAGTGAATGGAGTGTTGCTTCACTTTCTAAATGCTGTACTTTCAGAGAAAATCACTTTCCTTTGAAAGTGCCTTAAGCTACTTGCAAGCATTAGAATGAAACTCACATGCGTTTCTCTGAAAGAGAAGCAGTCTGTTCCAACACTTCAATTCACTGTGCGAAGTGAATGGAGTGTTGCCTCACTTTCTAAATGCTGTCCTTTCAGAGAAAATCACTTTCCATTGAAAGTGCCTTAAACTACTTTCAAGCATTCACAAAAAACTCACATGCGTTTTTCTGAAATAAAAGCAGTCTGTTCCAACACTTCAATTCACTGTGCGAAGTGAATGGAGTGTTGCTTCACTTTCTAAATGCTGTCCTTTCAGTGAAAATTCCTTTCCTTTGAATGTGCCTTAAGCTACTTACAAGCATTCAACAGAAACTCACATGCATTTCTCTGAAAGAGAAGCAATCTGTTCCAAAACTTGAATTCTCTGTGCGAAGTGAATGGAGTGTTGCTTCACTTTCTAAATGCTGTCCTTTCAGAGAAAATCACTTTCCTTTGAAAGTGCCTTAAGCAACTTCAAAGCATTCACAAGAAACCCTAATGCGTTTCTATGAAAGAGAAGCACTCTGTTCCAACACTTCAATTCACTGCACGAAGGGAATGGAGTGTTGCTTCACTTTCTAAATGCTGTCCTTTCAGAGAAAATCACTTTCCTTTGAAAGTGCCTTAAGCTACTTACAAGCATTCACCAGAAACTCACATGCGTTTCTCTGAAAGAGAAGCAGTCTGTTCCAACACTTCAATTCACTGTGCGAAGTGAATGGAGTGTTGCTTCACTTTCAAAATGCTGTCCAATCAAAGAAAATCACTTTCCTTTGAAAGTGCCTTAAGCTACTTGCAAGCATTAGGAAGAAACTCACATGTGTTTCTCTGAAAGAGAAGCATCTGTTCCAACACTTCAATTCACTGTGCGAAGTGAATGGAGTGTTGCTTCACTTTCTAAATTCTGTCCTTTCAGAGAAAATCACTTTCCTTTGAAAGTGCCTTTAACTACTTTCAAGCATTCACAAAAAACTCACATGCGTTTCTCTGAAAGAGAAGCAGTCTGTTCGAACACTTCAATTCACAGTGCGAAGTGAATGGAGTGTTGCTTCAGTTTTAAATGCTGTCCTTTCAGAGAAAATCACTTTCCTTTGAAAGTGCCTTAAGCTACTTGCAAGCATTCACAAGAAACACTAATGCGTTTCTATGAAAGAGAAGCAGTCTTTTCCAACACTTCAATTCATTGCGCGAAGGAATGGAGTGTTGCTTTACTTTCTAAATGATGTCCTTTCAGAGAAAATCACTTTCCTTTGAAAGAGCCTTAAGCTACTTACAAGCATTCAACAGAAACTCACATGCATTTCTCTGAAAGAGAAGCAGTCTGTTCCAACACTTCAATTCACTGTGCGAAGTGAATGGAGTGTTGCTTCACTTTCTAAATGCTGTCCTTTCAGAGAAAATCACTTTCCTTTGAAAGTGCCTTAAGCTACTTACAAGCATTCACCAGAAACTCACATGCGTTTCTCGGAAAGAGAAGCAGTCTGTTCCAACACTTCAATTCACTGTGCGAAGTGAATGGAGTGTTGCTTCACTTTCTAAATGCTGTCCTTTCAGAGAAAATCACTTTCCTTTGAAAGTGCCTTAAGCTACTTGCAAGCATTAGGAAGAAACTCACATGCGTTTCTCTGAAAGAGAAGCAGACTGTTCCAACACTTCAATTCACTGTGCGAATTGAATGGAGTGTTGCTTCACTTTCTAAATGCTGTCCTTTCAGAGAAAATCACTTTCCTTTGAAAGTGCCTTAAGCTACTTTCTAGCACTCACAGGAAACACACATGCTTTTCTCTGAAAGAGAAGCACTCTGTTCCAACACTTCAATTCACTTTGCGAAGTGAATGGAGTGTTGCCTCACTTTCTAAATGCTGTACATTCAGAGAAAATCCCTTTCCTTTGAAAGTGCCTTAAGCTACTTACAAGCATTCACCAGAAACTCACATGCGTTTCTCTGAAAGAGAAGCAGTCTGTTCCAACACTTCAATTCACTGTGTGAAGTGAATGGAGTGTTGCTTCACTTTCTAAATGCTGTCCTTTCAGAGAAAATCACTTTCCTTTGAAAGTGCCTTAAGCTACTTACAAGCATTCACCAGAAACTCACATGCGTTTTTCTGAAAGAGAAGCAGTCTGTTCCAATACTTCAATTCACTCTGCGAAGTGAATGGAGTGTTGTTTCACTTTCTAAATGCTGTCCTTTCAGAGAAAATCACTTTCCTTTGAATGTGCCTTAAGCTACTTACAAGCATTCAACAGAAACTCACATGCATTTCTCTGAAAGAGAAGCAGTCTGTTCCAACACTTCAATTCACTGTGCGAAGTGAATGGAGTGTTGCTTCACTTTCTAAATGCTGTCCTTTCAGAGAAAATCACTTTCCTTTGAAAGTGCCTTAAGCTACTTGCAAGCATTAGGAAGAAACTCACATGCGTTTCTCTGAAAGAGAAGCAGACTGTTCCCACACTTCAATTCACTGTGCGAAGTGAATGGAGTGTTGCTTCACTTTCTAAATGCTGTCCTTTCAGAGAAAATCACTTTCCTTTGAAAGTGCCTTCAGCTACTTGCAAGCATTAGGAAGAAACTCTCATGCGTTTCTCTGAAAGTGAAGCAGTCTGTTCCAACACTTCAATTCACTGTGTGAAGTGAATGGAGTGTTGCCTCACTTTCTAAATGCTGTCCTTTCAGAGAAAATCACTTTCCTTTGAAAGTGCCTTAAGCTACTTACAAGCATTCACTAGAAACTCACATGCGTTTCTCTGAAAGAGAAGCAGTCTGTTCCAACACTTCAATTCAATGTGCGAAGTGAATGGAGTGTTGCTTCACTTTCTAAATGCTGTCCTTTCAGAGAAAATCACTTTCCTTTGAAAGTGCATTAAGCTACTAACAAGCATTCAACAGAAACTCACATGCATTTCTCTGAAAGAGAAGCAGTCTGTTCCAACACTTCAATTCACTGTGCGAAGTGAATGGAGTGTTGCTTCACTTTCTAAATGCTGTCCTTTAAGAGAAAATCACTTTCCTTTGAAAGTGCCTTAAGCAACTTGCAAGCATTCACAAGAAACACTAATGCGTTTCTATGAAAGAGAAGCACTCTGTTCCAACACTTCAATTCACTGCACGAAGGGAATGGAGTGTTGCTTCACTTTCTAAATGCTGTCCTTTCAGAGAAAATCACTTTCCTTTGAAAGTGCCTTAAGCTACTTACAAGCATTCACCAGAAACTCACATGCGTTTCTCTGAAAGAGAAGCAGTCTGTTCCAACACTTCAATTCACTGTGCGAAGTGAATGGAGTGTTGCTTCACTTTCTAAATGCTGTCCTTTCAGAGAAAATCTCTTTCCTTTGAAAGTGCCTTAAGCTACTTGCAAGCATTAGGAAGAAACTCACATGCGTTTCTCTGAAAGAGAAGCAGTCTGTTCCAACACTTCAATTCACTGTGTGAAGTGAATAGAGTGTTACCTCACTTTCTAAATGCTGTCCTTTCAGAGAAAATCACTTTCCTTCGAAAGTGCCTTAATCTACTTACAAGCATTCACCAGAAACTCACATGCGTTTCTCTGAAAGAGAAGCAATCTGTTCCAACACTTCAATTCATGGTGCGAAGTGAATGGAGTGTTGCTTCACTTTCTAAATGCTGTCCTTTCAGAGAAAATCACTTTCCTTTGAAAGTGCCTTAAACTACTTTCAAGCATTCACAAGAAACTCACATGCGTTTCTCTGAAAGAGAAGCAGTCTGTTCCAACACTTCAATTCACTGTGCGAAGTGAATGGAGTGTTGCTTCACTTTCTAAATGCTGTCCTTTCAGAGAAAATCACTTTCCTTTGAAAGTGCCTTAAGCTACTTACAAGCATTCACCAGAAACTCACATGCGTTTCTCTGAAAGAGAAGCAGTCTGTTCCAACACTTCAATTCACTGTGCGAAGTGAATGGAGTGTTGCTTCACTTTCTAAATGCTGTCCTTTCAGAGAAAATCACTTTCCTTTGAAAGTGCCTTAAGCTACTTACAAGCATTTAACAGAAACTCACATGCGTTTCTCTGAAAGAGAAGCAGTCTGTTCCAACACTTCAATTCACTGTGCGAAGTGAATGGAGTGTTGCTTCACTTTCTAAATGCTGTTCTTTCAGAGAAAATCACTTTCCTTTGAAAGTGCCTTAAGCTACTTGCAAGCATTAGGAAGAAACTCAAATGCGTTTCTCTGAAAGAGAAGCAGTCGGTTCCAACACTTCAATTCACTGTGCGAAGTGAATGGAGTGTTGCTTCACTTTCTAAATGCTGTACTTTCAGAGAAAATCACTTTCCTTTGAAAGTGCCTTAAGCTACTTGCAAGCATTAGAATGAAACTCACATGCGTTTCTCTGAAAGAGAAGCAGTCTGTTCCAACACTTCAATTCACTGTGCGAAGTGAATGGAGTGTTGCCTCACTTTCTAAATGCTGTCCTTTCAGAGAAAATCACTTTCCATTGAAAGTGCCTTAAACTACTTTCAAGCATTCACAAAAAACTCACATGCGTTTTTCTGAAATAGAAGCAGTCTGTTCCAACACTTCAATTCACTGTGCGAAGTGAATGGAGTGTTGCTTCACTTTCTAAATGCTGTCCTTTCAGTGAAAATTCCTTTCCTTTGAATGTGCCTTAAGCTACTTACAAGCATTCAACAGAAACTCACATGCATTTCTCTGAAAGAGAAGCAATCTGTTCCAAAACTTCAATTCTCTGTGCGAAGTGAATGGAGTGTTGCTTCACTTTCTAAATGCTGTCCTTTCAGAGAAAATCACTTTCCTTTGAAAGTGCCTTAAGCAACTTCAAAGCATTCACAAGAAACCCTAATGCGTTTCTATGAAAGAGAAGCACTCTGTTCCAACACTTCAATTCACTGCACGAAGGGAATGGAGTGTTGCTTCACTTTCTAAATGCTGTCCTTTCAGAGAAAATCACTTTCCTTTGAAAGTGCCTTAAGCTACTTACAAGCATTCACCAGAAACTCACATGCGTTTCTCTGAAAGAGAAGCAGTCTGTTCCAACACTTCAATTCACTGTGCGAAGTGAATGGAGTGTTGCTTCACTTTCAAAATGCTGTCCAATCAAAGAAAATCACTTTCCTTTGAAAGTGCCTTAAGCTACTTGCAAGCATTAGGAAGAAACTCACATGTGTTTCTCTGAAAGAGAAGCATCTGTTCCAACACTTCAATTCACTGTGCGAAGTGAATGGAGTGTTGCTTCACTTTCTAAATTCTGTCCTTTCAGAGAAAATCACTTTCCTTTGAAAGTGCCTTTAACTACTTTCAAGCATTCACAAAAAACTCACATGCGTTTCTCTGAAAGAGAAGCAGTCTGTTCGAACACTTCAATTCACAGTGCGAAGTGAATGGAGTGTTGCTTCAGTTTTAAATGCTGTCCTTTCAGAGAAAATCACTTTCCTTTGAAAGTGCCTTAAGCTACTTGCAAGCATTCACAAGAAACACTAATGCGTTTCTATGAAAGAGAAGCAGTCTTTTCCAACACTTCAATTCATTGCGTGAAGGAATGGAGTGTTGCTTTACTTTCTAAATAATGTCCTTTCAGAGAAAATCACTTTCCTTTGAAAGAGCCTTAAGCTACTTACAAGCATTCAACAGAAACTCACATGCATTTCTCTGAAAGAGAAGCAGTCTGTTCCAACACTTCAATTCACTGTGCGAAGTGAATGGAGTGTTGCTTCACTTTCTAAATGCTGTCCTTTCAGAGAAAATCACTTTCCTTTGAAAGTGCCTTAAGCTACTTGCAAGCATTAGGAAGAAACTCACATGCGTTTCTCTGAAAGAGAAGCAGACTGTTCCAACACTTCAATTCACTGTGCGAATTGAATGGAGTGTTGCTTCACTTTCTAAATGCTGTCCTTTCAGAGAAAATCACTTTCCTTTGAAAGTGCCTTAAGCTACTTTCTAGCACTCACAGGAAACACACATGCTTTTCTCTGAAAGAGAAGCACTCTGTTCCAACACTTCAATTCACTTTGCGAAGTGAATGGAGTGTTGCCTCACTTTCTAAATGCTGTACTTTCAGAGAAAATCCCTTTCCTTTGAAAGTGCCTTAAGCTACTTACAAGCATTCACCAGAAACTCACATGCGTTTCTCTGAAAGAGAAGCAGTCTGTTCCAACACTTCAATTCACTGTGTGAAGTGAATGGAGTGTTGCTTCACTTTCTAAATGCTGTCCTTTCAGAGAAAATCACTTTCCTTTGAAAGTGCCTTAAGCTACTTACAAGCATTCACCAGAAACTCACATGCGTTTCTCTGAAAGAGAAGCAGTCTGTTCCAATACTTCAATTCACTCTGCGAAGTGAATGGAGTGTTGTTTCACTTTCTAAATGCTGTCCTTTCAGAGAAAATCACTTTCCTTTGAATGTGCCTTAAGCTACTTACAAGCATTCAACAGAAACTCACATGCATTTCTCTGAAAGAGAAGCAGTCTGTTCCAACACTTCAATTCACTGTGCGAAGTGAATGGAGTGTTGCTTCACTTTCTAAATGCTGTCCTTTCAGAGAAAATCACTTTCCTTTGAAAGTGCCTTAAGCTACTTACAAGCATTCACCAGAAACTCACATGCGTTTCTCTGAAAGAGAAGCAGTCTGTTCCAACATTTCAATTCACTGTGCGAAGTGAATGGAGTGTTGCTTCACTTTCTAAATGCTGTCCTTTCAGAGAAAATCACTTTCCTTTGAAAGTGCCTTAAGCTACTTGCAAGCATTAGGAAGAAACTCACATGCGTTTCTCTGAAAGAGAAGCAGACTGTTCCCACACTTCAATTCACTGTGCGAAGTGAATGGAGTGTTGCTTCACTTTCTAAATGCTGTCCTTTCAGAGAAAATCACTTTCCTTTGAAAGTGCCTTCAGCTACTTGCAAGCATTAGGAAGAAACTCTCATGCGTTTCTCTGAAAGTGAAGCAGTCTGTTCCAACACTTCAATTCACTGTGTGAAGTGAATGGAGTGTTGCCTCACTTTCTAAATGCTGTCCTTTCAGAGAAAATCACTTTCCTTTGAAAGTGCCTTAAGCTACTTACAAGCATTCACTAGAAACTCACATGCGTTTCTCTGAAAGAGAAGCAGTCTGTTCCAACACTTCAATTCAATGTGCGAAGTGAATGGAGTGTTGCTTCACTTTCTAAATGCTGTCCTTTCAGAGAAAATCACTTTCCTTTGAAAGTGCCTTAAGCTACTAACAAGCATTCAACAGAAACTCACATGCATTTCTCTGAAAGAGAAGCAGTCTGTTCCAACACTTCAATTCACTGTGCGAAGTGAATGGAGTGTTGCTTCACTTTCTAAATGCTGTCCTTTAAGAGAAAATCACTTTCCTTTGAAAGTGCCTTAAGCAACTTGCAAGCATTCACAAGAAACACTAATGCGTTTCTATGAAAGAGAAGCACTCTGTTCCAACACTTCAATTCACTGCACGAAGGGAATGGAGTGTTGCTTCACTTTCTAAATGCTGTCCTTTCAGAGAAAATCACTTTCCTTTGAAAGTGCCTTAAGCTACTTACAAGCATTCACCAGAAACTCACATGCGTTTCTCTGAAAGAGAAGCAGTCGGTTCCAACACTTCAATTCACTGTGCGAAGTGAATGGAGTGTTGCTTCACTTTCTAAATGTTGTCCTTTCAGAGAAAATCACTTTCCTTTGAATGTGCCTTAAGCTACTTACAAGCATTGACTAGAAACTCACATGCATTTCTCTGAAAGATAAGCAGTCTGTTCCAATTCTTCAATTCACTCTGCGAAGTGAATGGAGTGTTGCTTCACTTTCTAAATGCTGTCCTTTCAGAGAAAATCACTTTCCTTTGAAAGTGCCTTAAGCTACTTACAAGCATTCAACAGAAACTCACATGCATTTCTCTGAAAGAGAAGCAGTCTGTTCCAACACTTCAATTCACTGTGCGAAGTGAATGGAGTGTTGCTTCACTTTCTAAATGCTGTCCTTTCAGAGAAAATCACTTTCCTTTGAAAGTGCCTTAAGCTACTTACAAGCATTCACCAGAAACTCACATGCGTTTCTCTGAAAGAGAAGCAGTCTGTTCCAACACTTCAATTCACTGTGCGAAGTGAATGGAGTGTTGCTTCACTTTCTAAATGCTGTCCTTTCAGAGAAAATCACTTTCCTTTGAAAGTGCCTTAAGCTTCTTGCAAGCATTAGGAAGAAACTCACATGCGTTTCTCTGAAAGAGAAGCAGACTGTTCCAACACTTCAATTCACTGTGCGAAGTGAATGGAGTGTTGCTTCACTTTCTAAATGCTGTCCTTTCAGAGAAAATCACTTTCCTTTGAAAGTGCCTTAAGCTACTTGCAAGCATTAGGAAGAAACTCTCATGCGTTTCTCTGAAAGAGAAGCAGTCTGTTCCAACACTTCAATTCACTGTGTGAAGTGAATAGAGTGTTGCCTCACTTTCTAAATGCTGTCCTTTAAGAGAAAATCACTTTTCTTTGAAAGTGCCTTAAGCTCCTTGCAAGCATTCACCAGAAACTCATATGCGTTTCTCTGAAAGAGAAGCAGTCTGTTCCAACACTTCAATTCAATGTGCGAAGTGAATGGAGTGTTGCTTCACTTTCTAAATGCTGTCCTTTAAGAGAAAATCACTTTCCTTTGAAAGTGCCTTAAGCTACTAACAAGCATTCAACAGAAACTCACATGCATTTCTCTGAAAGAGAAGCAGTCTGTTCCAACACTTCAATTCACCGTGCGAAGTGAATGGAGTGTTGCTTCACTTTCTAAATTCTGTCCTTTCAGAGAAAATCACTTTCCTTTGAAAGTGCCTTAAGCAACTTGCAAGCATTCACAAGAAACACTAATGCGTTTCTCTGAAAGAGAAGCACTCTGTTCCAACACTTCAATTCACTGCACGAAGGGAAGGGAGTGTTGCTTCACTTTCTAAATGCTGTCCTTTCAGAGAAAATTCCTTTCCTTTGAAAGTGCCTTAAGCTACTTACAAGCATTCAACAGAAACTCACATGCATATCTCTGAAAGAGAAGCAGTCGGTTCCAACACTTCAATTCACTGTGCGAAGTGAATGGAGTGTTGCTTCACTTTCTAAATGCTGTCCTTTCAGAGAAAATCACTTTCCTTTGAAAGTGCCTTAAGCTACTTGTAAGCATTAGGAAGAAACTCACATGCGTTTCTCTGAAAGAGAAGCAGTCTGTTTCAACACTTCAATTCACTGTGCGAAGTGAATGGAGTGTTGCCTCACTTTCTAAATGCTGTCCTTTCAGAGAAAATCACTTTCCTTTGAAAGTGTCTTAAACTACTTTCAAGCATTCATAAAAAACTCACATGCATTTCTCTGAAAGAGAAGCAGTCTGTTCCAATACTTCAATTCACTGTGCGAAGTGAATGGAGTGTTGCTTCACTTTCTAAATGCTGTCCTTTCAGAGAAAATCACTTTCCTTTGATAGTGCCTTAAGCTACTTGCAAGCATTAGGAAGAAACTCACATGCGATTCTCTGAAAGAGAAGCCGTCTGTTCCAACACTTCAATTCACTGTGTGAAGTGAATAGAGTGTTGCCTTACTTTCTAAATGCTGTCCTTTCAGAGAAAATCACTTTCCTTTGAAAGTGCCTTAAGCTACTTGCAAGCATTAGGAAGAAACTCACATGCGTTTCTCTGAAAGAGAAGCAGTCTGTTTCAACACTTCAATTCACTGTGCGAAGTGAATGGAGTGTTGCCTCACTTTCTAAATGCTGTCCTTTCAGAGAAAATCACTTTCCTTTGAAAGTGTCTTAAATTACTTTCAAGCATTCATAAAAAACTCACATGCATTTCTCTGAAAGAGAAGCAGTCTGTTCCAATACTTCAATTCACTGTGCGAAGTGAATGGAGTGTTGCTTCACTTTCTAAATGCTGTCCTTTCAGAGAAAATCACTTTCCTTTGATAGTGCCTTAAGCTACTTGCAAGCATTAGGAAGAAACTCACATGCGATTCTCTGAAAGAGAAGCAGTCTGTTCCAACACTTCAATTCACTGTTTGAAGTGAATAGAGTGTTGCCTCACTTTCTAAATGCTGTCCTTTCAGAGAAAATCACTTTCCTTTGAAAGTGCCTTAAGCTACTTGCAAGCATTAGGAAGAAACTCACATGCGTTTCTCTGAAAGAGAAGCAGTCTGTTCCAACACTTCAATTCACTGTGTGAAGTGAATGGAGTGTTGCCTCACTATCTAAATGCTGTCCTTTCAGAGAAAATCACTTTCCTTTGAAAGTGCCTTAAGCTACTTACAAGCATTCAACAGAAACTCACATGCGTTTCTCTGAAAGAGAAGCAGTCTGTTCCAACACTTCAATTCACTGTGCGAAGTGAATGGAGTGTTGCTTCACTTTCTAAATGCTGTCCTTTCAGAGAAAATCACTTTCCTTTGAAAGTGCCTTAAGCTACTTACAAGCATTCAACAGAAACTCACATGCATTTCTCTGAAAGAGAAGCAGTCTGTTCCAACACTTCAATTCCCTGTGCGAAGTGAATGGAGTGTTGCTTCACTTTCTAAATGCTGTCCTTTCAGAGAAAATCACTTTCCTTTGAAAATGCCTTAAGCTACTTACAAGCATTCACCAGAAACTCACATGCGTTTCTCTGAAAGAGATGCAGTCTGTTCCAACACTTCAATTCACTGTGCGAAGTGAATGGAGTGTTGCTTCACTTTCTAAATGCTGTCCTTTCAGAGAAAATCACTTTCCATTGAAAGTGCCTTAAGCTACTTGCAAGCATTAGGAAGAAACTCACATGCGTTTCTCTGAAAGAGAAGCAGTCTGTTCCAACACTTCAATTCACTGTGCGAAGTGAATGGAGTGTTGCTTCACTTTCTAAATGCTGTCCTTTCAGAGAAAATAACTTTCCTTTGAAAGTGCCTTAAGCTACTTGCAAGCATTAGGAAGAAACTCACATGCGTTTCTCTGAAAGAGAAGCAGTCTGTTCCAACACTTCAATTCACTATGTGAAGTGAATGGAGTGTTGCCTCACTTTTTAAATGCTGTCCTTTCAGAGAAAATCACTTTCCTTTGAAAGTGCCTTAAGCTACTTACAAGCATTCAACAGAAACTCACATGCGTTTCTCTGAAAGAGAAGCAGTCTGTTCCAACACTTCAATTCAATGTGCGAAGTGAATGGAGTGTTGCTTCACTTTCTAAATGCTGTCCTTTCAGAGAAAATTACTTTCCTTTGAAAGTGCCTTAAGCTACTTACAAGCATTCAACAGAAACTCACATGCATTTCTCTGAAAGAGAAGCAGTCTGTTCCAACACTTCAATTCTCTGTGCGAAGTTAATGGAGTGTTGCTTCACTTTCTAAATTATGTCCTTTCAGAGAAAATCACTTTCCTTTGAAAGTGCCTTAAGCAACTTGCAAGCATTCACAAGAAACACTAATGCGTTTATATGAAAGAGAAGCACTCTGTTCCTACACTTCAATTCACTGCACGAAGGGAATGGAGTGTTGCTTCACTTTCTAAATTCTGTCCTTACAGAGAAAATCACTTTCCTTTGAAAGTGCCTTAAGCTACTTACAAGCATTCACCAGAAACTCACATGCGTTCCTCTGAAAGAGAAGCAGTCTGTTCCAACACTTCAATTCACTGTGCGAAGTGAATGGAGTGTTGCTTCACTTTCTAAATGCTGTCCTTTCAGAGAAAATCACTTTCCTTTGAAAGTGCCTTAAACTACTTTCAAGCATTCACAAAAAACTCACATGCGTTTCTCTTAAAGAGAAGCAGTCTGCTCCAACACTTCAATTCACTGTGCGAAGTGAATGGAGTGTTGCTTCACTTTCTAAATGCTGTCCTTTCAGAGAAAATCACTTTCCTTTGAAAGTGCCTTAAGCAACTTGCAAGCATTCACAAGAAACTCACATGCGTTTCTCTGAAAGAGAAGCAGTCTGTTCCAACACTTCAATTCACTGTGCGAAGTGAATGTAGTGTTGCTTCACTTTCTAAATGCTGTCCTTTCAGAGAAAATCACTTTCCTTTGAAAGTGCCTTAAGCTACTTGCAAGCATTAGGAAGAAACTCACATGCGTTTCTCTGAAAGAGAAACAGTCTGTTCCAACACTTCAATTCACTGTGCGAAGTGAATGGAGTGTTGCTTCACTTTCTAAATGCTGTCCTTTCAGAGAAAATCACTTTCCTTTGAAAGTGCCTTAAGCTACTTACAAGCATTCAACAGAAACTCACATGGGTTTCTCTGAAAGAGAAGCAGTCTGTTCCAACACTTCAATTCACTGTGCGAAGTGAATGGAGTGTTGCTTCACTTTCTAAATGCTGTCCTTTCAGAGAAAATCACTTTCCTTTGAAAGTGCCTTAAGCTACTTACATGCATTCAACAGAAACTCACATGCATTTCTCTGAAAGAGAAGCAGTCTGTTCCAACACTTCAATTCTCTGTGCGAAGTGAATGGAGTGTTGCTTCACTTTCTAAATGCTGTCCTTTCAGAGAAAATCACTTTCCTTTGAAAATGCCTTAAGCTACTTACAAGCATTCACCAGAAACTCACATGCATTTCTCTGAAAGAGATGCAGTCTGTTCCAACTCTTCAATTCACTGTGCGAAGTGAATGGAGTGTTGCTTCACTTTCTAAATGCTGTCCTTTCAGAGAAAATCACTTTCCATTGAAAGTGCCTTAAGCTACTTGCAAGCATTAGGAAAAAACTCAAATGCGTTTCTCTGAAAGAGAAGCAGTCTGTTCCAACACTTCAATTCACTGTGCGAAGTGAATGGAGTGTTGCTTCACTTTCTAAATGCTGTCCTTTCAGAGAAAATCACTTTCCTTTGAAAGTGCCTTAAGCAACTTGCAAGCATTAGGAAGAAACTCACATGCGTTTCTCTGAAAGAGAAGCAGTCTGTTCCAACACTTCAATTCACTGTGTGAAGTGAATGGAGTGTTGCCTCACTTTTTATATGCTGTCCTTTCAGAGAAAATCACTTTCCTTTGAAAGTGCCTTAAGCTACTTACAAGCATTCAACAGAAACTCACATGCGTTTCTCTGAAAGAGAAGCAGTCTGTTCCAACACTTCAATTCAATGTGCGAAGTGAATGGAGTGTTGCTTCACTTTCTAAATGCTGTCCTTTCAGAGAAAATTACTTTCCTTTGAAAGTGCCTTAAGCTACTTACAAGCATTCAACAGAAACTCACATGCATTTCTCTGAAAGAGAAGCAGTCTGTTCCAACACTTCAATTCTCTGTGCGAAGTGAATGGAGTGTTGCTTCACTTTCTAAATTATGTCCTTTCAGAGAAAATCACTTTCCTTTGAAAGTGCCTTAAGCTACTTACAAGCATTCACAAGAAACCCTAATGCGTTTCTATGAAAGAGAAGCAGTCTGCTCCAACACTTCACTTCATTGCACGAAGGGAATGGAGTGTTGCTTTACTTTCTAAATGCTGTCCTTTCAGAGAAAATCACTTTCCTTTGAAAGAGCCTTGAGCTACTTAAAAGCATTCAACAGAAACTCACATGCATTTCTCTGAAAGAGAAGCAGTCTGTTCCAACACTTCAATTCACTGTGCGAAGTGAATGGAATGTTACTTCACTTTCTAAATGCTGTCCTTTCAGAGAAAATCACTTTCCTTTGAAAGTGAATTAAGCTACTTTCAAGCATTCACAGGAAACACACATGCGTTTCTCTGAAATAGAAGCAGTCTGTTCCAACACTTCAATTCACTGTGCGAAGGGAATGGAGTGTTGCTTTACTTTCTAAATGCTGTCCTTTCAGAGAAAATCACTTTCCTTTGAAAGAGCCTTAAGCTACTTACCAGCTTTCAACAGAAACTCACATGCGTTTCGCTGAAAGAGAAGCAGTCTGTTGCAAATCTTCAATTCACTGTGCGAAGTGAATGGAGTGTTGCTTCACTTTCTAAATGCTGTCCTTTCAGAGAAAATCACTTTCCTTTGCAACTGCCTTAAGCAACTTGCAAGCATTCACAAGAAACACCAATGCGTTTCTATGAAAGAGAAGCACTCTGTTCCAACACTTCAATTCACTGCACGAAGGGAATGAAATGTTGCTTCACTTTCTAAATGCTGTCCTTTCAGAGAAAATCACTTTCCTTTGAAAGTGCCTTAAGCTACTTGCAAGCATTAGGAAGAAACTCACATGCGTTTCTCTGAAAGAGAAGCAGTCTGTTCCAACACTTCAATTCACTGTGTGAAGTGAATGGAGTGTTGCCTCACTTTCTAAATGCTGTCCTTTCAGAGAAAATCACTTTCCTTTGATAGTGCCTTAAGCTACTTGCAAGCATTAGGAAGAAACTCACATGCGTTTCTCTGAAAGAGAAGCAGTCTGCTCCAACACTTCAATTCACTGTGTGAAGTGAATAGAGTGTTGCCTCTCTTTCCAAATGCTGTCCTTTCAGAGAAAATCACTTTCCTTTGAAAGTGCCTTAAGCTACTTACAAGCATTCACCAGAAACTCACATGCGTTTCTCTGAAAGAGAAGCAATCTGTTCCAACACTTCAATTCACTGTGCGAAGTGAATGGAGTGTTGCTGCACTTTCTAAATGCTGTCCTTTCAGAGAAAATCACTTTCCTTTGAAAGTGCCTTAAGCTACTTACAAGCATTCAACAGAAACTCACATGCATATCTCTGAAAGAGAAGCAGTCTGTTCCAACACTTCAATTCACTGTGCGAAGTGAAGGGAGTGTTGTTTCACTTTCTAAATGCTGTCCTTTCAGAGAAAATCACTTTCCTTTGAAAGTGCCTTAAGCTACTTGCAAGCATTCATCAGAAACACTAATGCGTTTATATGAAAGAGAAGCACTCTGTTCCAACAATTCAATTCACTGCACGAAGGGAATGGAGTGTTGCTTCACTTTCTAAATGCTGTCCTTTCAGAGAAAATCACTTTCCTTTGAAAGTGCCTTAAGCTACTTACAAGCATTAGGAAGAAACTCACATGCGTTTCTCTGAAAGAGAAGCAGTCTGTTCCAACACTTCAATTCACTGTGCGAAGTGAATGGAGTGTTGCATCACTTTCTAAATTCTGTCCTTTCAGAGAAAATTACTTTCCTTTGAAAGTGCCTTAAACTACTTTCAAGCATTCACAAAAAACTCACATGCGTTTCTCTTAAAGAGAAGCAGTCTGTTCCAACACTTCAATTCACTGTGCGAAGTGAATGGAGTGTTGCTTCAGTTTCTAAATGCTGTCCTTTCAGAGAAAATCACTTTCCTTTGAAAGTGCCTTAGGCAACTTGCAAGAATTCACAAGAAACTCACATGCGTTTCTCTGAAAGAGAAGCAGTCTGTTCCAACACTTCAATTCACTGTGTGAAGTGAATGGAGTGTTGCTTCACTTTCTAAATGCTGTCCTTTCAGAGAAAATCACTTTCCTTTGAAAGTGCCTTAAGCTACTTACAAGCATTTACCAGAAACTCACATGTGTTTCTCTGAAAGAGAAGCAGTCTGTTCCAATACTTCAATTCACTCTGCGAAGTGAATGGAGTGTTGCTTCACTTTCTAAATGCTGTCCTTTCAGAGAAAATCACTTTCCTTTGATAGTGCCTTAAGCTACTTACAAGCATTCAACAGAAACTCACATGCATTTCTCTGAAAGAGAAGCAGTCTGTTCCAACACTTCAATTCACTTTGCGAAGTGAATGGAGTGTTGCTTCACTTTCTAAATGCTGTCCTTTCAGAGAAAATCACTTTTTTTTGAAAGTGCCTTAAGCTACTTACAAGCATTCACCAGAAACTCACATGCGTTTCTCTGAAAGAGAAGCAGTCTGTTCCAACACTTCAATTCACTGTGCGAAGTGAATGGAGTGTTGCTTCACTTTCTAAATGCTGTCCTTTCAGAGAAAATCACTTTCCTTTGAAAGTGCCTTAAGCTACTTACAAGCATTCAACAGAAACTCACATGCATATCTCGGAAAGAGAAGCAGTCTTTTCCAACACTTCAATTCACTGTGCGAAGTGAAGGGAGTGTTGTTTCACTTTCTAAATGCTGTCCTTTCAGAGAAAATCACTTTCCTTTGAAAGTGCCTTAAGCTACTTGCAAGCATTCATCAGAAACACTAATGCGTTTATATGAAAGAGAAGCACTCTGTTCCAACAATTCAATTCACTGCACGAAGGGAATGGAGTGTTGCTTCACTTTCTAAATGCTGTCCTTTCAGAGAAAATCACTTTCCTTTGAAAGTGCCTTAAGCTACTTACAAGCATTAGGAAGAAACTCACATGCGTTTCTCTGAAAGAGAAGCAGTCTGTTCCAACACTTCAATTCACTGTGCGAAGTGAATGGAGTGTTGCATCACTTTCTAAATTCTGTCCTTTCAGAGAAAATTACTTTCCTTTGAAAGTGCCTTAAACTACGTTCAAGCATTCACAAAAAACTCACATGCATTTCTCTTAAAGAGAAGCAGTCTGTTCCAACACTTCAATTCACTGTGCGAAGTGAATGGAGTGTTGCTTCAGTTTCTAAATGCTGTCCTTTCAGAGAAAATCACTTTCCTTTGAAAGTGCCTTAAGCAACTTGCAAGAATTCACAAGAAACTCACATGCGTTTCTCTGAAAGAGAAGCAGTCTGTTCCAACACTTCAATTCACTGTGTGAAGTGAATGGAGTGTTGCTTCACTTTCTAAATGCTGTCCTTTCAGAGAAAATCACTTTCCTTTGAAAGTGCCTTAAGCTACTTACAAGCATTTACCAGAAACTCACATGTGTTTCTCTGAAAGAGAAGCAGTCTGTTCCAATACTTCAATTCACTCTGCGAAGTGAATGGAGTGTTGCTTCACTTTCTAAATGCTGTCCTTTCAGAGAAAATCACTTTCCTTTGAAAGTGCCTTAAGCTACTTACAAGCATTCAACAGAAACTCACATGCATTTCTCTGAAAGAGAAGCAGTCTGTTCCAACACTTCAATTCACTTTGCGAAGTGAATGGAGTGTTGCTTCACTTTCTAAATGCTGTCCTTTCAGAGAAAATCACTTTCCTTTGAAAGTGCCTTAAGCTACTTACAAGCATTCACCAGAAACTCACATGCGTTTCTCTGAAAGAGAAGCAGTCTGTTCCAACACTTCAATTCACTGTGCGAAGTGAATGGAGTGTTGCTTCACTTTCTAAATGCTGTCCTTTCAGAGAAAATCACTTTCCTTTAAAAGTGCCTTAAGCTACTTACAAGCATTCACCAGAAACTCACATGCGTTTCTCTGAAAGAGAAGCAGTCTGTTCCAACACTTCAATTCACTGTGCGAAGTGAATGGAGTGTTGCTTCACTTTCTAAATGCTGTCCTTTCAGAGAAAATCACTTTCCTTGGAAAGTGCGTTAAGCTACTTGCAAGCATTAGGAAGAAACTCACATGCGTTTCTCTGAAAGAGAAGCAGACTGTTCCAACACTTCAATTCACTGTGCGATGTGAATGGAGTGTTGCTTCACTTTCTAAATGCTGTCCTTTCAGAGAAAATCACTTTCCTTTGAAAGTGCCTTAAGCTACTTTCTAGCATTCACAGGAAACACACATGCGTTTCTCTGAAAGAGAAGCAGTCGGTTCCAACACTTCAATTCACTGTGCGAAGTGAATGGAGTGTTGCTTCACTTTCTAAATGCTGTCCTTTCAGAGAAAATCACTTTCCTTTGAAAGTGCCTTAAACTACTTTCAAGCATTCACAAAAAACTCACATGCGTTTCTCTTAAAGAGAAGCAGTCTGTTCCAACACTTCAATTCACTGTGCGAAGTGAATGGAGTGTTGCTTCACTTTCTAAATGCTGTCCTTTCAGAAAAAATCACTTTCCTTTGAAAGTGCCTTAAGCAACTTGCAAGAATTCACAAGAAACTCACATGCGTTTCTCTGAAAGAGAAGCAGTCTGTTCCAACACTTCAATTCACTGTGTGAAGTGAATGGAGTGTTGCTTCACTTTCTAAATGCTGTCCTTTCAGAGAAAATCACTTTCCTTTGAAAGTGCCTTAAGCTACTTACAAGCATTCACCAGAAACTCACATGTGTTTCTCTGAAAGAGAAGCAGTCTGTTCCAACACTTCAATTCACTGTGCGAAGTGAATGGAGTGTTGCTTCACTTTCTAAATGCTGTCCTTTCAGAGAAAATCACTTTCCTTTGAAAGTGCGTTAAGCTACTTGCAAGCATTAGGAAGAAACTCACATGCGTTTCTCTGAAAGAGAAGCAGACTGTTCCAACACTTCAATTCACTGTGCGATGTGAATGGAGTGTTGCTTCACTTTCTAAATGCTGTCCTTTCAGAGAAAATCACTTTCCTTTGAAAGTGCGTTAAGCTACTTGCAAGCATTAGGAAGAAACTCACATGCGTTTCTCTGAAAGAGAAGCAGACTGTTCCAACACTTCAATTCACTGTGCGATGTGAACGGAGTGTTGCTTCACTTTCTAAATGCTGTCCTTTCAGAGAAAATCACTTTCCTTTGATAGTGCGTTAAGCTACTTGCAAGCATTAGGAAGAAACTCACATGCGTTTCTCTGAAAGAGAAGCAGTCTGTTCCAACACTTCAATTCACTGTGTGAAGTGAATAGAGTGTTGCCTCACTTTCCAAATGCTGTCCTTTCAGAGAAAATCACTTTCCTTTGAAAGTGCCTTAAGCTACTTACAAGCATTCACCAGAAACTCACATGCGTTTCTCTGAAAGAGAAGCAATCTGTTCCAACACTTCAATTCACTGTGCGAAATGAATGGAGTGTTGCTTCACTTTCTAAATGCTGTCCTTTCAGAGAAAATCACTTTCCTTTGAAAGTGCCTTAAACTACTTTCAACCATTCACAAAAAACTCACATGCTTTTCTCTTAAAGAGAAGCAGTCTGTTCCAACACTTCAATTCACTGTGCGAAGTGAATGGAGTGTTGCTTCAGTTTCTAAATGCTGTCCTTTCAGAGAAAATCACTTTCCTTTGAAAGTGCCTTAAGAAACTTGCAAGCATTCACAAGAAACTCACATGCGTTTCTCTGAAAGAGAAGCAGTCTGTTCCAACACTTCAATTCACTGTGCGAAGTGAATGGAGTGTTGTTTCACTTTCTAAATGCTGTCCTTTCAGAGAAAATCACTTTCCTTTGAAAGTGCCTTAAGCTACTTACAAGCATTCACCAGAAACTCACATGCGTTTCTCTGAAAGAGAAGCAGTCTGTTCCAACACTTCAATTCACTCTGCGAAGTGAATGGAGTGTTGCTTCACTTTCTAAATGCTGTCCTTTCAGAGAAAATCACTTTCCTTTGATAGTGCCTTAAGCTACTTGCAAGCATTAGGAAGAAACTCACATGCGTTTCTCTGAAAGAGAAGCAGTCTGTTCCAACACTTCAATTCACTGTGTGAAGTGAATAGAGTGTTGCCTCACTTTCCAAATGCTGTCCTTTCAGAGAAAATCACTTTCCTTTGAAAGTGCCTTAAGCTACTTACAAGCATTCACCAGAAACTCACATGCGTTTCTCTGAAAGAGAAGCAATCTGTTCCAACACTTCAATTCACTGTGCGAAGTGAATGGAGAGTTGCTTCACTTTCTAAATACTGTCCTTTCAGAGAAAATCACTTTCCTTTGAAAGTGCCTTAAACTACTTTCAAGCATTCACAAAAAACTCACATGCGTTTCTCTTAAAGAGAAGCAGTCTGTTCCAACACTTCAATTCACTGTGCGAAGTGAATGGAGTGTTGCTTCAGTTTCTAAATGCTGTCCTTTCAGAGAAAATCACTCTCCTTTGAAAGTGCCTTAAGCAACTTGCAAGCATTCACAAGAAACTCACATGCGTTTCTCTGAAAGAGAAGCAGTCTGTTCCAACACTTCAATTCACTGTGTGAAGTGAATGGAGTGTTGCTTCACTTTCTAAATGCTGTCCTTTCAGAGAAAATCACTTTCCTTTGAAAGTGCCTTAAGCTACTTACAAGCATTCACCAGAAACTCACATGTGTTTCTCTGAAAGAGAAGCAGTCTGTTCCAATAATTCAATTCACTCTGCGAAGTGAATGGAGTGTTGCTTCACTTTCTAAATGCTGTCCTTTCAGAGAAAATCACTTTCCTTTGAAAGTGCCTTAAGCTACTTACAAGCATTAAACAGAAACTCACATGCATTTCTCTGAAAGAGAAGCAGTCTGTTCCAACACTTCAATTCACTTTGCGAAGTGAATGGAGTGTTGCTTCACTTTCTAAATGCTGTCCTTTCAGAGAAAATCACTTTCTTTGAAAGTGCCTTAAGCTACTTACAAGCATTTACCAGAAACTCACATGCGTTTCTCTGAAAGAGAAGCAGTCTGTTCCAACACTTCAATTCACTGTGCGAAGTGAATGGAGTGTTGCTTCACTTTCTAAATGCTGTCCTTTCAGAGAAAATCACTTTCCTTTGAAAGTGCCTTAAGCTACTTACAAGCATTCACCAGAAACTCACATGCGTTTCTCTGAAAGAGAAGCAGTCTGTTCCAACACTTCAATTCACTGTGCGAAGTGAATGGAGTGTTGCTTCACTTTCTAAATGCTGTCCTTTCAGAGAAAATCACTTTCCTTTGATAGTGCCTTAAGCTACTTGCAAGCATTAGGAAGAAACTCACATGCGTTTCTCTGAAAGAGAAGGAGTCTGTTCCAACACTTCAATTCACTGTGTGAAGTGAATAGAGTGTTGCCTCACTTTCTAAATGCTGTCCTTTCAGAGAAAATCACTTTCCTTTGAAAGTGCCTTAAGCTACTTACAAGCATTTTACAGAAACTCACGTGCGTTTCTCTGAAAGAGAAGCAGTCTGTTCCAACACTTCAATTCACTGTGCGAAGTGAATGGAGTGTTGCTTCACTTTCTAAATGCTGTTCTTTCAGAGAAAATCACTTTCTTTTGAAAGTGCCTTAAGCTACTTGCAAGCATTAGGAAGAAACTCACATGCGTTTCTCTGAAAGAGAAGCAGTCCGTTCCAACACTTCAATTCACTGTGCGAAGTGAATGGAGTGTTGCTGCACTTTCTAAATGCTGTTCTTTCAGAGAAAATCACTTTCTTTTGAAAGTGCCTTAAGCTACTTGCAATCATTAGGAAGAAACTCACATGCGTTTCTCTGAAAGAGAAACAGTCCGTTCAAACACTTCAATTCACTGTGCGAAGTGAATGGAGTGTTGCTTCACTTTCTAAATGCTGTCCTTTCAGAGAAAATCACTTTCCTTTGAAAGTGCCTTAAGCTACTTACAAGCATTCACCAGAAACTCACATGCGTTTCTCTGAAAGAGAAGCAGTCTGTTCCAACACTTCAATTCACTGTGCGAAGTGAATGGAGTGTTGCTTCACTTTCTAAATGCTGTCCTTTCAGAGAAAATCACTTTCCTTTGAAAGTGCCTTAAGAAACTTGCAAGCATTCACAAGAAACTCACATGCGTTTCTCTGAAAGAGAAGCAGTCTGTTCCAACACTTCAATTCACTGTGCGAAGTGAATGGAGTGTTGTTTCACTTTCTAAATGCTGTCCTTTCAGAGAAAATCACTTTCCTTTGAAAGTGCCTTAAGCTACTTACAAGCATTCACCAGAAACTCACATGCGTTTCTCTGAAAGAGAAGCAGTCTGTTCCAACACTTCAATTCACTCTGCGAAGTGAATGGAGTGTTGCTTCACTTTCTAAATGCTGTCCTTTCAGAGAAAATCACTTTCCATTGATAGTGCCTTAAGCTACTTGCAAGCATTAGGAAGAAACTCACATGCGTTTCTCTGAAAGAGAAGCAGTCTGTTCCAACACTTCAATTCACTGTGTGAAGTGAATAGAGTGTTGCCTCACTTTCCAAATGCTGTCCTTTCAGAGAAAATCACTTTCCTTTGAAAGTGCCTTAAGCTACTTACAAGCATTCACCAGAAACTCACATGCGTTTCTCTGAAAGAGAAGCAATCTGTTCCAACACTTCAATTCACTGTGCGAAGTGAATGGAGAGTTGCTTCACTTTTAAATACTGTCCTTTCAGAGAAAATCACTTTCCTTTGAAAGTGCCTTAAACTACTTTCAAGCATTCACAAAAAACTCACATGCGTTTCTCTTAAAGAGAAGCAGTCTGTTCCAACACTTCAATTCACTGTGCGAAGTGAATGGAGTGTTGCTTCACTTTCTAAATGCTGTCCTTTCAGAGAAAATCACTCTCCTTTGAAAGTGCCTTAAGCAACTTGCAAGCATTCACAAGAAACTCACATGCGTTTCTCTGAAAGAGAAGCAGTCTGTTCCAACACTTCAATTCACTGTGTGAAGTGAATGGAGTGTTGCTTCACTTTCTAAATGCTGTCCTTTCAGAGAAAATCACTTTCCTTTGAAAGTGCCTTAAGCTACTTACAAGCATTCACCAGAAACTCACATGTGTTTCTCTGAAAGAGAAGCAGTCTGTTCCAATAATTCAATTCACTCTGCGAAGTGAATGGAGTGTTGCTTCACTTTCTAAATGCTGTCCTTTCAGAGAAAATCACTTTCCTTTGAAAGTGCCTTAAGCTACTTACAAGCATTAAACAGAAACTCACATGCATTTCTCTGAAAGAGAAGCAGTCTGTTCCAACACTTCAATTCACTTTGCGAAGTGAATGGAGTGTTGCTTCACTTTCTAAATGCTGTCCTTTCAGAGAAAATCACTTTCTTTGAAAGTGCCTTAAGCTACTTACAAGCATTTACCAGAAACTCACATGCGTTTCTCTGAAAGAGAAGCAGTCTGTTCCAACACTTCAATTCACTGTGCGAAGTGAATGGAGTGTTGCTTCACTTTCTAAATGCTGTCCTTTCAGAGAAAATCACTTTCCTTTGAAAGTGCCTTAAGCTACTTACAAGCATTCACCAGAAACTCACATGCGTTTCTCTGAAAGAGAAGCAGTCTGTTCCAACACTTCAATTCACTGTGCGAAGTGAAAGGAGTGTTGCTTCACTTTCTAAATGCTGTCCTTTCAGAGAAAATCACTTTCCTTTGAAAGTGCGTTAAGCTACTTGCAAGCATTAGGAAGAAACTCACATGCGTTTCTCTGAAAGAGAAGCAGACTGTTCCAACACTTCAATTCACTGTGCGATGTGAATGGAGTGTTGCTTCACTTTCTAAATGCTGTCCTTTCAGAGAAAATCACTTTCTTTGAAAGTGCCTTAAGCTACTTACAAGCATTTACCAGAAACTCACATGCGTTTCTCTGAAAGAGAAGCAGTCTGTTCCAACACTTCAATTCACTGTGCGAAGTGAATGGAGTGTTGCTTCACTTTCTAAATGCTGTCCTTTCAGAGAAAATCACTTTCCTTTGAAAGTGCCTTAAGCTACTTACAAGCATTCACCAGAAACTCACATGCGTTTCTCTGAAAGAGAAGCAGTCTGTTCCAACACTTCAATTCACTGTGCGAAGTGAAAGGAGTGTTGCTTCACTTTCTAAATGCTGTCCTTTCAGAGAAAATCACTTTCCTTTGAAAGTGCGTTAAGCTACTTGCAAGCATTAGGAAGAAACTCACATGCGTTTCTCTGAAAGAGAAGCAGACTGTTCCAACACTTCAATTCACTGTGCGATGTGAATGGAGTGTTGATTCACTTTCTAAATGCTGTCCTTTCAGAGAAAATCACTTTCCTTTGAAAGTGCGTTAAGCTACTTGCAAGCATTAGGAAGAAACTCACATGCGTTTCTCTGAAAGAGAAGCAGACTGTTCCAACACTTCAATTCACTGTGCGATGTGAATGGAGTATTGCTTCACTTTCTAAATGCTGTCCTTTCAGAGAAAATCACTTTCCTTTGATAGTGCCTTAAGCTACTTGCAAGCATTAGGAAGAAACTCACATGCGTTTCTCTGAAAGAGAAGCAGTCTGTTCCAACACTTCAATTCACTGTGTGAAGTGAATAGAGTGTTGCCTCACTTTCCAAATGCTGTCCTTTCAGAGAAAATCACTTTCCTTTGAAAGTGCCTTAAGCTACTTACAAGCATTCACCAGAAACTCACATGCGTTTCTCTGAAAGAGAAGCAATCTGTTCCAACACTTCAATTCACTGTGCGAAGTCAATGGAGTGTTGCTTCACTTTCTAAATGCTGTCCTTTCAGAGAAAATCACTTTCCTTTGAAAGTGCCTTAAACTACTTTCAAGCATTCACAAAAAACTCACATGCGTTTCTCTTAAAGAGAAGCAGTCTGTCCCAACACTTCAATTCACTGTGCGAAGTGAATGAAGTGTTGCTTCAGTTTCTAAATGCTGTCCTTTCAGAGAAAATCACTTTCCTTTGAAAGTGCCTTAAGAAACTTGCAAGCATTCACAAGAAACTCACATGCGTTTCTCTGAAAGAGAAGCAGTCTGTTCCAACACTTCAATTCACTGTGCGAAGTGAATGGAGTGTTGCTTCACTTTCTAAATGCTGTCCTTTCAGAGAAAATCACTTTCCTTTGAACGTGCCTTAAGCTACTTACAAGCATTCACCAGAAACTCACATGCGTTTCTCTGAAAGAGAAGCAGTCTGTTCCAATACTTCAATTCACTGTGCGAAGTGAATGGAGAGTTGCTTCACTTTCTAAATGCTGTCCTTTCAGAGAAAATCACTTTCCTTTGAAAGTGCATTAAGCTACTTACAAGCATTCACCAGAAACTCACATGCGTTTCTCTGAAAGAGAAGCAGTCTGTTCCAACACTTCAATTCACTGTGCGAAGTGAATGGAGTGTTGCTTCACTTTCTAAATGCTGTCCTTTCAGAGAAAATCACTTTCCTTTGATAGTGCCTTAAGCTACTTGCAAGCATTAGGAAGAAACTCACATGCGTTTCTCTGAAAGAGAAGGAGTCTGTTCCAACACTTCAATTCACTGTGTGAAGTGAATAGAGTGTTGCCTCACTTTCTAAATGCTGTCCTTTCAGAGAAAATCACTTTCCTTTGAAAGTGCCTTAAGCTACTTACAAGCATTTTACAGAAACTCACGTGCGTTTCTCTGAAAGAGAAGCAGTCTGTTCCAACACTTCAATTCACTGTGCGAAGTGAATGGAGTGTTGCTTCACTTTCTAAATGCTGTTCTTTCAGAGAAAATCACTTTCTTTTGAAAGTGCCTTAAGCTACTTGCAAGCATTAGGAAGAAACTCACATGCGTTTCTCTGAAAGAGAAGCAGTCCGTTCCAACACTTCAATTCACTGTGCGAAGTGAATGGAGTGTTGCTGCACTTTCTAAATGCTGTTCTTTCAGAGAAAATCACTTTCTTTTGAAAGTGCCTTAAGCTACTTGCAATCATTAGGAAGAAACTCACATGCGTTTCTCTGAAAGAGAAACAGTCCGTTCAAACACTTCAATTCACTGTGCGAAGTGAATGGAGTGTTGCTTCACTTTCTAAATGCTGTCCTTTCAGAGAAAATCACTTTCCTTTGAAAGTGCCTTAAGCTACTTACAAGCATTCACCAGAAACTCACATGCGTTTCTCTGAAAGAGAAGCAGTCTGTTCCAACACTTCAATTCACTGTGCGAAGTGAATGGAATGTTACCTCACTTTCTAAATGCTGTTCTTTCAGAGAAAATCACTTTCCTTTGAAAGTGCGTTAAGCTACTTGCAAGCATTAGGAAGAAACTCACATGCGTTTCTCTGAAAGAGAAGCAGACTGTTCCAACACTTCAATTCACTGTGCGATGTGAATGGAGTGTTGCTTCACTTTCTAAATGCTGTTCTTTCAGAGAAAATCACTTTCTTTGAAAGTGCCTTAAGCTACTTTCTAGCATTCACAGGAAACACACATGCGTTTCTCTGAAAGAGAAGCAGTCGGTTCCAACACTTCAATTCACTGTGCGAAGTGAATGGAGTGTTGCTTCACTTTCTAAATGCTGTCCTTTCAGAGAAAATCACTTTCCTGTGATAGTGCCTTAAGCTACTTGCAAGCATTAGGAAGAAACTCACATGCGTTTCTCTGAAAGAGAAGCAGTCTGTTCCAACACTTCAATTCACTGTGTGAAGTGAATAGAGTGTTGCCTCACTTTCCAAATGCTGTCCTTTCAGAGAAAATCACTTTCCTTTGAAAGTGCCTTAAGCTACTTACAAGCATTCACCAGAAACTCACATGCGTTTCTCTGAAAGAGAAGCAATCTGTTCCAACACTTCAATTCACTGTGCGAAGTGAATGGAGTGTTGCTTCACTTTCTAAATGATGTCCTTTCAGAGAAAATCACTTTCCTTTGAAAGTGCGTTAAGCTACTTGCAAGCATTAGGAAGAAACTCACATGCGTTTCTCTGAAAGAGAAGCAGACTGTTCCAACACTTCAATTCACTGTGCGATGTGAATGGAGTGTTGCTTCACTTTCTAAATGCTGTCCTTTCAGAGAAAATCACTTTCCTTTGAAAGTGCCTTAAGCTACTTTCTAGCATTCACAGGAAACACACATGCGTTTCTCTGAAAGGGAAGCAGTCGGTTCCAACACTTCAATTCACTGTGCGAAGTGAATGGAGTGTTGCTTCAGTTTCTAAATGCTGTCCTTTCAGAGAAAATCACTCTCCTTTAAAAGTGCCTTAAGCAACTTGCAAGCATTCACAAGAAACTCACATGCGTTTCTCTGAAAGAGAAGCAGTCTGTTCCAACACTTCAATTCACTGTGTGAAGTGAATGGAGTGTTGCTTCACTTTCTAAATGCTGTTCTTTCAGAGAAAATCACTTTCCTTTGAAAGTGCCTTAAGCTACTTACAAGCATTCACCAGAAACTCACATGTGTTTCTCTGAAAGAGAAGCAGTCTGTTCCAATAATTCAATTCACTCTGCGAAGTGAATGGAGTGTTGCTTCACTTTCTAAATGCTGTCCTTTCAGAGAAAATCACTTTCCTTTGAAAGTGCCTTAAGCTACTTACAAGCATTAAACAGAAACTCACATGCATTTCTCTGAAAGAGAAGCAGTCTGTTCCAACACTTCAATTCACTTTGCGAAGTGAATGGAGTGTTGCTTCACTTTCTAAATGCTGTCCTTTCAGAGAAAATCACTTTCCTTTGAAAGTGCCTTCAGCTACTTACAAGCATTTACCAGAAACTCACATGCGTTTCTCTGAAAGAGAATCAGTCTGTTCCAACACTTCAATTCACTGTGCGAAGTGAATGGAGTGTTGCTTCACTTTCTAAATGCTGTCCTTTCAGAGAAAATCACTTTCCTTTGAAAGTGCCTTAAGCTACTTACAAGCATTCACCAGAAACTCACATGCGTTTCTCTGAAAGAGAAGCAGTCTGTTCCAACACTTCAATTCACTGTGCGAAGTGAAAGGAGTGTTGCTTCACTTTCTAAATGCTGTCCTTTCAGAGAAAATCACTTTCCTTTGTAAGTGCGTTAAGCTACTTGCAAGCATTAGGAAGAAACTCACATGCGTTTCTCTGAAAGAGAAGCAGACTGTTCCAACACTTCAATTCACTGTGCGATGTGAATGGAGTGTTGATTCACTTTCTAAATGCTGTCCTTTCAGAGAAAATCACTTTCCTTTGAAAGTGCGTTAAGCTACTTGCAAGCATTAGGAAGAAACTCACATGCGTTTCTCTGAAAGAGAAGCAGACTGTTCCAACACTTCAATTCACTGTGCGATGTGAATGGAGTGTTGCTTCACTTTCTAAATGCTGTCCTTTCAGAGAAAATCACTTTCCTTTGATAGTGCCTTAAGCTACTTGCAAGCATTAGGAAGAAACTCACATGCGTTTCTCTGAAAGAGAAGCAGTCTGTTCCAACACTTCAATTCACTGTGTGAAGTGAATAGAGTGTTGCCTCACTTTCCAAATGCTGTCCTTTCAGAGAAAATCACTTTCCTTTGAAAGTGCCTTAAGCTACTTACAAGCATTCACCAGAAACTCACATGCGTTTCTCTGAAAGAGAAGCAATCTGTTCCAACACTTCAATTCACTGTGCGAAGTCAATGGAGTGTTGCTTCACTTTCTAAATGCTGTCCTTTCAGAGAAAATCACTTTCCTTTGAAAGTGCCTTAAACTACTTTCAAGCATTCACAAAAAACTCACATGCGTTTCTCTTAAAGAGAAGCAGTCTGTCCCAACACTTCAATTCACTGTGCGAAGTGAATGAAGTGTTGCTTCAGTTTCTAAATGCTGTCCTTTCAGAGAAAATCACTTTCCTTTGAAAGTGCCTTAAGAACTTGCAAGCATTCACAAGAAACTCACATGCGTTTCTCTGAAAGAGAAGCAGTCTGTTCCAACACTTCAATTCACTGTGCGAAGTGAATGGAGTGTTGCTTCACTTTCTAAATGCTGTCCTTTCAGAGAAAATCACTTTCCTTTGAACGTGCCTTAAGCTACTTACAAGCATTCACCAGAAACTCACATGCGTTTCTCTGAAAGAGAAGCAGTCTGTTCCAATACTTCAATTCACTGTGCGAAGTGAATGGAGAGTTGCTTCACTTTCTAAATGCTGTCCTTTCAGAGAAAATCACTTTCCTTTGAAAGTGCCTTAAGCTACTTACAAGCATTCACCAGAAACTCACATGCGTTTCTCTGAAAGAGAAGCAGTCTGTTCCAACACTTCAATTCACTGTGCGAAGTGAATGGAGTGTTGCTTCACTTTCTAAATGCTGTCCTTTCAGAGAAAATCACTTTCCTTTGATAGTGCCTTAAGCTACTTGCAAGCATTAGGAAGAAACTCACATGCGTTTCTCTGAAAGAGAAGGAGTCTGTTCCAACACTTCAATTCACTGTGTGAAGTGAATAGAGTGTTGCCTCACTTTCTAAATGCTGTCCTTTCAGAGAAAATCACTTTCCTTTGAAAGTGCCTTAAGCTACTTACAAGCATTCACCAGAAACTCACATGCGTTTCTCTGAAAGAGAAGCAGTCTGTTCCAACACTTCAATTCACTGTGCGAAGTGAATGGAATGTTACCTCACTTTCTAAATGCTGTTCTTTCAGAGAAAATCACTTTCCTTTGAAAGTGCGTTAAGCTACTTGCAAGCATTAGGAAGAAACTCACATGCGTTTCTCTGAAAGAGAAGCAGACTGTTCCAACACTTCAATTCACTGTGCGATGTGAATGGAGTGTTGCTTCACTTTCTAAATGCTGTTCTTTCAGAGAAAATCACTTTCTTTGAAAGTGCCTTAAGCTACTTTCTAGCATTCACAGGAAACACACATGCGTTTCTCTGAAAGAGAAGCAGTCGGTTCCAACACTTCAATTCACTGTGCGAAGTGAATGGAGTGTTGCTTCACTTTCTAAATGCTGTCCTTTCAGAGAAAATCACTTTCCTGTGATAGTGCCTTAAGCTACTTGCAAGCATTAGGAAGAAACTCACATGCGTTTCTCTGAAAGAGAAGCAGTCTGTTCCAACACTTCAATTCACTGTGTGAAGTGAATAGAGTGTTGCCTCACTTTCCAAATGCTGTCCTTTCAGAGAAAATCACTTTCCTTTGAAAGTGCCTTAAGCTACTTACAAGCATTCACCAGAAACTCACATGCGTTTCTCTGAAAGAGAAGCAATCTGTTCCAACACTTCAATTCACTGTGCGAAGTGAATGGAGTGTTGCTTCACTTTCTAAATGATGTCCTTTCAGAGAAAATCACTTTCCTTTGAAAGTGCGTTAAGCTACTTGCAAGCATTAGGAAGAAACTCACATGCGTTTCTCTGAAAGAGAAGCAGACTGTTCCAACACTTCAATTCACTGTGCGATGTGAATGGAGTGTTGCTTCACTTTCTAAATGCTGTCCTTTCAGAGAAAATCACTTTCCTTTGAAAGTGCCTTAAGCTACTTTCTAGCATTCACAGGAAACACACATGCGTTTCTCTGAAAGGGAAGCAGTCGGTTCCAACACTTCAATTCACTGTGCGAAGTGAATGGAGTGTTGCTTCACTTTCTAAATTCTGTCCTTTCAGAGAAAATCACTTTCCTTTGATAGTGCCTTAAGCTACTTGCAAGCATTAGGAAGAAACTCACATGCGTTTCTCTGAAAGAGAAGCAGTCTGTTCCAACACTTCAATTCACTGTGTGAAGTGAATAGAGTGTTGCCTCACTTTCCAAATGCTGTCCTTTCAGAGAAAATCACTTTCCTTTGAAAGTGCCTTAAGCTACTTACAAGCATTCACCAGAAACTCACATGCGTTTCTCTGAAAGAGAAGCAATCTGTTCCAACACTTCAATTCACTGTGCGAAGTGAATGGAGTGTTGCTTCACTTTCTAAATGATGTCCTTTCAGAGAAAATCACTTTCCTTTGAAAGTGCGTTAAGCTACTTGCAAGCATTAGGAAGAAACTCACATGCGTTTCTCTGAAAGAGAAGCAGACTGTTCCAACACTTCAATTTACTGTGCGATGTGAATGGAGTGTTGCTTCACTTTCTAAATGCTGTCCTTTCAGAGAAAATCACTTTCCTTTGAAAGTGCCTTAAGCTACTTTCTAGCATTCACAGGAAACACACATGCGTTTCTCTGAAAGGGAAGCAGTCGGTTCCAACACTTCAATTCACTGTGCGAAGTGAATGGAGTGTTGCTTCACTTTCTAAATGCTGTCCTTTCAGAGAAAATCACTTTCCTTTGAAAGTGCCTTAAGCTACTTACAAGCATTCACCAGAAACTCACATGCGTTTCTCTGAAAGAGAAGCAGTCTGTTCCAACACTTCAATTCACTGTTCGAAGTGAATGGAGTGTTGCTTCACTTTCTAAATGCTGTCCTTTCAGAGAAAATCACTTTCCTTTGAAAGTGCGTTAAGCTACTTGCAAGCATTAGGAAGAAACTCACATGCGTTTCTCTGAAAGAGAAGCAGACTGTTCCAACACTTCAATTCACTGTGCGATGTGAATGGAGTGTTGCTTCACTTTCTAAATGCTGTCCTTTCAGAGAAAATCACTTTCCTTTGAAAGTGCGTTAAGCTACTTGCAAGCATTAGGAAGAAACTCACATGCGTTTCTCTGAAAGAGAAGCAGACTGTTCCAACACTTCAATTCACTGTGCGATGTGAACGGAGTGTTGCTTCACTTTCTAAATGCTGTCCTTTCAGAGAAAATCACTTTCCTTTGATAGTGCGTTAAGCTACTTGCAAGCATTAGGAAGAAACTCACATGCGTTTCTCTGAAAGAGAAGCAGTCTGTTCCAACACTTCAATTCACTGTGTGAAGTGAATAGAGTGTTGCCTCACTTTCCAAATGCTGTCCTTTCAGAGAAAATCACTTTCCTTTGAAAGTGCCTTAAGCTACTTACAAGCATTCACCAGAAACTCACATGCGTTTCTCTGAAAGAGAAGCAATCTGTTCCAACACTTCAATTCACTGTGCGAAGTGAATGGAGTGTTGCTTCACTTTCTAAATGCTGTCCTTTCAGAGAAAATCACTTTCCTTTGAAAGTGCCTTAAACTACTTTCAAGCATTCACAAAAAACTCACATGCGTTTCTCTTAAAGAGAAGCAGTCTGTTCCAACACTTCAATTCACTGTGCGAAGTGAATGGAGTGTTGCTTCAGTTTCTAAATGCTGTCCTTTCAGAGAAAATCACTTTCCTTTGAAAGTGCCTTAAGAAACTTGCAAGCATTCACAAGAAACTCACATGCGTTTCTCTGAAAGAGAAGCAGTCTGTTCCAACACTTCAATTCACTGTGTGAAGTGAATGGAGTGTTGTTTCACTTTCTAAATGCTGTCCTTTCAGAGAAAATCACTTTCCTTTGAAAGTGCCTTAAGCTACTTACAAGCATTCACCAGAAACTCACATGCGTTTCTCTGAAAGAGAAGCAGTCTGTTCCAACACTTCAATTCACTGTGCGAAGTGAATGGAGTGTTGCTTCACTTTCTAAATGCTGTCCTTTCAAAGAAAATCACTTTCCTTTGATAGTGCCTTAAGCTACTTGCAAGCATTAGGAAGAAACTCACATGCGTTTCTCTGAAAGAGAAGCAGTCTGTTCCAACACTTCAATTCACTGTGTGAAGTGAATAGAGTGTTGCCTCACTTTCCAAATGCTGTCCTTTCAGAGAAAATCACTTTCCTTTGAAAGTGCCTTAAGCTACTTACAAGCATTCACCAGAAACTCACATGCGTTTCTCTGAAAGAGAAGCAATCTGTTCCAACACTTCAATTCACTGTGCGAAGTGAATGGAGAGTTGCTTCACTTTCTAAATACTGTCCTTTCAGAGAAAATCACTTTCCTTTGAAAGTGCCTTAAACTACTTTCAAGCATTCACAAAAAACTCACATGCGTTTCTCTTAAAGAGAAGCAGTCTGTTCCAACACTTCAGTTCACTGTGCGAAGTGAATGGAGTGTTGCTTCAGTTTCTAAATGCTGTCCTTTCAGAGAAAATCACTTTCCTTTGAAAGTGCCTTAAGCTACTTGCAATCATTAGGAAGAAACTCACATGCGTTTCTCTGAAAGAGAAACAGTCCGTTCAAACACTTCAATTCACTGTGCGAAGTGAATGGAGTGTTGCTTCACTTTCTAAATGCTGTCCTTTCAGAGAAAATCACTTTCCTTTGAAAGTGCCTTAAGCTACTTACAAGCATTCACCAGAAACTCACATGCGTTTCTCTGAAAGAGAAGCAGTCTGTTCCAACACTTCAATTCACTGTGCGAAGTGAATGGAATGTTACCTCACTTTCTAAATGCTGTTCTTTCAGAGAAAATCACTTTCCTTTGAAAGTGCGTTAAGCTACTTGCAAGCATTAGGAAGAAACTCACATGCGTTTCTCTGAAAGAGAAGCAGACTGTTCCAACACTTCAATTCACTGTGCGATGTGAATGGAGTGTTGCTTCACTTTCTAAATGCTGTTCTTTCAGAGAAAATCACTTTCTTTGAAAGTGCCTTAAGCTACTTTCTAGCATTCACAGGAAACACACATGCGTTTCTCTGAAAGAGAAGCAGTCGGTTCCAACACTTCAATTCACTGTGCGAAGTGAATGGAGTGTTGCTTCACTTTCTAAATGCTGTCCTTTCAGAGAAAATCACTTTCCTGTGATAGTGCCTTAAGCTACTTGCAAGCATTAGGAAGAAACTCACATGCGTTTCTCTGAAAGAGAAGCAATCTGTTCCAACACTTCAATTCACTGTGCGAAGTGAATGGAGTGTTGCTTCACTTTCTAAATGATGTCCTTTCAGAGAAAATCACTTTCCTTTGAAAGTGCGTTAAGCTACTTGCAAGCATTAGGAAGAAACTCACATGCGTTTCTCTGAAAGAGAAGCAGACTGTTCCAACACTTCAATTCACTGTGCGATGTGAATGGAGTGTTGCTTCACTTTCTAAATGCTGTCCTTTCAGAGAAAATCACTTTCCTTTGAAAGTGCCTTAAGCTACTTTCTAGCATTCACAGGAAACACACATGCGTTTCTCTGAAAGGGAAGCAGTCGGTTCCAACACTTCAATTCACTGTGCGAAGTGAATGGAGTGTTGCTTCAGTTTCTAAATGCTGTCCTTTCAGAGAAAATCACTCTCCTTTAAAAGTGCCTTAAGCAACTTGCAAGCATTCACAAGAAACTCACATGCGTTTCTCTGAAAGAGAAGCAGTCTGTTCCAACACTTCAATTCACTGTGTGAAGTGAATGGAGTGTTGCTTCACTTTCTAAATGCTGTTCTTTCAGAGAAAATCACTTTCCTTTGAAAGTGCCTTAAGCTACTTACAAGCATTCACCAGAAACTCACATGTGTTTCTCTGAAAGAGAAGCAGTCTGTTCCAATAATTCAATTCACTCTGCGAAGTGAATGGAGTGTTGCTTCACTTTCTAAATGCTGTCCTTTCAGAGAAAATCACTTTCCTTTGAAAGTGCCTTAAGCTACTTACAAGCATTAAACAGAAACTCACATGCATTTCTCTGAAAGAGAAGCAGTCTGTTCCAACACTTCAATTCACTTTGCGAAGTGAATGGAGTGTTGCTTCACTTTCTAAATGCTGTCCTTTCAGAGAAAATCACTTTCCTTTGAAAGTGCCTTCAGCTACTTACAAGCATTTACCAGAAACTCACATGCGTTTCTCTGAAAGAGAATCAGTCTGTTCCAACACTTCAATTCACTGTGCGAAGTGAATGGAGTGTTGCTTCACTTTCTAAATGCTGTCCTTTCAGAGAAAATCACTTTCCTTTGAAAGTGCCTTAAGCTACTTACAAGCATTCACCAGAAACTCACATGCGTTTCTCTGAAAGAGAAGCAGTCTGTTCCAACACTTCAATTCACTGTGCGAAGTGAAAGGAGTGTTGCTTCACTTTCTAAATGCTGTCCTTTCAGAGAAAATCACTTTCCTTTGAAAGTGCGTTAAGCTACTTGCAAGCATTAGGAAGAAACTCACATGCGTTTCTCTGAAAGAGAAGCAGACTGTTCCAACACTTCAATTCACTGTGCGATGTGAATGGAGTGTTGATTCACTTTCTAAATGCTGTCCTTTCAGAGAAAATCACTTTCCTTTGAAAGTGCGTTAAGCTACTTGCAAGCATTAGGAAGAAACTCACATGCGTTTCTCTGAAAGAGAAGCAGACTGTTCCAACACTTCAATTCACTGTGCGATGTGAATGGAGTGTTGCTTCACTTTCTAAATGCTGTCCTTTCAGAGAAAATCACTTTCCTTTGATAGTGCCTTAAGCTACTTGCAAGCATTAGGAAGAAACTCACATGCGTTTCTCTGAAAGAGAAGCAGTCTGTTCCAACACTTCAATTCACTGTGTGAAGTGAATAGAGTGTTGCCTCACTTTCCAAATGCTGTCCTTTCAGAGAAAATCACGTTCCTTTGAAAGTGCCTTAAGCTACTTACAAGCATTCACCAGAAACTCACATGCGTTTCTCTGAAAGAGAAGCAATCTGTTCCAACACTTCAATTCACTGTGCGAAGTCAATGGAGTGTTGCTTCACTTTCTAAATGCTGTCCTTTCAGAGAAAATCACTTTCCTTTGAAAGTGCCTTAAACTACTTTCAAGCATTCACAAAAAACTCACATGCGTTTCTCTTAAAGAGAAGCAGTCTGTCCCAACACTTCAATTCACTGTGCGAAGTGAATGAAGTGTTGCTTCAGTTTCTAAATGCTGTCCTTTCAGAGAAAATCACTTTCCTTTGAAAGTGCCTTAAGAAACTTGCAAGCATTCACAAGAAACTCACATGCGTTTCTCTGAAAGAGAAGCAGTCTGTTCCAACACTTCAATTCACTGTGCGAAGTGAATGGAGTGTTGCTTCACTTTCTAAATGCTGTCCTTTCAGAGAAAATCACTTTCCTTTGAACGTGCCTTAAGCTACTTACAAGCATTCACCAGAAACTCACATGCGTTTCTCTGAAAGAGAAGCAGTCTGTTCCAATACTTCAATTCACTGTGCGAAGTGAATGGAGAGTTGCTTCACTTTCTAAATGCTGTCCTTTCAGAGAAAATCACTTTCCTTTGAAAGTGCCTTAAGCTACTTACAAGCATTCACCAGAAACTCACATGCGTTTCTCTGAAAGAGAAGCAGTCTGTTCCAACACTTCAATTCACTGTGCGAAGTGAATGGAGTGTTGCTTCACTTTCTAAATGCTGTCCTTTCAGAGAAAATCACTTTCCTTTGATAGTGCCTTAAGCTACTTGCAAGCATTAGGAAGAAACTCACATGCGTTTCTCTGAAAGAGAAGGAGTCTGTTCCAACACTTCAATTCACTGTGTGAAGTGAATAGAGTGTTGCCTCACTTTCTAAATGCTGTCCTTTCAGAGAAAATCACTTTCCTTTGAAAGTGCCTTAAGCTACTTACAAGCATTCACCAGAAACTCACATGCGTTTCTCTGAAAGAGAAGCAGTCTGTTCCAACACTTCAATTCACTGTGCGAAGTGAATGGAATGTTACCTCACTTTCTAAATGCTGTTCTTTCAGAGAAAATCACTTTCCTTTGAAAGTGCGTTAAGCTACTTGCAAGCATTAGGAAGAAACTCACATGCGTTTCTCTGAAAGAGAAGCAGACTGTTCCAACACTTCAATTCACTGTGCGATGTGAATGGAGTGTTGCTTCACTTTCTAAATGCTGTTCTTTCAGAGAAAATCACTTTCTTTGAAAGTGCCTTAAGCTACTTTCTAGCATTCACAGGAAACACACATGCGTTTCTCTGAAAGAGAAGCAGTCGGTTCCAACACTTCAATTCACTGTGCGAAGTGAATGGAGTGTTGCTTCACTTTCTAAATGCTGTCCTTTCAGAGAAAATCACTTTCCTGTGATAGTGCCTTAAGCTACTTGCAAGCATTAGGAAGAAACTCACATGCGTTTCTCTGAAAGAGAAGCAGTCTGTTCCAACACTTCAATTCACTGTGTGAAGTGAATAGAGTGTTGCCTCACTTTCCAAATGCTGTCCTTTCAGAGAAAATCACTTTCCTTTGAAAGTGCCTTAAGCTACTTACAAGCATTCACCAGAAACTCACATGCGTTTCTCTGAAAGAGAAGCAATCTGTTCCAACACTTCAATTCACTGTGCGAAGTGAATGGAGTGTTGCTTCACTTTCTAAATGATGTCCTTTCAGAGAAAATCACTTTCCTTTGAAAGTGCGTTAAGCTACTTGCAAGCATTAGGAAGAAACTCACATGCGTTTCTCTGAAAGAGAAGCAGACTGTTCCAACACTTCAATTCACTGTGCGATGTGAATGGAGTGTTGCTTCACTTTCTAAATGCTGTCCTTTCAGAGAAAATCACTTTCCTTTGAAAGTGCCTTAAGCTACTTTCTAGCATTCACAGGAAACACACATGCGTTTCTCTGAAAGGGAAGCAGTCGGTTCCAACACTTCAATTCACTGTGCGAAGTGAATGGAGTGTTGCTTCACTTTCTAAATGCTGTCCTTTCAGAGAAAATCACTTTCCTTTGATAGTGCCTTAAGCTACTTGCAAGCATTAGGAAGAAACTCACATGCGTTTCTCTGAAAGAGAAGCAGTCTGTTCCAACACTTCAATTCACTGTGTGAAGTGAATAGAGTGTTGCCTCACTTTCCAAATGCTGTCCTTTCAGAGAAAATCACTTTCCTTTGAAAGTGCCTTAAGCTACTTACAAGCATTCACCAGAAACTCACATGCGTTTCTCTGAAAGAGAAGCAATCTGTTCCAACACTTCAATTCACTGTGCGAAGTGAATGGAGTGTTGCTTCACTTTCTAAATGATGTCCTTTCAGAGAAAATCACTTTCCTTTGAAAGTGCGTTAAGCTACTTGCAAGCATTAGGAAGAAACTCACATGCGTTTCTCTGAAAGAGAAGCAGACTGTTCCAACACTTCAATTTACTGTGCGATGTGAATGGAGTGTTGCTTCACTTTCTAAATGCTGTCCTTTCAGAGAAAATCACTTTCCTTTGAAAGTGCCTTAAGCTACTTTCTAGCATTCACAGGAAACACACATGCGTTTCTCTGAAAGGGAAGCAGTCGGTTCCAACACTTCAATTCACTGTGCGAAGTGAATGGAGTGTTGCTTCACTTTCTAAATGCTGTCCTTTCAGAGAAAATCACTTTCCTTTGATAGTGCCTTAAGCTACTTGCAAGCATTAGGAAGAAACTCACATGCGTTTCTCTGAAAGAGAAGCAGTCTGTTCCAACACTTCAATTCACTGTGTGAAGTGAATAGAGTGTTGCCTCACTTTCCAAATGCTGTCCTTTCAGAGAAAATCACTTTCCTTTGAAAGTGCCTTAAGCTACTTACAAGCATTCACCAGAAACTCACATGCGTTTCTCTGAAAGAGAAGCAATCTGTTCCAACACTTCAATTCACTGTGCGAAGTGAATGGAGTGTTGCTTCACTTTCTAAATGCTGTCCTTTCAGAGAAAATCACTTTCCTTTGAAAGTGCCTTAAACTACTTTCAAGCATTCACAAAAAACTCACATGCGTTTCTCTTAAAGAGAAGCAGTCTGTTCCAACACTTCAATTCACTGTGCGAAGTGAATGGAGTGTTGCTTCAGTTTCTAAATTCTGTCCTTTCAGAGAAAATCACTTTCCTTTGATAGTGCCTTAAGCTACTTGCAAGCATTAGGAAGAAACTCACATGCGTTTCTCTGAAAGAGAAGCAGTCTGTTCCAACACTTCAATTCACTGTGTGAAGTGAATGGAGTGTTGCTTCACTTTCTAAATGCTGTCCTTTCAGAGAAAATCACTTTCCTTTGAAAGTGCCTTAAGCTACTTACAAGCATTCACCAGAAACTCACATGTGTTTCTCTGAAAGAGAAGCAGTCTGTTCCAATACTTCAATTCACTCTGCGAAGTGAATGGAGTGTTGCTTCACTTTCTAAATGCTGTCCTTTCAGAGAAAATCACTTTCCTTTGAAAGTGCCTTAAGCTACTTACAAGCATTCAACAGAAACTCACATGCATTTCTCTGAAAGAGAAGCAGTCTGTTCCAACACTTCAATTCACTTTGCGAAGTGAATGGAGTGTTGCTTCACTTTCTAAATGCTGTCCTTTCAGAGAAAATCACTTTCCTTTGAAAGTGCCTTAAGCTACTTACAAGCATTCACCAGAAACTCACATGCGTTTCTCTGAAAGAGAAACCTTCTCTTCCAACACTTCAATTCAGTGTGCGAAGTGAATGGAGTGTTGCTTCACTTTCTAAATGCTGTCCTTTCAGAGAAAATCACTTTCCTTTGAAAGTGCCTTAAGCTACTTACAAGCATTCACCAGAAACTCACATGCGTTTCTCTGAAAGAGAAGCAGTCTGTTCCAACACTTCAATTCACTGTTCGAAGTGAATGGAGTGTTGCTTCACTTTCTAAATGCTGTCCTTTCAGAGAAAATCACTTTCCTTTGAAAGTGCGTTAAGCTACTTGCAAGCATTAGGAAGAAACTCACATGCGTTTCTCTGAAAGAGAAGCAGACTGTTCCAACACTTCAATTCACTGTGCGATGTGAATGGAGTGTTGCTTCACTTTCTAAATGCTGTCCTTTCAGAGAAAATCACTTTCCTTTGAAAGTGCGTTAAGCTACTTGCAAGCATTAGGAAGAAACTCACATGCGTTTCTCTGAAAGAGAAGCAGACTGTTCCAACACTTCAATTCACTGTGCGATGTGAACGGAGTGTTGCTTCACTTTCTAAATGCTGTCCTTTCAGAGAAAATCACTTTCCTTTGATAGTGCGTTAAGCTACTTGCAAGCATTAGGAAGAAACTCACATGCGTTTCTCTGAAAGAGAAGCAGTCTGTTCCAACACTTCAATTCACTGTGTGAAGTGAATAGAGTGTTGCCTCACTTTCCAAATGCTGTCCTTTCAGAGAAAATCACTTTCCTTTGAAAGTGCCTTAAGCTACTTACAAGCATTCACCAGAAACTCACATGCGTTTCTCTGAAAGAGAAGCAATCTGTTCCAACACTTCAATTCACTGTGCGAAGTGAATGGAGTGTTGCTTCACTTTCTAAATGCTGTCCTTTCAGAGAAAATCACTTTCCTTTGAAAGTGCCTTAAACTACTTTCAAGCATTCACAAAAAACTCACATGCGTTTCTCTTAAAGAGAAGCAGTCTGTTCCAACACTTCAATTCACTGTGCGAAGTGAATGGAGTGTTGCTTCAGTTTCTAAATGCTGTCCTTTCAGAGAAAATCACTTTCCTTTGAAAGTGCCTTAAGAAACTTGCAAGCATTCACAAGAAACTCACATGCGTTTCTCTGAAAGAGAAGCAGTCTGTTCCAACACTTCAATTCACTGTGTGAAGTGAATGGAGTGTTGTTTCACTTTCTAAATGCTGTCCTTTCAGAGAAAATCACTTTCCTTTGAAAGTGCCTTAAGCTACTTACAAGCATTCACCAGAAACTCACATGCGTTTCTCTGAAAGAGAAGCAGTCTGTTCCAACACTTCAATTCACTGTGCGAAGTGAATGGAGTGTTGCTTCACTTTCTAAATGCTGTCCTTTCAAAGAAAATCACTTTCCTTTGATAGTGCCTTAAGCTACTTGCAAGCATTAGGAAGAAACTCACATGCGTTTCTCTGAAAGAGAAGCAGTCTGTTCCAACACTTCAATTCACTGTGTGAAGTGAATAGAGTGTTGCCTCACTTTCCAAATGCTGTCCTTTCAGAGAAAATCACTTTCCTTTGAAAGTGCCTTAAGCTACTTACAAGCATTCACCAGAAACTCACATGCGTTTCTCTGAAAGAGAAGCAATCTGTTCCAACACTTCAATTCACTGTGCGAAGTGAATGGAGAGTTGCTTCACTTTCTAAATACTGTCCTTTCAGAGAAAATCACTTTCCTTTGAAAGTGCCTTAAACTACTTTCAAGCATTCACAAAAAACTCACATGCGTTTCTCTTAAAGAGAAGCAGTCTGTTCCAACACTTCAGTTCACTGTGCGAAGTGAATGGAGTGTTGCTTCAGTTTCTAAATGCTGTCCTTTCAGAGAAAATCACTTTCCTTTGAAAGTGCCTTAAGCAACTTGCAAGCATTCACAAGAAACTCACATGCGTTTCTCTGAAAGAGAAGCAGTCTGTTCCAACACTTCAATTCACTGTGTGAAGTGAATGGAGTGTTGCTTCACTTTCTAAATGCTGTCCTTTCAGAGAAAATCACTTTCCTTTGAAAGTGCCTTAAGCTACTTACAAGCATTCACCAGAAACTCACATGTGTTTCTCTGAAAGAGAAGCAGATTGTTCCAATAATTCAATTCACTCTGCGAAGTGAATATAGTGTTGCTTCACTTTCTAAATGCTGTCCTTTCAGAGAAAATCACTTTCCTTTGAAAGTGCCTTAAGCTACTTACAAGCATTAAACAGAAACTCACATGCATTTCTCTGAAAGAGAAGCAGTCTGTTCCAACACTTCAATTCACTTTGCGAAGTGAATGGAGTGTTGCTTCACTTTCTAAATGCTGTCCTTTCAGAGAAAATCACTTTCCTTTGAAAGTGCCTTAAGCTACTTACAAGCATTTACCAGAAACTCACATGCGTTTCTCTGAAAGAGAAGCAGTCTGTTCCAACACTTCAATTCACTGTGCGAAGTGAATGGAGTGTTGCTTCACTTTCTAAATGCTGTCCTTTCAGAGAAAATCACTTTCCTTTGAAAGTGATTTAAGCTACTTACAAGCATTCACCAGAAACTCACATGCGTTTCTCTGAAAGAGAAGCAGTCTGTTCCAACACTTCAATTCACTGTGCGAAGTGAAAGGAGTGTTGCTTCACTTTCTAAATGCTGTCCTTTCAGAGAAAATCACTTTCCTTTGAAAGTGCGTTAAGCTACTTGCAAGCATTAGGAAGAAACTCACATGCGTTTCTCTGAAAGAGAAGCAGACTGTTCCAACACTTCAATTCACTGTGCGATGTGAATGGAGTGTTGATTCACTTGCTAAATGCTGTCCTTTCAGAGAAAATCACTTTCCTTTGAAAGTGCGTTAAGCTACTTGCAAGCATTAGGAAGAAACTCACATGCGTTTCTCTGAAAGAGAAGCAGACTGTTCCAACACTTCAATTCACTGTGCGATGTGAATGGAGTGTTGATTCACTTGCTAAATGCTGTCCTTTCAGAGAAAATCACTTTCCTTTGAAAGTGCGTTAAGCTACTTGCAAGCATTAGGAAGAAACTCACATGCGTTTCTCTGAAAGAGAAGCAGACTGTTCCAACACTTCAATTCACTGTGCGATGTGAATGGAGTGTTGCTTCACTTGCTAAATGCTGTCCTTTCAGAGAAAATCACTTTCCTTTGAAAGTGCCTTAAGAAACTTGCAAGCATTCACAAGAAACTCACATGCGTTTCTCTGAAAGAGAAGCAGTCTGTTCCAACACTTCAATTCACTGTGCGAAGTGAATGGAGTGTTGCTTCACTTTCTAAATGCTGTCCTTTCAGAGAAAATCACTTTCCTTTGATAGTGCCTTAAGCTACTTGCAAGCATTAGGAAGAAACTCACAAGCGTTTCTCTGAAAGAGAAGGAGTCTGTTCCAACACTTCAATTCACTGTGTGAAGTGAATAGAGTGTTGCCTCACTTTCTAAATGCTGTCCTTTCAGAGAAAATCACTTTCCTTTGAAAGTGCCTTAAGCTACTTACAAGCATTTTACAAAAACTCACGTGCGTTTCTCTGAAAGAGAAGCAGTCTGTTCCAACACTTCAATTCACTTTGCGAAGTGAATGGAGTGTTGCTTCACTTTCTAAATGCTGTTCTTTCAGAGAAAATCACTTTCTTTTGAAAGTGCCTTAAGCTACTTGCAAGCATTAGGAAGAAACTCACATGCGTTTCTCTGAAAGAGAAGCAGTCCGTTCCAACACTTCAATTCACTGTGCGAAGTGAATGGAGTGTTGCTTCACTTTCTAAATGCTGTTCTTTCAGAGAAAATCACTTTCTTTTGAAAGTGCCTTAAGCTACTTGCAAGCATTAGGAAGAAACTCACATGCGTTTCTCTGAAAGAGAAACAGTCCGTTCCAACACTTCAATTCACTGTGCGAAGTGAATGGAGTGTTGCTTCACTTTCTAAATGCTGTCCTTTCAGAGAAAATCACTTTCCTTTGAAAGTGCCTTAAGCTACTTGCAAGCATTAGGAAGAAACTCACATGCGTTTCTCTGAAAGAGAAGCAGTCTGTTCCAACACTTCAATTCACTGTGCGAAGTGAATGGAGTGTTGCTTCACTTTCTAAATGCTGTCCTTTCAGAGAAAATCACTTTCCTTTGAAAGTGCCTTAAGCTACTTACAAGCATTCACCAGAAACTCACATGCGTTTCTCTGAAAGAGAAGCAGTCTGTTCCAACACTTCAATTCACTGTGCGAAGTGAATGGAATGTTACCTCACTTTCTAAATGCTGTTCTTTCAGAGAAAATCACTTTCCTTTGAAAGTGCGTTAAGCTACTTGCAAGCATTAGGAAGAAACTCACATGCGTTTCTCTGAAAGAGAAGCAGACTGTTCCAACACTTCAATTCACTGTGCGATGTGAATGGAGTGTTGCTTCACTTTCTAAATGCTGTTCTTTCAGAGCAAATCACTTTCCTTTGAAAGTGCCTTAAGCTACTTTCTAGCATTCACAGGAAACACACATGCGTTTCTCTGAAAGAGAAGCAGTCGGTTCCAACACTTCAATTCACTGTGCGAAGTGAATGGAGTGTTGCTTCACTTTCTAAATGCTGTCCTTTCAGAGAAAATCACTTTCCTGTGATAGTGCCTTAAGCTACTTGCAAGCATTAGGAAGAAACTCACATGCGTTTCTCTGAAAGAGAAGCAGTCTGTTCCAACACTTCAATTCACTGTGTGAAGTGAATAGAGTGTTGCCTCACTTTCCAAATGCTGTCCTTTCAGAGAAAATCACTTTCCTTTGAAAGTGCCTTAAGCTACTTACAAGCATTCACCAGAAACTCACATGCGTTTCTCTGAAAGAGAAGCAATCTGTTCCAACACTTCAGTTCACTGTGTGAAGTGAATAGAGTGTTGCCTCACTTTCCAAATGCTGTCTTTCAGAGAAAATCACTTTCCTTTGAAAGTGCCTTAAACTACTTTCAAGCATTCACAAAAAACTCACATGCGTTTCTCTTAAAGAGAAGCAGTCTGTTCCAACACTTCAATTCACTGTGCGAAGTGAATGGAGTGTTGCTTCAGTTTCTAAATGCTGTCCTTTCAGAGAAAATCACTTTCCTTTGATAGTGCCTTAAGCTACTTGCAAGCACTAGGAAGAAACTCACATGCGTTTCTCTGAAAGAGAAGCAGTCTGTTCCAACACTTCAATTCACTGTGTGAAGTGAATGGAGTGTTGCCTCACTTTCTAAATGCTTTCCTTTCAGAGAAAATCACTTTCCTTTGAAAGTGCCTTAAGCTACTTACAAGCATTTTACAGAAACTCACGTGCGTTTCTCTGAAAGAGAAGCAGTCTGTTCCAACACTTCAATTCACTGTGCAAAGTGAATGGAGTGTTGCTTCACTTTCTAAATGCTGTTCTTTCAGAGAAAATCACTTTCTTTTGAAAGTGCCTTAAGCTACTTGCAAGCATTAGGAAGAAACTCACATGCGTTTCTCTGAAAGAGAAGCAGTCCGTTCCCACACTTCAATTCACTGTGCGAAGTGAATGGAGTGTTGCTTCACTTTCTAAATGCTGTCCTTTCAGAGAAAATCACTTTCCTTTGAAAGTGCCTTAAGCTACTTTCTGGCATTCACAGGAAACACACATGCGTTTCTCTGAAAGAGAAGCAGTCTGTTCCAACACTTCAATTCACTGTGTGAAGTGAATGGAGTGTTGCCTAACTTTCTAAATGCTGTCCTTTCAGAGAAAATCACTTTCCTTTGAAAGTGCCTTAAGCTACTTACAAGCATTCACCAGAAACTCACATGCGTTTCTCTGAAAGAGAAGCAGTCTGTTCCAACACTTCAATTCAATGTGCGAAGTAAATGGAGTGTTGCTTCACTTTCTAAATGCTGTCCTTTCAGAGAAAATCACTTTCCTTTGAAAGTGCCTTAAGCTACTTACAAGCATTCACCAGAAACTCACATGCATTTCTCTGAAAGAGAAGCAGTCTGTTCCAACACTTCAATTCACTGTGCGAAGTGAATGGAGTGTTGCTTCACTTTCTAAATGCTGTCCTTTCAGAGAAAATCACTTTCCTTTGAAAGTGCGTTAAGCTACTTGCAAGCATTAGGAAGAAACTCACATGCGTTTCTCTGAAAGAGAAGCAGACTGTTCCAACACTTCAATTCACTGTGCGATGTGAATGGAGTGTTGATTCACTTTCTAAATGCTGTCCTTTCAGAGAAAATCACTTTCCTTTGAAAGTGCCTTAAGCTACTTACAAGCATTCACCAGAAACTCACATGCGTTTCTCTGAAAGAGAAGCAATCTGTTCCAACACTTCAATTCACTGTGCGAAGTCAATGGAGTGTTGCTTCACTTTCTAAATGCTGTCCTTTCAGAGAAAATCACTTTCCTTTGAAAGTGCCTTAAACTACTTTCAAGCATTCACAAAAAACTCACATGCGTTTCTCTTAAAGAGAAGCAGTCTGTTCCAACACTTCAATTCACTGTGCGAAGTGAATGGAGTGTTGCTTCACTTTCTAAATGCTGTCCTTTCAGAAAAAATCACTTTCCTTTGAAAGTGCCTTAAGCAACTTGCAAGAATTCACAAGAAACTCACTTGCGTTTCTCTGAAAGAGAAGCAGTCTGTTCCAACACTTCAATTCACTGTGTGAAGTGAATGGAGTGTTGCTTCACTTTCTAAATGCTGTCCTTTCAGAGAAAATCACTTTCCTTTGAAAGTGCCTTAAGCTACTTACAAGCATTCACCAGAAACTCACATGTGTTTCTCTGAAAGAGAAGCAGTCTGTTCCAATACTTCAATTCACTCTGCGAAGTGAATGGAGTGTTGCTTCACTTTCTAAATGCTGTCCTTTCAGAGAAAATCACTTTCCTTTGAAAGTGCCTTAAGCTACTTACAAGCATTCAACAGAAACTCACATGCATTTCTCTGAAAGAAAAGCAGTCTGTTCCAACACTTCAGTTCACTTTGCGAAGTGAATGGAGTGTTGCTTCACTTTCTAAATGCTGTCCTTTCAGAGAAAATCACTTTCCTTTGAGAGTGCCTTAAGCTACTTACAAGCATTCACCAGAAACTCACATGCGTTTCTCTGAAAGAGAAGCAGTCTGTTCCAACACTTCAATTCACTGTGCGAAGTGAATGGAGTGTTGCTTCACTTTCTAAATGCTGTCCTTTCAGAGAAAATCACTTTCCTTTGAAAGTGCCTTAAGCTACTTACAAGCATTCACCAGAAACTCACATGCGTTTCTCTGAAAGAGAAACCTTCTCTTCAAACACTTCAATTCAGTGTGCGAAGTGAATGGAGTGTTGCTTCACTTTCTAAATGCTGTCCTTTCAGAGAAAATCACTTTCCTTTGAAAGTGCCTTAAGCTACTTGCAAGCATTCATCAGAAACACTAATGCGTTTATATGAAAGATAAGCACTCTGTTCCAACACTTCAATTCACTGCACGAAGGGAATGGAGTGTTGCTTCACTTCCTAAATGCTGTCCTTTCAGAGAAAATCACTTTCCTTTGAAAGTGCCTTAAGCTACTTTCTAGCATTCACAGGAAACACACATGCGTTTCTCTGAAAGAGAAGCAGTCGGTTCCAACACTTCAATTCACTGTGCCAAGTGAATGGAGTGTTGCTTCACTTTCTAAATGCTGTCCTTTCAGAGAAAATCACTTTCCTTTGATAGTGCCTTAAGTTACTTGCAAGCATTAGGAAGAAACTCACATGCGTTTCTCTGAAAGAGAAGCAGTCTGTTCCAACACTTCAATTCACTGTGTGAAGTGAATAGAGTGTTGCCTCACTTTCCAAATGCTGTCCTTTCAGAGAAAATCACTTTCCTTTGAAAGTGCCTTAAGCAACTTACAAGCATTCACCAGAAACTCACATGCGTTTCTCTGAAAGAGAAGCAATCTGTTCCAACACTTCAATTCACTGTGCGAAGTGAATGGAGTGTTGCTTCACTTTCTAAATGCTGTCCTTTCAGAGAAAATCACTTTCCTTTGAAAGTGCCTTTAACTACTTTCAAGCATTCACAAAAAACTCACATGCGTTTCTCTTAAAGAGAAGCAGTCTGTTCCAATACTTCAATTCACTGTGCGAAGTGAATGGAGTGTTGCTTCAGTTTCTAAATGCTGTCCTTTCAGAGAAAATCACTTTCCTTTGATAGTGCCTTAAGCTACTTGCAAGCATTAGGAAGAAACTCACATGCGTTTCTCTGAAAGAGAAGCAGTCTGTTCCAACACTTCAATTCACTGTGTGAAGTGAATAGAGTGTTGCCTCACTTTCCAAATGCTGTCCTTTCAGAGAAAATCACTTTCCTTTGAAAGTGCCTTAAGCTACTTACAAGCATTCACCAGAAACTCACATGCGTTTCTCTGAAAGAGAAGCAATCTGTTCCAACACTTCAATTCACTGTGCGAAGTGAATGGAGTGTTGCTTCACTTTCTAAATGCTGTCCTTTCAGAGAAAATCACTTTCCTTTGAAAGTGCCTTAAACTACTTTCAAGCATTCACCAGAAACTCACATGTGTTTCTCTGAAAGAGAAGCAGTCTGTTCCAATACTTCAATTCACTCTGCGAAGTGAATGGAGTGTTGCTTCACTTTCTAAATGCTGTCCTTTCAGAGAAAATCACTTTCCTTTGAAAGTGCCTTAAGCTACTTACAAGCATTCAACAGAAACTCACATGCATTTCTCTTAAAGAGAAGCAGTCTGTTCCAACACTTCAATTCAGTTTGCGAAGTGAATGGAGTGTTGCTTCACTTTCTAAATGCTGTCCTTTCAGAGAAAATCACTTTCCTTTGAAAGTGCCTTAAGCTACTTACAAGCATTCACCAGAAACTCACATGCGTTTCTCTGAAAGAGAAGCAGTCTGTTCCAACACTTCAATTCACTGTGCGAAGTGAATGGAGTGTTGCTTCACTTTCTAAATGCTGTCCTTTCAGAGAAAATCACTTTCCTTTGAAAGTGCCTTAAGCTACTTACAAGCATTCACCAGAAACTCACATGTGTTTCTCTGAAAGAGAAGCAGTCTGTTCCAACACTTCAATTCACTGTGCGAAGTGAAAGGAGTGTTGCTTCACTTTCTAAATGCTGTCCTTTCAGAGAAAATCACTTTCCTTTGAAAGTGCGTTAAGCTACTTGCAAGCATTAGGAAGAAACTCACATGCGTTTCTCTGAAAGAGAAGCAGACTGTTCCAACACTTCAATTCACTGTGCGATGTGAATGGAGTGTTGCTTCACTTTCTAAATGCTGTCCTTTCAGAGAAAATCACTTTCCTTTGAAAGTGCGTTAAGCTACTTGCAAGCATTAGGAAGAAACTCACATGCGTTTCTCTGAAAGAGAAGCAGACTGTTCCAACACTTCAATTCACTGTGCGAAGTTAATGGAGTGTTGCTTCACTTCCTAAATGCTGTCCTTTCAGAGAAAATCACTTTCCTTTGATAGTGCCTTAAGCTACTTGCAAGCATTAGGAAGAAACTCACATGCGTTTCTCTGAAAGAGAAGCAGTCTGTTCCAACACTTCAATTCACTGTGTGAAGTGAATAGAGTGTTGCCTCACTTTCCAAATGCTGTCCTTTCAGAGAAAATCACTTTCCTTTGAAAGTGCCTTAAGCTACTTACAAGCATTCACCAGAAACTCAAATGCGTTTCTCTGAAAGAGAAGCAATCTGTTCCGACACTTCAATTCACTGTGCGAAGTGAATGGAGTGTTGCTTCACTTTCTAAATGCTGTCCTTTCAGAGAAAATCACTTTCCTTTGAAAGTGCCTTAAACTACTTTCAAGAATTCACAAAAACCTCACATGCGTTTCTCTTAAAGAGAAGCAGTCTGTCCCAACACTTCAATTCACTGTGCGAAGTGAATGGAGTGTTGCTTCAGTTTCTAAATGCTGTCCTTTCAGAGAAAATCACTTTCCTTTGAAAGTGCCTTAAGCTACTTGCAAGCATTAGGAAGAAACTCACATGCGTTTCTCTGAAAGAGAAGCAGTCCGTTCCAACACTTCAATTCACTGTGCGAAGTGAATGGAGTGTTGCTTCACTTTCTAAATGCTGTTCTTTCAGAGAAAATCACTTTCTTTTGAAAGTGCCTTAAGCTACTTGCAAGCATTAGGAAGAAACTCACATGCGTTTCTCTGAAAGAGAAGCAGTCCGTTCCAACACTTCAATTCACTGTGCGAAGTGAATGGAGTGTTGCTTCACTTTCTAAATGCTGTCCTTTCAGAGAAAATCACTTTCCTTTGAAAGTGCCTTAAGCTACTTGCAAGCATTAGGAAGAAACTCACATGCGTTTTTCTGAAAGAGAAGCAGTCTGTTCCAACACTTCAATTCACTGTGCGAAGTGAATGGAGTGTTGCTTCACTTTCTAAATGCTGTCCTTTCAGAGAAAATCACTTTCCTTTGAAAGTTCCTTAAGCTACTTACAAGCATTCACCAGAAACTCACATGCGTTTCTCTGAAAGAGAAGCAGTCTGTTCCAACACTTCAATTCACTGTGCGAAGTGAATGGAATGTTACCTCACTTTCTAATTGCTGTTCTTTCAGAGAAAATCACTTTCCTTTGAAAGTGCGTTAAGCTACTTGCAAGCATTAGGAAGAAACTCACATGCGTTTCTCTGAAAGAGAAGCAGACTGTTCCAACACTTCAATTCACTGTGCGAAGTGAATGGAGTGTTGTTTCTCTTTCTAAATGCTGTCCTTTCAGAGAAAATCACTTTCCTTTGAAAGTGCCTTAAGCTACTTGAAAGCATTCATCAGAAACACTAATGCGTTTATATGAAAGATAAGCACTCTGTTCCAACACTTCAATTCACTGCACGAAGGGAATGGAGTGTTGCTTCACTTTCTAAATGCTGTCCTTTCAGAGAAAATCACTTTCCTTTGAAAGTGCCTTAAGCTACTTTCTAGCATTCACAGGAAACACACATGCGTTTCTCTGAAAGAGAAGCAGTCGGTTCCAACACTTCAATTCACTGTGCGAAGTGAATGGAGTGTTGCTTCACTTTCTAAATGCTGTCCTTTCAGAGAAAATCACTTTCCTGTGATAGTGCCTTAAGCTACTTGCAAGCATTAGGAAGAAACTCACATGCGTTTCTCGGAAAGAGAAGCAGTCTGTTCCAACACTTCAATTCACTGTGTGAAGTGAATAGAGTGTTGCCTCACTTTCCAAATGCTGTCCTTTCAGAGAAAATCACTTTCCTTTGAAAGTGCCTTAAGCTACTTACAAGCATTCACCAGAAACTCACATGCGTTTCTCTGAAAGAGAAGCAATCTGTTCCAACACTTCAATTCACTGTGCGAAGTGAATGGAGTGTTGCTTCACTTTCTAAATGCTGTCCTTTCAGAGAAAATCACTTTCCTTTGAAAGTGCCTTAAGCTACTTGCAAGCATTCATCAGAAACACTAATGCGTTTATATGAAAGATAAGCACTCTGTTCCAACACTTCAATTCACTGCACGAAGGGAATGGAGTGTTGCTTCACTTTCTAAATGCTGTCCTTTCAGAGAAAATCACTTTCCTTTGATAGTGCCTTAAGCTACTTTCTAGCATTCACAGGAAACACACATGCGTTTCTATGAAAGAGAAGCAGTCGGTTCCAACACTTCAATTCACTGTGCGAAGTGAATGGAGTGTTGCTTCACTTTCTAAATGCTGTCCTTTCAGAGAAAATCACTTTCCTTTGATAGTGCCTTAAGCTACTTGCAAGCATTAGGAAGAAACTCACATGCGTTTCTCTGAAAGAGAAGCAGTCTGTTCCAACACTTCAATTCACTGTGCGAAGTGAATGGAGTGTTGCTTCACTTTCTAAATGCTGTCCTTTCAGAGAAAATCACTTTCCTTTGAAAGTGCCTTAAGCTACTTACAAGCATTCACCAGAAACTCACATGCGTTTCTCTGAAAGAGAAGCAGTCTGTTCCAATACTTCAATTCACTGTGCGAAGTGAATGGAGTGTTGCTTCACTTTCTAAATGCTGTCCTTTCAGAAAAAATCACTTTCCTTTGAAAGTGCATTAAGCTACTTACAAGCATTCACCAGAAACTCACATGCGTTTCTCTGAAAGAGAAGCAGTCTGTTCCAACACTTCAATTCACTGTGCGAAGTGAATGGAGTGTTGCTTCACTTTCTAAATGCTGTCCTTTCAGAGAAAATCACTTTCCTTTGATAGTGCCTTAAGCTACTTGCAAGCATTAGGAAGAAACTCACATGCGTTTCTCTGAAAGAGAAGGAGTCTGTTCCAACACTTCAATTCACTGTGTGAAGTGAATAGAGTGTTGCCTCACTTTCTAAATGCTGTCCTTTCAGAGAAAATCACTTTCCTTTGAAAGTGCCTTAAGCTACTTACAAGCATTTTACAGAAACTCACGTGCGTTTCTCTGAAAGAGAAGCAGTCTGTTCCAACACTTCAATTCACTGTGCGAAGTGAATGAAGTGTTGCTTCACTTTCTAAATGCTGTTCTTTCAGAGAAAATCACTTTCTTTTGAAAGTGCCTTAAGCTACTTGCAAGCATTAGGAAGAAACTCACATGCGTTTCTCTGAAAGAGAAGCAGTCCGTTCCAACACTTCAATTCACTGTGCGAAGTGAATGGAGTGTTGCTTCACTTTCTAAATGCTGTTCTTTCAGAGAAAATCACTTTGTTTTGAAAGTGCCTTAAGCTACTTGCAAGCATTAGGAAGAAACTCACATGCGTTTCTCTGAAAGAGAAGCAGACTGTTCCAACACTTCAATTCACTGTGCGAAGTGAATGGAGTGTTGTTTCTCTTTCTAAATGCTGTCCTTTCAGAGAAAATCACTTTCCTTTGAAAGTGCCTTAAGCTACTTGAAAGCATTCATCAGAAACACTAATGCGTTTATATGAAAGATAAGCACTCTGTTCCAACACTTCAATTCACTGCACGAAGGGAATGGAGTGTTGCTTCACTTTCTAAATGCTGTCCTTTCAGAGAAAATCACTTTCCTTTGAAAGTGCCTTAAGCTACTTTCTAGCATTCACAGGAAACACACATGCGTTTCTCTGAAAGAGAAGCAGTCGGTTCCAACACTTCAATTCACTGTGCGAAGTGAATGGAGTGTTGCTTCACTTTCTAAATGCTGTCCTTTCAGAGAAAATCACTTTCCTGTGATAGTGCCTTAAGCTACTTGCAAGCATTAGGAAGAAACTCACATGCGTTTCTCGGAAAGAGAAGCAGTCTGTTCCAACACTTCAATTCACTGTGTGAAGTGAATAGAGTGTTGCCTCACTTTCCAAATGCTGTCCTTTCAGAGAAAATCACTTTCCTTTGAAAGTGCCTTAAGCTACTTACAAGCATTCACCAGAAACTCACATGCGTTTCTCTGAAAGAGAAGCAATCTGTTCCAACACTTCAATTCACTGTGCGAAGTGAATGGAGTGTTGCTTCACTTTCTAAATGCTGTCCTTTCAGAGAAAATCACTTTCCTTTGAAAGTGCCTTAAGCTACTTGCAAGCATTCATCAGAAACACTAATGCGTTTATATGAAAGATAAGCACTCTGTTCCAACACTTCAATTCACTGCACGAAGGGAATGGAGTGTTGCTTCACTTTCTAAATGCTGTCCTTTCAGAGAAAATCACTTTCCTTTGATAGTGCCTTAAGCTACTTTCTAGCATTCACAGGAAACACACATGCGTTTCTATGAAAGAGAAGCAGTCGGTTCCAACACTTCAATTCACTGTGCGAAGTGAATGGAGTGTTGCTTCACTTTCTAAATGCTGTCCTTTCAGAGAAAATCACTTTCCTTTGAATGTGCCTTAAGCTACTTACAAGCATTCACCAGAAACTCACATGCGTTTCTCTGAAAGAGAAGCAGTCTGTTCCAACACTTCAATTCACTGTGCGAAGTGAATGGAATGTTACCTCACTTTCTAAATGCTGTTCTTTCAGAGAAAATCACTTTGTTTTGAAAGTGCCTTAAGCTACTTGCAAGCATTAGGAAGAAACTCACATGCGTTTCTCTGAAAGAGAAGCAGTCCGTTCCAACACTTCAATTCACAGTGCGAAGTGAATGGAGTGTTGCTTCACTTTCTAAATGCTGTCCTTTCAGAGAAAATCACTTTCCTTTGAAAGTGCCTTAAGCTACTTACAAGCATTCACCAGAAACTCACATGCGTTTCTCTGAAAGAGAAGCAGTCAGTTCCAACACTTCAATTCACTGTGCGAAGTGAATGGAATGTTACCTCACTTTCTAAATGCTGTTCTTTCAGAGAAAATCACTTTCCTTTGAAAGTGCGTTAAGCTACTTGCAAGCATTAGGAAGAAACTCACATGCGTTTCTCTGAAAGAGAAGCAGACTGTTCCAACACTTCAATTCACTGTGCGATGTGAATGGAGTGTTGCTTCACTTTCTAAATGCTGTCCTTTCAGAGAAAATCACTTTCCTTTGAAAGTGCCTTAAGCTACTTTCTAGCATTCACAGGAAACACACATGCGTTTCTCTGAAAGAGAAGCAGTCGGTTCCAACACTTCAATTCACTGTGCGAAGTGAATGGAGTGTTGCTTCACTTTCTAAATGCTGTCCTTTCAGAGAAAATCACTTTCCTGTGATAGTGCCTTAAGCTACTTGCAAGCATTAGGAAGAAACTCACATGCATTTCTCTGAAAGAGAAGCAGTCTGTTCCAACACTTCAATTCACTGTGTGAAGTGAATAGAGTGTTGCCTCACTTTCCAAATGCTGTCCTTTCAGAGAAAATCACTTTCCTTTGAAAGTGCCTTAAGCTACTTACAAGCATTCACCAGAAACTCACATGCGTTTCTCTGAAAGAGAAGCAATCTGTTCCAACACTTCAATTCACTGTGCGAAGTGAATGGAGTGTTGCTTCACTTTCTAAATGCTGTCCTTTCAGAGAAAATCACTTTCCTTTGAAAGTGCCTTAAGCTACTTACAAGCATTCAACAGAAACTCACATGCATATCTCTGAAAGAGAAGCAGTCGGTTCCAACACTTCAATTCACTGTGCGAAGTGAATGGAGTGTTGTTTCACTTTCTAAATGCTGTCCTTTCAGAGAAAATCACTTTCCTTTGAAAGTGCCTTAAGCTACTTGCAAGCATTCATCAGAAACACTCATGCGTTTATATGAAAGATATGCACTCTGTTCCAACACTTCAATTCACTGCACGAAGGGAATGGAGTGTTGCTTCACTTTCTAAATGCTGTCCTTTCAGAGAAAATCACTTTCCTTTGAAAGTGCCTTAAGCTACTTTCTAGCATTCACAGGAAACACACATGCGTTTCTCTGAAAGAGAAGCAGTCGGTTCCAACACTTCAATTCACTGTGCGAAGTGAATGGAGTGTTGCTTCACTTTCTAAATGCTGTCCTTTCAGAGAAAATCACTTTCCTTTGAAAGTGCCTTAAGAAACTTGCAAGCATTAGGAAGAAACTCACATGCGTTTCTCTGAAAGAGAAGCAGTCTGTTCCAACACTTCAATTCACTGTGCGAAGTGAATGGAGTGTTGCTTCACTTTCTAAATTCTGTCCTTTCAGAGAAAATCACTTTCCTTTGAAAGTGCCTTAAGCTACTTGCAAGCATTAGGAAGAAACTCACATGCGTTTCTCTGAAAGAGAAGCAGTCCGTTCCAACACTTCAATTCACTGTGCGAAGTGAATGGAGTGTTGCTTCACTTTCTAAATGCTGTCCTTTCAGAGAAAATCACTTTCCTTTGAAAGTGCCTTAAGCTACTTTCTGGCATTCACAGGAAACACACAAGCGTTTCTCTGAAAGAGAAGCACTCTGTTCCAACACTTCAATTCACTGTGTGAAGTGAATGGAGTGTTGCCTCACTTTCTAAATGCTGTCCTTTCAGAGAAAATCACTTTCCTTTGAAAGTGCCTTAAGCTACTTACAAGCATTCACCAGAAACTCACATGCGTTTCTCTGAAAGAGAAGCAGTCTGTTCCAACACTTCAATTCACTGTACAAAGTGAATGGAGTGTTGCTTCACTTTCTAAATGCTGTCCTTTCAGAGAAAATCACTTTCCTTTGAAAGTGCCTTAAGCTACTTGCAAGCATTAGGAAGAAACTCACATGCGTTTCTCTGAAAGAGAAGCAGACTGTTCCAACACTTCAATTCACTGTGCGAATTGAATGGAGTGTTGCTTCACTTTCTAAATGCTGTCCTTTCAGAGAAAATCACTTTCCTTTGAAAGTGCCATAAGCTACTTGCAAGCATTAGGAAGAAACTCACATGCGTTTCTCTGAAAGAGAAGCAGTCCGTTCCAACACTTCAATTCACTGTGCGAAGTGAATGGAGTGTTGCATCACTTTCTAAATTCTGTCCTTTCAGAGAAAATCACTTTCCTTTGAAAGTGCCTTAAACTACTTTCAAGCATTCACAAAAAACTGACATGCGTTTCTCTGAAAGAGAAGCAGTCTGTTCCAACACTTCAATTCACTGTGCGACGTGAATGGAGTGTTGCTTCACTTTCTAAATGCTGTCCTTTCAGAGAAAATCACTTTCCTTTGAAAGTGCCTTAAGCAACTTGCAAGCATTCACAAGAAACCCTAATGCGTTTCAATGAAAGAGAAGCACTCTGTTCCAACACTTCAATTCACTGCACGAAGGGAATGGAGTGTTGCTTCACTTTCTAAATGCTGTCCTTTCTGAGAAAATCACTTTCCTTTGCAAGTGCCTTAAGCTACTTAAAAGTATTCACCAGAAACTCACATGCGTTTCTCTGAAAGAGAAGCAGTCTGTTCCAACACTTCAATTCACTGTGCGACGTGAATGGAGTGTTGCTTCACTTTCTAAATGCTGTCCAATCAGAGAAAATCACTTTCCTTTGAAAGTGCCTTAAGCTACTTGCAAGCATTAGGAAGAAACTCACATGCGTTTCTGTGAAAGAGAAGCATCTGTTCCAACACTTCAATTCACTGTGCGAAGTGAATGGAGTGTTGCTTCACTTTCTAAATTCTGTCCATTCAGAGAAAATCACTTTCCTTTGAAAGTGCCTTAAGCAACTTGCAAGAATTCACAAGAAACTCACATGCGTTTCTCTGAAAGAGAAGCCGTCTGTTCCAACACTTCAATTCACTGTGCGAAGTGAATGGAGTGTTGCTTCACTTTCTAAATGCTGTCCAATCAGAGAAAATCACTTTCCTTTGAAAGTGCCTTAAACTACTTTCAAGCATTCACAAAAAACTCACATGCGTTTCTCTGAAAGAGAAGCAGTCTGTTCCAACACTTCAATTCACAGTGCGAAGTGAATGGAGTGTTGCTTCAGTTTCTAAATGCTGTCCTTTCAGAGAAAATCACTTTCCATTGAAAGTGCCTTAAGCAACTTGCAAGAATTCACAAGAAAATCACATGCGTTTCTCTGAAAGAGAAGCAGTCTGTTCCAACACTTCAATTCACTGTGCGAAGTGAATGGAGTGTTGCTTCACTTTCTAAATGCTGTCCTTTCAGAGAAAATCACTTTCCTTTGAAAGAGCCTTAAGCTATTAACAAGCATTCAACAGAAACTCACATGCATTTCTCTGAAAGAGAAGCAGTCTGTTCCAACACTTCAATTCACTGTACAAAGTGAATGGAGTGTTGCTTCACTTTCTAAATGCTGTCCTTTCAGAGAAAATCACTTTCCTTTGAAAGTGCCTTAAGCTACTTGCAAGCATTAGGAAGAAACTCACATGCGTTTCTCTGAAAGAGAAGCAGACTGTTCCAACACTTCAATTCACTGTGCGAATTGAATGGAGTGTTGCTTCACTTTCTAAATGCTGTCCTTTCAGAGAAAATCACTTTCCTTTGAAAGTGCCATAAGCTACTTACAAGCATTAGGAAGAAACACACATGCGTTTCTCTGAAAGAGAAGCAGTCTGTTCCAACACTTCAATTCACTGTGCGAAGTGAATGGAGTGTTGCATCACTTTCTAAATTCTGTCCTTTCAGAGAAAATCACTTTCCTTTGAAAGTGCCTTAAACTACATTCAAGCATTCACAAAAAACTCACATGCGTTTCTCTGAAAGAGAAGCAGTCTGTTCCAACACTTCAATTCACTGTGCGACGTGAATGGAGTGTTGCTTCACTTTCTAAATGCTGTCCTTTCAGAGAAAATCACTTTCCTTTGAAAGTGCCTTAAGCAACTTGCAAGCATTCACAAGAAACCCTAATGCGATTCAATGAAAGAGAAGCACTCTGTTCCAACACTTCAATTCACTGTGCGATGTGAATGGAGTGTTGCTTCACTTTCTAAATGCTGTCCAATCAGAGAAAATCACTTTCCTTTGAAAGTGCCTTAAGCTACTTGCAAGCATTAGGAAGAAACTCACATGCGTTTCTGTGAAAGAGAAGCATCTGTTCCAACACTTCAATTCACTGTGCGAAGTGAATGGAGTGTTGCTTCACTTTCTAAATTCTGTCCTTTCAGAGAAAATCACTTTCCTTTGATAGTGCCTTAAGCAACTTGCAAGAATTCACAAGGAACTCACATGCGTTTCTCTGAAAGAGAAGCAGTCTGTTCCAACACTTCAATTCACTGTGCGAAGTGAATGGAGTGTTGCTTCACTTTCTAAATGCTGTCCTTTCAGAGAAAATCACTTTCCTTTGAAAGAGCCTTAAGCTACTTACAAGCATTCAACAGAAACTCACATGCATTTCTCTGAAAGAGAAGCAGTCTGTTCCAACACTTCAATTCACTGTACAAAGTGAATGGAGTGTTGCTTCACTTTCTAAATGCTGTCCTTTCAGAGAAAATCACTTTCCTTTGAAAGTGCCTTAAGCTACTTACAAGCATTCACCAGAAACTCACATGCGTTTTTCTGAAAGAGAAGCAGTCTGTTCCAACACTTCAATTCACTGTGCGAAGTGAATGGAGTGTTGCTTCACTTTCTAAATGCTGTCCTTTCAGAGAAAATCACTTTCCTTTGAAAGTGCCTTAAGCTACTTGCAAGCATTAGGAAGAAACTCACATGCGTTTCTCTGAAAGAGAAGCAGTCTGTTCCAACACTTCAATTCACTGTGCGAAGTGAATGGAGTGTTGCTTCACTTTCTAAATGCTGTCCTTTCAGAGAAAATCACTTTGCTTTGATAGTGCCTTAAGCTACTTGCAAGCATTAGGAAGAAACTCACATGCGTTTCTCTGAAAGAGAAGCAGTCTGTTCCAACACTTCAATTCACTGTGTGAAGTGAATAGAGTGTTGCCTCACTTTCTAAATGCTGTCCTTTCAGAGAAAATCACTTTCCTTTGAAAGTGCCTTAAGATACTTACAAGCATTTAACAGAAACTCACATGCGTTTCTCTGAAAGAGAAGCAGTCTGTTCCAATACTTCAATTCACTGTGCGAAGTGAATGGAGTGTTGCTTCACTTTCTAAATGCTGTTCTTTCAGAGAAAATCAGTTTCCTTTGAAAGTGCCTTAAGCTACTTGCAAGCATTAGGAAGAAACTCACATGCGTTTCTCTGAAAGAGAAGCAGTCCGTTCCAACACTTCAATTCACTGTGCGAAGTGATTGGAGTGTTGCTTCACTTTCTAAATGCTGTCCTTTCAGAGAAAATCACTTTCCTTTGAAAGTGCCTTGAGCTACTTGCAAGCATTAGGAAGAAACTCACATGCGTTTCTCTGAAAGAGAAGCAGTCTGTTCCAACACTTCAATTCACTGTGCGAAGTGAATGGAGTGTTGCCTCACTTTCTAAATGCTGTCCTTTCAGAGAAAATCACTTTCCATTAAAAGTGCCTTAAACTACTTTCAAGCATTCACAAAAAACTCACATGCGTTTCTCTGAAAGAGAAGCAGTCTGTTCAAACACTTCAATTCACAGTGCGAAGTGAATGGAGTGTTGCTTCAGTTTCTAAATGCTGTCCTTTCAGAGAAAATCACTTTCCATTGAAAGTGCCTTAAGCAACTTGCAAGAATTCACAAGAAAATCACATGCGTTTCTCTGAAAGAGAAGCAGTCTGTTCCAACACTTCAATTCACTGTGCGAAGTGAATGGAGTGTTGCTTCACTTTCTAAATGCTGTCCTTTCAGAGAAAATCACTTTCCTGTGAAAGAGCCTTAAGCTATTTACAAGCATTCAACAGAAACTCACATGCATTTCTCTGAAAGAGAAGCAGTCTGTTCCAACACTTCAATTCACTGTACAAAGTGAATGGAGTGTTGCTTCACTTTCTAAATGCTGTCCTTTCAGAGAAAATCACTTTCCTTTGAAAGTGCCTTAAGCTACTTGCAAGCATTAGGAAGAAACTCACATGCGTTTCTCTGAAAGAGAAGCAGACTGTTCCAACACTTCAATTCACTGTGCGAATTGAATGGAGTGTGGCTTCACTTTCTAAATGCTGTCCTTTCAGAGAAAATCACTTTCCTTTGAAAGTGCCATAAGCTACTTACAAGCATTAGGAAGAAACACACATGCGTTTCTCTGAAAGAGAAGCAGTCTGTTCCAACACTTCAATTCACTGTGCGAAGTGAATGGAGTGTTGCATCACTTTCTAAATTCTGTCCTTTCAGAGAAAATCACTTTCCTTTGAAAGTGCCTTAAACTACTTTCAAGCATTCACAAAAAACTCACATGCGTTTCTCTGAAAGAGAAGCAGTCTGTTCCAACACTTCAATTCACTGTGCGACGTGAATGGAGTGTTGCTTCACTTTCTAAATGCTGTCCTTTCAGAGAAAATCACTTTCCTTTGAAAGTGCCTTAAGCAACTTGCAAGCATTCACAAGAAACCCTAATGCGTTTCAATGAAAGAGAAGCACTCTGTTCCAACACTTCAATTCACTGCACGAAGGGAATGGAGTGTTGCTTCACTTTCTAAATGCTGTCCTTTCTGAGAAAATCACTTTCCTTTGCAAGTGCCTTAAGCTACTTAAAAGTATTCACCAGAAACTAACATGCGTTTCTCTGAAAGAGAAGCAGTCTGTTCCAACACTTCAATTCACTGTGCGATGTGAATGGAGTGTTGCTTCACTTTCTAAATGCTGTCCTTTCCGAGAAAATCACTTTCCTTTGAAAGTGCCTTAAGCTACTTGCAAGCATTAGGAAGAAACTCACATGCGTTTCTGTGAAAGAGAAGCATCTGTTCCAACACTTCAATTCACTGTGCGAAGTGAATGGAGTGTTGCTTCACTTTCTAAATTCTGTCCTTTCAGAGAAAATCACTTTCCTTTGATAGTGCCTTAAGCAACTTGCAAGAATTCACAAGGAACTCACATGCGTTTCTCTGAAAGAGAAGCAGTCTGTTCCAACACTTCAATTCACTGTGCGAAGTGAATGGAGTGTTGCTTCACTTTCTAAATGCTGTCCTTTCAGAGAAAATCACTTTCCTTTGAAAGAGCCTTAAGCTACTTACAAGCATTCAACAGAAACTCACATGCATTTCTCTGAAAGAGAAGCAGTCTGTTCCAACACTTCAATTCACTGTACAAAGTGAATGGAGTGTTGCTTCACTTTCTAAATGCTGTCCTTTCAGAGAAAATCACTTTCCTTTGAAAGTGCCTTAAGCTACTTACAAGCATTCACCAGAAACTCACATGCGTTTTTCTGAAAGAGAAGCAGTCTGTTCCAACACTTCAATTCACTGTGCGAAGTGAATGGAGTGTTGCTTCACTTTCTAAATGCTGTCCTTTCAGAGAAAATCACTTTCCTTTGAAAGTGCCTTAAGCTACTTGCAAGCATTAGGAAGAAACTCACATGCGTTTCTCTGAAAGAGAAGCAGTCTGTTCCAACACTTCAATTCACTGTGCGAAGTGAATGGAGTGTTGCTTCACTTTCTAAATGCTGTCCTTTCAGAGAAAATCACTTTGCTTTGATAGTGCCTTAAGCTACTTGCAAGCATTAGGAAGAAACTCACATGCGTTTCTCTGAAAGAGAAGCAGTCTGTTCCAACACTTCAATTCACTGTGTGAAGTGAATAGAGTGTTGCCTCACTTTCTAAATGCTGTCCTTTCAGAGAAAATCACTTTCCTTTGAAAGTGCCTTAAGATACTTACAAGCATTTAACAGAAACTCACATGCGTTTCTCTGAAAGAGAAGCAGTCTGTTCCAATACTTCAATTCACTGTGCGAAGTGAATGGAGTGTTGCTTCACTTTCTAAATGCTGTTCTTTCAGAGAAAATCAGTTTCCTTTGAAAGTGCCTTAAGCTACTTGCAAGCATTAGGAAGAAACTCACATGCGTTTCTCTGAAAGAGAAGCAGTCCGTTCCAACACTTCAATTCACTGTGCGAAGTGAATGGAGTGTTGCTTCACTTTCTAAATGCTGTCCTTTCAGAGAAAATCACTTTCCTTTGAAAGTGCCTTGAGCTACTTGCAAGCATTAGGAAGAAACTCACATGCGTTTCTCTGAAAGAGAAGCAGTCTGTTCCAACACTTCAATTCACTGTGCGAAGTGAATGGAGTGTTGCCTCACTTTCTAAATGCTGTCCTTTCAGAGAAAATCACTTTCCATTAAAAGTGCCTTAAACTACTTTCAAGCATTCACAAAAAACTCACATGCGTTTCTCTGAAAGAGAAGCAGTCTGTTCCAACACTTCAATTCACAGTGCGAAGTGAATGGAGTGTTGCTTCAGTTTCTAAATGCTGTCCTTTCAGAGAAAATCACTTTCCATTGAAAGTGCCTTAAGCAACTTGCAAGAATTCACAAGAAAATCACATGCGTTTCTCTGAAAGAGAAGCAGTCTGTTCCAACACTTCAATTCACTGTGCGAAGTGAATGAAGTGTTGCTTCACTTTCTAAATGCTGTCCTTTCAGAGAAAATCACTTTCCTGTGAAAGAGCCTTAAGCTATTTACAAGCATTCAACAGAAACTCACATGCATTTCTCTGAAAGAGAAGCAGTCTGTTCCAACACTTCAATTCACTGTACAAAGTGAATGGAGTGTTGCTTCACTTTCTAAATGCTGTCCTTTCAGAGAAAATCACTTTCCTTTGAAAGTGCCTTAAGCTACTTGCAAGCATTAGGAAGAAACTCACATGCGTTTCTCTGAAAGAGAAGCAGACTGTTCCAACACTTCAATTCACTGTGCGAATTGAATGGAGTGTTGCTTCACTTTCTAAATGCTGTCCTTTCAGAGAAAATCACTTTCCTTTGAAAGTGCCATAAGCTACTTACAAGCATTAGGAAGAAACACACATGCGTTTCTCTGAAAGAGAAGCAGTCTGTTCCAACACTTCAATTCACTGTGCGAAGTGAATGGAGTGTTGCATCACTTTCTAAATTCTGTCCTTTCAGAGAAAATCACTTTCCTTTGAAAGTGCCTTAAACTACTTTCAAGCATTCACAAAAAACTCACATGCGTTTCTCTGAAAGAGAAGCAGTCTGTTCCAACACTTCAATTCACTGTGCGACGTGAATGGAGTGTTGCTTCACTTTCTAAATGCTGTCCTTTCAGAGAAAATCACTTTCCTTTGAAAGTGCCTTAAGCAACTTGCAAGCATTCACAAGAAACCCTAATGCGTTTCAATGAAAGAGAAGCACTCTGTTCCAACACTTCAATTCACTGCACGAAGGGAATGGAGTGTTGCTTCACTTTCTAAATGCTGTCCTTTCTGAGAAAATCACTTTCTTTGCAAGTGCCTTAAGCTACTTAAAAGTATTCACCAGAAACTCACATGCGTTTCTCTGAAAGAGAAGCAGTCTGTTCCAACACTTCAATTCACTGTGCGACGTGAATGGAGTGTTGCTTCACTTTCTAAATGCTGTCCAATCAGAGAAAATCACTTTCCTTTGAAAGTGCCTTAAGCTACTTGCAAGCATTAGGAAGAAACTCACATGCGTTTCTGTGAAAGAGAAGCATCTGTTCCAACACTTCAATTCACTGTGCGAAGTGAATGGAGTGTTGCTTCACTTTCTAAATTCTGTCCTTTCAGAGAAAATCACTTTCCTTTGAAAGTGCCTTAAGCAACTTGCAAGAATTCACAAGAAACTCACATGCGTTTCTCTGAAAGAGAAACAGTCTGTTCCAACACTTCAATTCACTGTGCGAAGTGAATGGAGTGTTGCTTCACTTTCTAAATGCTGTCCAATCAGAGAAAATCACTTTCCTTTGAAAGTGCCTTAAACTACTTTCAAGCATTCACAAAAAACTCACATGCGTTTCTCTGAAAGAGAAGCAGTCTGTTCCAACACTTCAATTCACAGTGCGAAGTGAATGGAGTGTTGCTTCAGTTTCTAAATGCTGTCCTTTCAGAGAAAATCACTTTCCATTGAAAGTGCCTTAAGCAACTTGCAAGAATTCACAAGAAAATCACATGCGTTTCTCTGAAAGAGAAGCAGTCTGTTCCAACACTTCAATTCACTGTGCGAAGTGAATGGAGTGTTGCTTCACTTTCTAAATGCTGTCCTTTCAGAGAAAATCACTTTCCTTTGAAAGAGCCTTAAGCTACTTACAAGCATTCAACAGAAACTCACATGCATTTCTCTGAAAGAGAAGCAGTCTGTTCCAACACTTCAATTCACTGTACAAAGTGAATGGAGTGTTGCTTCACTTTCTAAATGCTGTCCTTTCAGAGAAAATCACTTTCCTTTGAAAGAGCCTTAAGCTACTTACAAGCATTCAACAGAAACTCACATGCATTTCTCTGAAAGAGAAGCAGTCTGTTCCAACACTTCAATTCACTGTACAAAGTGAATGGAATGTTGCTTCACTTTCTAAATGCTGTCCTTTCAGAGAAAATCACTTTCCTTTGAAAGTGCCTTAAGCTACTTACAAGCATTCACCAGAAACTCACATGCGTTTCTCTGAAAGAGAAGCAGTCTGTTCCAACACTTCAATTCACTGTGCGAAGTGAATGGAGTGTTGCTTCACTTTCTAAATGCTGTCCTTTCAGAGAAAATCACTTTCCTTTGATAGTGCCTTAAGCTACTTGCAAGCATTAGGAAGAAACTCACATGCGTTTCTCTGAAAGAGAAGCAGTCTGTTCCAACACTTCAATTCACTGTGTGAAGTGAATAGAGTGTTGCCTCACTTTCTAAATGCTGTCCTTTCAGAGAAAATCACTTTCCTTTGAAAGTGCCTTAAGCTACTTACAAGCATTTAACAGAAACTCACATGCGTTTCTCTGAAAGAGAAGCAGTCTGTTCCAACACTTCAATTCACTGTGCGAAGTGAATGGAGTGTTGCTTCACTTTCTAAATGCTGTTCTTTCAGAGAAAATCAGTTTCCTTTGAAAGTGCCTTAAGCTACTTGCAAGCATTAGGAAGAAACTCACATGCGTTTCTCTGAAAGAGAAGCAGTCCGTTCCAACACTTCAATTCACTGTGCGAAGTGAATGGAGTGTTGCTTCACTTTCTAAATGCTGTCCTTTCAGAGAAAATAACTTTCCTTTGAAAGTGCCTTGAGCTACTTGCAAGCATTAGGAAGAAACTCACATGCGTTTCTCTGAAAGAGAAGCAGTCTGTTCCAACACTTCAATTCACTGTGCGAAGTGAATGGAGTGTTGCCTCACTTTCTAAATGCTGTCCTTTCAGAGAAAATCACTTTCCATTGAAAGTGCCTTAAACTACTTTCAAGCATTCACAAAAAACTCACATGCGTTTCTCTGAAAGAGAAGCAGACTGTTCCAACACTTCAATTCACTGTGCAAAGTGAATGGAGTGTTGCTTCACTTTCTAAATGCTGTCCTTTCAGAGAAAATCCCTTTCCTTTGAATGTGCCTTAAGCTACTTACAAGCATTCAACAGAAAGTCACATGCATTTCTCTGAAAGAGAAGCAATCTGTTCCAACACTTCAATTCTCTGTGCGAAGTGAATGGAGTGTTGCTTCACTTTCTAAATGCTGTCCTTTCAGAGAAAATCACTTTCCTTTGAAAGTGCCTTAAGCAACTTGCAAGCATTCACAGGAAACCCTAATGCGTTTCAATGAAAGAGAAGCACTCTGTTCCAACACTTCAATTCACTGTGCGAAGGGAATGGAGTGTTGCTTCACTTTCTAAATGCTGTCCTTTCAGAGAAAATCACTTTCCTTTGCAAGTGCCTTAAGCTACTTAAAATTATTCACCAGAAACTCACATGCGTTTCTCTGTAAGAGAAGCAGTCTGTTCCAACACTTCAATTCACTGTGCGACGTGAATGGAGTGTTGCTTCACTTTCTAAATGCTGTCCAATCAGAGAAAATCACTTTCCTTTGAAAGTGCCTTAAGCTACTTGCAAGCATTAGGAAGAAACTCACATGCGTTTCTCTGAAAGAGAAGCAGTCTGTTCCAACACTTCAATTCACTGTGCGAAGTGAATGGAGTGTTGCTTCACTTTCTAAATTCTGTCCTTTCAGAGAAAATCACATTCCATTGAAAGTGCCTTAAACTACTTTCAAGCATTCACAAAAAACTCACATGCGTTTCTCTGAAAGAGAAGCAGTCTGTTCCAACACTTCAATTCACAGTGCGAAGTGAATGGAGTGTTGCTTCAGTTTCTAAATGCTGTCCTTTCAGAGAAAATCACTTTCCATTGAAAGTGCCTTAAGCAACTTGCAAGAATTCACAAGAAACTCACATGCGTTTCTCTGAAAGAGAAGCAGTCTGTTCCAACACCTCAATTCACTGTGCGAAGTGAATGGAGTGTTGCTTCACTTTCTAAATGCTGTCCTTTCAGAGAAAATCACTTTCCTTTGAAAGTGCCTTAAACTACTTTCAAGCATTCACAAAAAACTCACATGCGTTTCTCTGAAAGAGAAGCAGTCTGTTCCAACACTTCAATTCACAGTGCGAAGTGAATGGAGTGTTGCTTCACTTTCTAAATGCTGTCCTTTCAGAGAAAATCACTTTCCTTTGATAGTGCCTTAAGCTACTTGCAAGCATTAGGAAGAAACTCACATGCGTTTCTCCGAAAGAGAAGCAGTCTGTTCCAACACTTCAATTCACTGTGTGAAGTGAATAGAGTGTTGCCTCACTTTCTAAATGCTGTCCTTTCAGAGAAAATCACTTTCCTTTGAAAGTGCCTTAAGCTACTTACAAGCATTTAACAGAAACTCACATGCGTTTCTCTGAAAGAGAAGCAGTCTGTTCCAACACTTCAATTCACTGTGCGAAGTGAATGGAGTGTTGCTTCACTTTCTAAATGCTGTTCTTTCAGAGAAAATCAGTTTCCTTTGAAAGTGCCTTAAGCTACTTGCAAGCATTAGGAAGAAACTCACATGCGTTTCTCTGAAAGAGAAGCCGTCCGTTCCAACACTTCAATTCACTGTGCGAAGTGAATGGAGTGTTGCTTCACTTTCTAAATGCTGTCCTTTCAGAGAAAATCACTTTCCTTTGAAAGTGCCTTGAGCTACTTGCAAGCATTAGGAAGAAACTCACATGCGTTTCTCTGAAAGAGAAGCAGTCTGTTCCAACACTTCAATTCACTGTGCGAAGTGAATGGAGTGTTGCCTCACTTTCTAAATGCTGTCCTTTCAGAGAAAATCACTTTCCATTGAAAGTGCCTTAAACTACTTTCAAGCATTCACAAAAAACTCACATGCGTTTCTCTGAAAGAGAAGCAGACTGTTCCAACACTTCAATTCACTGTGCAAAGTGAATGGAGTGTTGCTTCACTTTCTAAATGCTGTCCTTTCAGAGAAAATCCCTTTCCTTTGAATGTGCCTTAAGCTACTTACAAGCATTCAACAGAAAGTGACAAGCATTTCTCTGAAAGAGAAGCAATCTGTTCCAACACTTCAATTCTCTGTGCGAAGTGAATGGAGTGTTGCTTCACTTTCTAAATGCTGTCCTTTCAGAGAAAATCACTTTCCTTTGAAAGTGCCTTAAGCAACTTGCAAGCATTCACAGGAAACCCTAATGCGTTTCAATGAAAGAGAAGCACTCTGTTCCAACACTTCAATTCACTGTGCGAAGGGAATGGAGTGTTGCTTCACTTTCTAAATGCTGTCCTTTCAGAGAAAATCACTTTCCTTTGAAAGAGCCTTAAGCTACTTACAAGCATTCAACAGAAACTCACATGCATTTCTCTGAAAGAGAAGCAGTCTGTTCCAACACTTCAATTCACTGTACAAAGTGAATGGAGTGTTGCTTCACTTTCTAAATGCTGTCCTTTCAGAGAAAATCACTTTCCTTTGAAAGTGCCTTAAGCTACTTACAAGCATTCACCAGAAACTCACATGCGTTTTTCTGAAAGAGAAGCAGTCCGTTCCAACACTTCAATTCACTGTGCGAAGTGAATGGAGTGTTGCTTCACTTTCTAAATGCTGTCCTTTCAGAGAAAATCACTTTCCTTTGAAAGTGCCTTAAGCTACTTGCAAGCATTAGGAAGAAACTCACATGCGTTTCTCTGAAAGAGAAGCAGTCTGTTCCAACACTTCAATTCACTGTGCGAAGTGAATGGAGTGTTGCTTCACTTTCTAAATGCTGTCCTTTCAGAGAAAATCACTTTCATTTGATAGTGCCTTAAGCTACTTGCAAGCATTAGGAAGAAACTCACATGCGTTTCTCTGAAAGAGAAGCAGTCTGTTCCAACACTTCTATTCACTGTGTGAAGTGAATAGAGTGTTGCCTCACTTTCTAAATGCTGTCCTTTCAGAGAAAATCACTTTCCTTTGAAAGTGCCTTAAGCTACTTACAAGCATTTAACAGAAACTCACATGCGTTTCTCTGAAAGAGAAGCAGTCTGTTCCAACACTTCAATTCACTGTGCGAAGTGAATGGAGTGTTGCTTCACTTTCTAAATGCTGTTCTTTCAGAGAAAATCAGTTTCCTTTGAAAGTGCCTTAAGCTACTTGCAAGCATTAGGAAGAAACTCACATGCGTTTCTCTGAAAGAGAAGCAGTCCGTTCCAACACTTCAATTCACTGTGCGAAGTGAATGGAGTGTTGCTTCACTTTCTAAATGCTGTCCTTTCAGAGAAAATCACTTTCCTTTGAAAGTGCCTTGAGCTACTTGCAAGCATTAGGAAGAAACTCACATGCGTTTCTCTGAAAGAGAAGCAGTCTGTTCCAACACTTCAATTCACTGTGCGAAGTGAATGGAGTGTTGCCTCACTTTCTAAATGCTGTCCTTTCAGAGAAAATCACTTTCCATTGAAAGTGCCTTAAACTACTTTCAAGCATTCACAAAAAACTCACATGCGTTTCTCTGAAAGAGAAGCAGACTGTTCCAACACTTCAATTCACTGTGCAAAGTGAATGGAGTGTTGCTTCACTTTCTAAATGCTGTCCTTTCAGAGAAAATCCCTTTCCTTTGAATATGCCTTAAGCTACTTACAAGCATTCAACAGAAAGTGACATGCATTTCTCTGAAAGAGAAGCAATCTGTTCCAACACTTCAATTCTCTGTGCGAAGTGAATGGAGTGTTGCTTCACTTTTTAAATGCTGTCCTTTCAGAGAAAATCACTTTCCTTTGAAAGTGCCTTAAGCAACTTGCAAGCATTCACAGGAAACCCTAATGCGTTTCAATGAAAGAGAAGCACTCTGTTCCAACACTTCAATTCACTGTGCGAAGGGAATGGAGTGTTGCTTCACTTTCTAAATGCTGTCCTTTCAGAGAAAATCACTTTCCTTTGCAAGTGCCTTAAGCTACTTAAAATTATTCACCAGAAACTCACATGCGTTTCTCTGAAAGAGAAGCAGTCTGTCCCAACACTTCAATTCACTCTGCGACGTGAATGGAGTGTTGCTTCACTTTCTAAATGCTGTCCAATCAGAGAAAATCACTTTCCTTTGAAAGTGCCTTAAGCTACTTGCAAGCATTAGGAAGAAACTCACATGCGTTTCTCTGAAAGAGAAGCAGTCTGTTCCAACACTTCAATTCACTGTGCGAAGTGAATGGAGTGTTGCTTCACTTTCTAAATTCTGTCCTTTCAGAGAAAATCACTTTCCTTTGAAAGTGCCTTAAACTACTTTCAAGCATTCACAAAAAACTCACATGCGTTTCTCTGAAAGAGAAGCAGTCTGTTTCAACACTTCAATTCACAGTGCGAAGTGAATGGAGTGTTGCTTCAGTTTCTAAATGCTGTCCTTTCAGAGAAAATCACTTTCCATTGAAAGTGCCTTAAGCTACTTGCAAGAATTCACAAGAAAATCACATGCGTTTCTCTGAAAGAGAAGCAGTCTGTTCCAACACTTCAATTCACTGTGCGAAGTGAATGGAGTGTTGCTTCACTTTCTAAATGCTGTCCTTTCAGAGAAAATCACTTTCCTTTGAAAGAGCCTTAAGCTATTTACAAGCATTCAACAGAAACTCACATGCATTTCTCTGAAAGAGAAGCAGTCTGTTCCAACACTTCAATTCACTGTACCAAGTGAATGGAGTGTTGCTTCACTTTCTAAATGCTGTCCTTTCAGAGAAAATCACTTTCCTTTGAAAGTGCCTTAAGCTACTTGCAAGCATTAGGAAGAAACTCACATGCGTTTCTCTGAAAGAGAAGCAGACTGTTCCAAAACTTCAAATCACTGTGCGAATGAATGGAGTGTTGCTTCACTTTCTAAATGCTGTCCTTTCAGAGAAAATCACTTTCCTTTGAAAGTGCCATAAGCTACTTACAAGCATTAGGAAGAAACACACATGCGTTTCTCTGAAAGAGAAGCAGTCTGTTCCAACACTTCAATTCACTGTGCGAAGTGAATGGAGTGTTGCATCACTTTCTAAATTCTGTCCTTTCAGAGAAAATCACTTTCCTTTGAAAGTGCCTTAAACTACTTTCAAGCATTCACAAAAAACTCACATGCGTTTCTCTGAAAGAGAAGCAGTCTGTTCCAACACTTCAATTCACTGTGCGACGTGAATGGAGTGTTGCTTCACTTTCTAAATGCTGTCCTTTCAGAGAAAATCACTTTCCTTTGAAAGCGCCTTAAGCAACTTGCAAGCATTCACAAGAAACCCTAATGCGTTTCAATGAAAGAGAAGCACTCTGTTCCAACACTTCAATTCACTGCACGAAGGGAATGGAGTGTTGCTTCACTTTCTAAATGCTGTCCTTTCTGAGAAAATCACTTTCCTTTGCAAGTGCCTTAAGCTACTTAAAAGTATTCACCAGAAACTCACATGCGTTTCTCTGAAAGAGAAGCAGTCTGTTCCAACACTTCAATTCACTGTGCGACGTGAATGGAGTGTTGCTTCACTTTCTAAATGCTGTCCAATCAGAGAAAATCACTTTCCTTTGAAAGTGCCTTAAGCTACTTGCAAGCATTAGGAAGAAACTCACATGCGTTTCTGTGAAAGAGAAGCATCTGTTCCAACACTTCAATTCACTGTGCGAAGTGAATGGAGTGTTGCTTCACTTTCTAAATGCTGTCCTTTCAGAGAAAATCACTTTCCTTTGAAAGTGCCTTAAGCAACTTGCAAGAATTCACAAGAAACTCACATGCGTTTCTATGAAAGAGAAGCAGTCTGTTCCAACACTTCAATTCACTGTGCGAAGTGAATGGAGTGTTGCTTCACTTTCTAAATGCTGTCCAATCAGAGAAAATCACTTTCCTTTGAAAGTGCCTTAAACTACTTTCAAGCATTCACAAAAAACTCACATGCGTTTCTCTGAAAGAGAAGCAGTCTGTTCCAACACTTCAATTCACAGTGCGAAGTGAATGGAGTGTTGCTTCAGTTTCTAAATGCTGTCCTTTCAGAGAAAATCACTTTCCATTGAAAGTGCCTTAAGCAACTTGTAAGAATTCAGAAGAAAATCACATGCGTTTCTCTGAAAGAGAAGCAGTCAGTTCCAACACTTCAATTCACTGTGCGAAGTGAATGGAGTGTTGCTTCACTTTCTAAATGCTGTCCTTTCAGAGAAAATCACTTTCCTTTGAAAGAGCCTTAAGCTACTTACAAGCATTCAACAGAAACTCACATGCATTTCTCTGAAAGAGAAGCAGTCTGTTCCAACACTTCAATTCACTGTACAAAGTGAATGGAGTGTTGCTTCACTTTCTAAATGCTGTCCTTTCAGAGAAAATCACTTTCCTTTGAAAGTGCATTAAGCTACTTACAAGCATTCACCAGAAACTCACATGCGTTTTTCTGAAAGAGAAGCAGTCTGTTCCAACACTTCAATTCACTGTGTGAAGTGAATGGAGTGTTGCTTCACTTTCTAAATGCTGTCCTTTCAGAGAAAATCACTTTCCTTTGAAAGTGCCTTAAGCTACTTGCAAGCATTAGGAAGAAACTCACATGCGTTTCTCTGAAAGAGAAGCAGTCTGTTCCAACACTTCAATTCACTGTGCGAAGTGAATGGAGTGTTGCTTCACTTTCTAAATGCTGTCCTTTCAGAGAAAATCACTTTCCTTTGATAGTGCCTTAAGCTACTTGCAAGCATTAGGAAGAAACTCACATGCGTTTCTCTGAAAGAGAAGCAGTCTGTTCCAACACTTCAATTCACTGTGTGAAGTGAATAGAGTGTTGCCTCACTTTCTAAATGCTGTCCTTTCAGAGAAAATCACTTTCCTTTGAAAGTGCCTTAAGCTACTTACAAGCATTTAACAGAAACTCACATGCGTTACTCTGAAAGAGATGCAGTCTGTTCCAACACTTCAATTCACTGTGCGAAGTGAATGGAGTGTTGCTTCACTTTCTAAATGCTGTTCTTTCAGAGAAAATCAGTTTCCTTTGAAAGTGCCTTAAGCTACTTGCAAGCATTAGGAAGAAACTCACATGCGTTTCTCTGAAAGAGAAGCAGTCCGTTCCAACACTTCAATTCACTGTGCGAAGTGAATGGAGTGTTGCTTCACTTTCTAAATGCTGTCCTTTCAGAGAAAATCACTTTCCTTTGAAAGTGCCTTGAGCTACTTGCAAGCATTAGGAAGAAACTCACATGCGTTTCTCTGAAAGAGAAGCAGTCTGTTCCAACACTTCAATTCACTGTGCGAAGTGAATGGAGTGTTGCCTCACTTTCTAAATGCTGTCCTTTCAGAGAAAATCACTTTCCATTGAAAGTGCCTTAAACTACTTTCAAGCATTCACAAAAAACTCACATGCGTTTCTCTGAAAGATAAGCAGACTGTTCCAACACTTCAATTCACTGTGCAAAGTGAATGGAGTGTTGCTTCACTTTCTAAATGCTGTCCTTTTAGAGAAAGTCCCTTTCCTTTGAATGTGCCTTAAGCTACTTACAAGCATTCAACAGAAAGTCACATGCATTTCTCTGAAAGAGAAGCAGTCTGTTCCAACACTTCAATTCACTGTACAAAGTGAATGGAGTGTTGCTTCACTTTCTAAATGCTGTCCTTTCAGAGAAAATCACTTTCCTTTGAAAGTGCCTTAAGCTACTTGCAAGCATTAGGAAGAAACTCACATGCGTTTCTCTGAAAGAGAAGCAGTCTGTTCCAACACTTCAATTCACTGTGCGAAGTGAATGGAGTGTTGCTTCACTTTCTAAATTCTGTCCTTTCAGAGAAAATCACTTTCCTTTGAAAGTGCCTTAAACTACTTTCAAGCATTCACAAAAAACTCACATGCGTTTCTCTGAAAGAGAAGCAGTCTGTTCCAACACTTCAATTCACAGTGCGAAGTGAATGGAGTGTTGCTTCAGTTTCTAAATGCTGTCCTTTCAGAGAAAATCACTTTCCATTGAAAGTGCCTTAAGCAACTTGCAAGAATTCACAAGAAAATCACATGCGTTTCTCTGAAAGAGAAGCAGTCTGTTCCAACACTTCAATTCACTGTGCGAAGTGAATGGAGTGTTGCTTCACTTTCTAAATGCTGTCCTTTCAGAGAAAATCACTTTCCTTTGAAAGAGCCTTAAGCTATTTACAAGCATTCAACAGAAACTCACATGCATTTCTCTGAAAGAGAAGCAGTCTGTTCCAACACTTCAATTCACTGTACAAAGTGAATGGAGTGTTGCTTCACTTTCTAAATGCTGTCCTTTCAGAGAAAATCACTTTCCTTTGAAAGTGCCTTAAGCTACTTGCAAGCATTAGGAAGAAACTCACATGCGTTTCTCTGAAAGAGAAGCAGACTGTTCCAACACTTCAATTCACTGTGCGAATTGAATGGAGTGTTGCTTCACTTTCTAAATGCTGTCCTTTCAGAGAAAATCACTTTCCTTTGAAAGTGCCATAAGCTACTTACAAGCATTAGGAAGAAACACACATGCGTTTCTCTGAAAGAGAAGCAGTCTGTTCCAACACTTCAATTCACTGTGCGAAGTGAATGGAGTGTTGCATCACTTTCTAAATTCTGTCCTTTCAGAGAAAATCACTTTCCTTTGAAAGTGCCTTAAACTACTTTCAAGCATTCACAAAAAACTCACATGCGTTTCTCTGAAAGAGAAGCAGTCTGTTCCAACACTTCAATTCACTGTGCGACATGAATGGAGTGTTGCTTCACTTTCTAAATGCTGTCCTTTCAGAGAAAATCACTTTCCTTTGAAAGTGCCTTAAGCATCTTGCAAGCATTCACAAGAAACCCTAATGCGTTTCAATGAAAGAGAAGCACTCTGTTCGAACACTTCAATTCACTGCACGAAGGGAATGGAGTGTTGCTTCACTTTCTAAATGCTGTCCTTTCTGAGAAAATCACTTTCCTTTGCAAGTGCCTTAAGCTACTTAAAAGTATTCACCAAAAACTCACATGCGTTTCTCTGAAAGAGAAGCAGTCTGTTCCAACACTTCAATTCACTGTGCGACGTGAATGGAGTGTTGCTTCACTTTCTAAATGCTGTCCAATCAGAGAAAATCACTTTCCTTTGAAAGTGCCTTAAGCTACTTGCAAGCATTAGGAAGAAACTCACATGCGTTTCTGTGAAAGAGAAGCATCTGTTCCAACACTTCAATTCACTGTGCGAAGTGAATGGAGTGTTGCTTCACTTTCTAAATTCTGTCCTTTCAGAGAAAATCACTTTCCTTTGAAAGTGCCTTAAGCAACTTGCAAGAATTCACAAGAAACTCACATGCGTTTCTCTGAAAGAGAAGCAGACTGTTCCAACACTTCAATTCACTGTGCGAAGTGAATGGAGTGTTGCTTCACTTTCTAAATGCTGTCCAATCAGAGAAAATCACTTTCCTTTGAAAGTGCCTTAAACTATTTTCAAGCATTCACAAAAAACTCACATGCGTTTCTCTGAAAGAGAAGCAGTCTGTTCCAACACTTCAATTCACAGTGCGAAGTGAATGGAGTGTTGCTTCAGTTTCTAAATGCTGTCCTTTCAGAGAAAATCACTTTCCATTGAAAGTGCCTTAAGCAACTTGCAAGAATTCACAAGAAAATCACATGCGTTTCTCTGAAAGAGAAGCAGTCTGTTCCAACACTTCAATTCACTGTGCGAAGTGAATGGAGTGTTGCTTCACTTTCTAAATGCTGTCCTTTCAGAGAAAATCACTTTCCTTTGAAAGAGCCTTAAGCTACTTACAAGCATTCAACAGAAACTCACATGCATTTCTCTGAAAGAGAAGCAGTCTGTTCCAACACTTCAATTCACTGTACAAAGTGAATGGAGTGTTGCTTCACTTTCTAAATGCTGTCCTTTCAGAGAAAATCACTTTCCTTTGAAAGTGCCTTAAGCTACTTACAAGCATTCACCAGAAACTCACATGCGTTTTTCTGAAAGAGAAGCAGTCTGTTCCAACACTTCAATTCACTGTGCGAAGTGAATGGAGTGTTGCTTCACTTTCTAAATGCTGTCCTTTCAGAGAAAATCACTTTCCTTTGCAAGTGCCTTAAGCTACTTGCAAGCATTAGGAAGAAACTCACATGCGTTTCTCTGAAAGAGAAGCAGTCTGTTCCAACACTTCAATTCACTGTGCGAAGTGAATGGAGTGTTGCTTCACTTTCTAAATGCTGTCCTTTCAGAGAAAATCACTTTCCTTTGATAGTGCCTTAAGCTACTTGCAAGCATTAGGAAGAAACCCACATGCGTTTCTCTGAAAGAGAAGCAGTCTGTTCCAACACTTCAATTCACTGTGTGAAGTGAATAGAGTGTTGCCTCACTTTCTAAATGCTGTCCTTTCAGAGAAAATCACTTTCCTTTGAAAGTGCCTTAAGCTACTTACAAGCATTTAACAGAAACTCACATGCGTTTCTCTGAAAGAGATGCAGTCTGTTCCAACACTTCAATTCACTGTGCGAAGTGAATGGAGTGTTGCTTCACTTTCTAAATGCTGTTCTTTCAGAGAAAATCAGTTTCCTTTGAAAGTGCCTTAAGCTACTTGCAAGCATTAGGAAGAAACTCACATGCGTTTCTCTGAAAGAGAAGCAGTCCGTTCCAACACTTCAATTCACTGTGCGAAGTGAATGGAGTGTTGCTTCACTTTCTAAATGCTGTCCTTTCAGAGAAAATCACTTTCCTTTGAAAGTGCCTTGAGCTACTTGCAAGCATTAGGAAGAAACTCACATGCGTTTCTCTGAAAGAGAAGCAGTCTGTTCCAACACTTCAATTCAGTGTGCGAAGTGAATGGAGTGTTGCCTCACTTTCTAAATGCTGTCCTTTCAGAGAAAATCACTTTCCATTGAAAGTGCCTTAAACTACTTTCAAGCATTCACAAAAAACTCACATGCGTTTCTCTGAAAGAGAAGCAGACTGTTCCAACACTTCAATTCACTGTGCAAAGTGAATGGAGTGTTGCTTCACTTTCTAAATGCTGTCCTTTCAGAGAAAGTCCCTTTCCTTTGAATGTGCCTTAAGCTACTTACAAGCATTCAACAGAAAGTCACATGCATTTCTCTGAAAGAGAAGCAGTCTGTTCCAACACTTCAATTCACTGTACAAAGTGAATGGAGTGTTGCTTCACTTTCTAAATGCTGTCCTTTCAGAGAAAATCACTTTCCTTTGAAAGTGCCTTAAGCAACTTGCAAGCATTCACAGGAAACCCTAATGCGTTTCAATGAAAGAGAAGCACTCTGTTCCAACACTTCAATTCACTGTGCGAAGGGAATGGGGTGTTGCTTCACTTTCTAAATGCTGTCCTTTCAGAGAAAATCACTTTCCTTTGCAAGTGCCTTAAGCTACTTAAAATTATTCACCAGAAACTCACATGCGTTTCTCTGAAAGAGAAGCAGTCTGTTCCAACACTTCAATTCACTGTGCGACGTGAATGGAGTGTTGCTTCACTTTCTAAATGCTGTCCAATCAGAGAAAATCACTTTCCTTTGAAAGTGCCTTAAGCTACTTGCAAGCATTAGGAAGAAACTCACATGCATTTCTCTGAAAGAGAAGCAGTCTGTTCCAACACTTCAATTCACTGTGCGAAGTGAATGGAGTGTTGCTTCACTTTCTAAATTCTGTCCTTTCAGAGAAAATCACTTTCTTTTGAAAGTGCCTTAAACTACTTTCAAGCATTCACAAAAAACTCACATGCGTTTCTCTGAAAGAGAAGCCGTCTGTTCCAACACTTCAATTCACAGTGCGAAGTGAATGGAGTGTTGCTTCAGTTTCTAAATGCTGTCCTTTCAGAGAAAATCACTTTCCATTGAAAGTGCCTTAAGCAACTTGCAAGAATTCACAAGAAAATCACATGCGTTTCTCTGAAAGAGAAGCAGTCTGTTCCAACACTTCAATTCACTGTGCGAAGTGAATGGAGTGTTGCTTCACTTTCTAAATGCTGTCCTTTCAGAGAAAATCACTTTCCTTTGAAAGAGCCTTAAGCTATTTACAAGCATTCAACAGAAACTCACATGCATTTCTCTGAAAGAGAAGCAGTCTGTTCCAACACTTCAATTCACTGTACAAAGTGAATGGAGTGTTGCTTCACTTTCTAAATGCTGTCCTTTCAGAGAAAATCACTTTCCTTTGAAAGTGCCTTAAGCTACTTGCAAGCATTAGGAAGAAACTCACATGCGTTTCTCTGAAAGAGAAGCAGACTGTTCCAACACTTCAATTCACTGTGCGAATTGAATGGAGTGTTGCTTCACTTTCTAAATGCTGTCCTTTCAGAGAAAATCACTTTCCTTTGAAAGTGCCATAAGCTACTTACAAGCATTAGGAAGAAACACACATGCGTTTCTCTGAAAGAGAAGCAGTCTGTTCCAACACTTCAATTCACTGTGCGAAGTGAATGGAGTGTTGCTTCACTTTCTAAATGCTGTCCAATCAGAGAAAATCACTTTCCTTTGAAAGTGCCTTAAACTATTTTCAAGCATTCACAAAAAACTCACATGCGTTTCTCTGAAAGAGAAGCATTCTGTTCCAACACTTAAATTCACAGTGCGAAGTGAATGGAGTGTTGCTTCAGTTTCTAAATGCTGTCCTTTCAGAGAAAATCACTTTCCATTGAAAGTGCCTTAAGCAACTTGCAAGAATTCACAAGAAAATCACATGCGTTTCTCTGAAAGAGAAACAGTCTGTTCCAACACTTCAATTCACTGTGCGAAGTGAATGGAGTGTTGCTTCACTTTCTAAATGCTGTCCTTTCAGAGAAAATCACTTTCCTTTGAAAGAGCCTTAAGCTACTTACAAGCATTCAACAGAAACTCACATGCATTTCTCTGAAAGAGAAGCAGTCTGTTCCAACACTTCAATTCACTGTACAAAGTGAATGGAGTGTTGCTTCACTTTCTAAATGCTGTCCTTTCCGAGAAAATCACTTTCCTTTGAAAGTGCCTTAAGCTACTTACAAGCATTCACCAGAAACTCACATGCGTTTTTCTGAAAGAGAAGCAGTCTGTTCCAACACTTCAATTCACTGTGCGAAGTGAATGGAGAGTTGCTTCACTTTCTAAATGCTGTCCTTTCAGAGAAAATTACTTTCCTTTGATAGTGCCTTAAGCTACTTGCAAGCATTAGGAAGAAACCCACATGCGTTTCTCTGAAAGAGAAGCAGTCTGTTCCAACACTTCAATTCACTGTGTGAAGTGAATAGAGTGTTGCCTCACTTTCTAAATGCTGTCCTTTCAGAGAAAATCACTTTCCTTTGAAAGTGCCTTAAGCTACTTACAAGCATTTAACAGAAACTCACATGCGTTTCTCTGAAAGAGATGCAGTCTGTTCCAACACTTCAATTCACTGTGCGAAGTGAATGGAGTGTTGCTTCACTTTCTAAATGCTGTTCTTTCAGAGAAAATCAGTTTCCTTTGAAAGTGCCTTAAGCTACTTGCAAGCATTAGGAAGAAACTCACATGCGTTTCTCTGAAAGAGAAGCAGTCCGTTCCAACACTTCAATTCACTGTGCGAAGTGAATGGAGTGTTGCTTCACTTTCTAAATGCTGTCCTTTCAGAGAAAATCACTTTCCTTTGAAAGTGCCTTGAGCTACTTGCAAGCATTAGGAAGAAACTCACATGCGTTTCTCTGAAAGAGAAGCAGTCTGTTCCAACACTTCAATTCACTGTGCGAAGTGAATGGAGTGTTGCCTCACTTTCTAAATGCTGTCCTTTCAGAGAAAATCACTTTCCATTGAAAGTGCCTTAAACTACTTTCAAGCATTCACAAAAAACTCACATGCGTTTCTCTGAAAGAGAAGCAGACTGTTCCAACACTTCAATTCACTCTGCAAAGTGAATGGAGTGTTGCTTCACTTTCTAAATGCTGTCCTTTCAGAGAAAGTCCCTTTCCTTTGAATGTGCCTTAAGCTACTTACAAGCATTCAACAGAAAGTCACATGCATTTCTCTGAAAGAGAAGCAGTCTGTTCCAACACTTCAATTCACTGTACAAAGTGAATGGAGTGTTGCTTCACTTTCTAAATGCTGTCCTTTCAGAGAAAATCACTTTCCTTTGAAAGTGCCTTAAGCAACTTGCAAGCATTCACAGGAAACCCTAATGCGTTTCAATGAAAGAGAAGCACTCTGTTCCAACACTTCAACTCACTGTGCGAAGGGAATGGGGTGTTGCTTCACTTTCTAAATGCTGTCCTTTCAGAGAAAATCACTTTCCTTTGCAAGTGCCTTAAGCTACTTAAAATTATTCACCAGAAACTCACATGCGTTTCTCTGAAAGAGAAGCAGTCTGTTCCAACACTTCAATTCACTGTGCGACGTGAATGGAGTGTTGCTTCACTTTCTAAATGCTGTCCAATCAGAGAAAATCACTTTCCTTTGAAAGTGCCTTAAGCTACTTGCAAGCATTAGGAAGAAACTCACATGCGTTTCTCTGAAAGAGAAGCAGTCTGTTCCAACACTTCAATTCACTGTGCGAAGTGAATGGAGTGTTGCTTCACTTTCTAAATTCTGTCCTTTCAGAGAAAATCACTTTCCTTTGAAAGTGCCTTAAACTACTTTCAAGCATTCACAAAAAACTCACATGCGTTTCTCTGAAAGAGAAGCAGTCTGTTCCAACACTTCAATTCACAGTGCGAAGTGAATGGAGTGTTGCTTCAGTTTCTAAATGCTGTCCTTTCAGAGAAAATCACTTTCCATTGAAAGTGCCTTAAGCAACTTGCAAGAATTCACAAGAAAATCACATGCGTTTCTCTGAAAGAGAAGCAGTCTGTTCCAACACTTCAATTCACTGTGCGAAGTGAATGGAGTGTTGCTTCACTTTCTAAATGCTGTCCTTTCAGAGAAAATCACTTTCCTTTGAAAGAGCCTTAAGCTATTTACAAGCATTCAACAGAAACTCACATGCATTTCTCTGAAAGAGAAGCAGTCTGTTCCAACACTTCAATTCACTGTACAAAGTGAATGGAGTGTTGCTTCACTTTCTAAATGCTGTCCTTTCAGAGAAAATCACTTTCCTTTGAAAGTGCCATAAGCTACTCACAAGCATTAGGAAGAAACACACATGCGTTTCTCTGAAAGAGAAGCAGTCTGTTCCAACACTTCAATTCACTGTGCGAAGTGAATGGAGTGTTGCTTCACTTTCTAAATGCTGTCCTTTCAGAGAAAATCACTTTCCTTTGAAAGTGCCTTAAACTACTTTCAAGCATTCACAAAAAACTCACATGCGTTTCTCTGAAAGAGAAGCAGTCTGTTCCAACACTTCAATTCACTGTGCGACGTGAATGGAGTGTTGCTTCACTTTCTAAATGCTGTCCTTTCAGAGAAAATCACTTTCCTTTGAAAGTTCCTTAAACTACTTTCAAGCATTCACAAAAAACTCACATGCGTTTCTCTGAAAGAGAAGCAGTCTGTTCCAACACTTCAATTCACTGTGCGACGTGAATGGAGTGTTGCTTCACTTTCTAAATGCTGTCCTTTCAGAGAAAATCACTTTCCTTTGAAAGTGCCTTAAGCAACTTGCAAGCATTCACAAGAAACCCTAATGCGTTTCAATGAAAGAGAAGCACTCTGTTCCAACACATCAATTCACTGCACGAAGGGAATGGAGTGTTGCTTCACTTTCTAAATGCTGTCCTTTCTGAGAAAATCACTTTCCTTTGCAAGTGCCTTAAGCTACTTAAAAGTATTCACCAAAAACTCACATGCGTTTCTCTGAAAGAGAAGCAGTCTGTTCCAACACTTCAATTCACTGTGCGACGTGAATGGAGTGTTGCTTCACTTTCTAAATGCTGTCCAATCAGAGAAAATCACTTTCCTTTGAAAGTGCCTTAAGCTACTTGCAAGCATTAGGAAGAAACTCACATGCGTTTCTGTGAAAGAGAAGCATCTGTTCCAACACTTCAATTCACTGTGCGAAGTGAATGGAGTGTTGCTTCACTTTCTAAATTCTGTCCTTTCAGAGAAAATCACTTTCCTTTGAAAGTGCCTTAAGCAACTTGCAAGAATTCACAAGAAACTCACATGCGTTTCTCTGAAAGAGAAGCAGTCTGTTCCAACACTTCAATTCATTGTGCGAAGTGAATGGAGTGTTGCTTCACTTTCTAAATGCTGTCCAATCAGAGAAAATCACTTTCCTTTGAAAGTGCCTTAAACTACTTTCAAGCATTCACAAAAAACTCACATGCGTTTCTCTGAAAGAGAAGCAGTCTGTTCCAACACTTCAATTCACAGTGCGAAGTGAATGGAGTGTTGCTTCAGTTTCTAAATGCTGTCCTTTCAGAGAAAATCACTTTCCATTGAAAGTGCCTTAAGCAACTTGCAAGAATTCACAAGAAAATCACATGCGTTTCTCTGAAAGAGAAGCAGTCTGTTCCAACACTTCAATTCACTGTGCGAAGTGAATGGAGTGTTGCTTCACTTTCTAAATGCTGTCCTTTCAGAGAAAATCACTTTCCTTTGAAAGTGCCTTAAGCTACTTGCAAGCATTAGGAAGAAACTCACATGCGTTTCTCTGAAAGAGAAGCAGTCTGTTCCAACACTTCAATTCACTGTGCGAAGTGAATGGAGTGTTGCTTCACTTTCTAAATGCTGTCCTTTCAGAGAAAATCACTTTCCTTTGATAGTGCCTTAAGCTACTTGCAAGCATTAGGAAGAAACTCACATGCGTTTCTCTGAAAGAGAAGCAGTCTGTTCCAACACTTCAATTCACTGTGTGAAGTGAATAGAGTGTTGTCTCACTTTCTAAATGCTGTCCTTTCAGAGAAAATCACTTTCCTTTGAAAGTGCCTTAAGCTACTTACAAGCATTTAACAGAAACTCACATGCGTTTCTCTGAAAGAGATGCAGTCTGTTCCAACACTTCAATTCACTGTGCGAAGTGAATGGAGTGTTGCTTCACTTTCTAAATGCTGTTCTTTCAGAGAAAATCAGTTTCCTTTGAAAGTGCCTTAAGCTACTTGCAAGCATTAGGAAGAAACTCACATGCGTTTCTCTGAAAGAGAAGCAGTCCGTTCCAACACTTTAATTCACTGTGCGAAGTGAATGGAGTGTTGCCTCACTTTCTAAATGCTGTCCTTTCAGAGAAAATCACTTTCCATTGAAAGTGCCTTAAACTACTTTCAAGCATTCACAAAAAACTCACATGCGTTTCTCTGAAAGAGAAGCAGACTGTTCCAACACTTCAATTCACTGTGCAAAGTGAATGGAGTGTTGCTTCACTTTCTAAATGCTGTCCTTTCAGAGAAAGTCCCTTTCCTTTGAATGTGCCTTAAGCTACTTACAAGCATTCAACAGAAAGTCACATGCATTTCTCTGAAAGAGAAGCAGTCTGTTCCAACACTTCAATTCACTGTACAAAGTGAATGGAGTGTTGCTTCACTTTCTAAATGCTGTCCTTTCAGAGAAAATCACTTTCCTTTGCAAGTGCCTTAAGCTACTTAAAATTATTCACCAGAAACTCACATGCGTTTCTCTGAAAGAGAAGCACTCTGTTCCAACACTTCAATTCACTGTGCGACGTGAATGGAGTGTTGCTTCACTTTCTAAATGCTGTCCAATCAGAGAAAATCACTTTCCTTTGATAGTGCCTTAAGCTACTTGCAAGCATTAGGAAGAAACTCACATGCGTTTCTCTGAAAGAGAAGCAGTCTGTTCCAACACTTCAATTCACTGTGCGAAGTGAATGGAGTGTTGCTTCACTTTCTAAATTCTGTAATTTCAGAGAAAATCACTTTCCTTTGAAAGTGCCTTAAACTACTTTCAAGCATTCACAAAAAACTCACATGCGTTTCTCTGAAAGAGAAGCAGTCTGTTCCAACACTTCAATTCACAGTGCGAAGTGAATGGAGTGTTGCTTCAGTTTCTAAATGCTGTCCTTTCAGAGAAAATCACTTTCCATTGAAAGTGCCTTAAGCAACTTGCAAGAATTCACAAGAAAATCACATGCGTTTCTCTGAAAGAGAAGCAGTCTGTTCCAACACTTCAATTCACTGTGCGAAGTGAATGGAGTGTTGCTTCACTTTCTAAATGCTGTCCTTTCAGAGAAAATCACTTTCCTTTGAAAGAGCCTTAAGCTATTTACAAGCATTCAACAGAAACTCACATGCATTTCTCTGAAAGAGAAGCAGTCTGTTCCAACACTTCAATTCACTGTACAAAGTGAATGGAGTGTTGCTTCACTTTCTAAATGCTGTCCTTTCAGAGAAAATCACTTTCCTTTGAAAGTGCCTTAAGCTACTTGCAAGCATTAGGAAGAAACTCACATGCGTTTCTCTGAAAGAGAAGCAGACTGTTCCAACACTTCAATTCACTGTGCGAATTGAATGGAGTGTTGCTTCACTTTCTAAATGCTGTCCTTTCAGAGAAAATCACTTTCCTTTGAAAGTGCCATAAGCTACTTACAAGCATTAGGAAGAAACACACATGCGTTTCTCTGAAAGAGAAGCAGTCTGTTCCAACACTTCAATTCACTGTGCGAAGTGAATGGAGTGTTGCATCACTTTCTAAATTCTGTCCTTTCAGAGAAAATCACTTCCCTTTGAAAGTGCCTTAAACTACTTTCAAGCATTCACAAAAAACTCACATGCGTTTCTCTGAAAGAGAAGCAGTCTGTTCCAACACTTCAATTCACTGTGCGACGTGAATGGAGTGTTGCTTCACTTTCTAAATGCTGTCCTTTCAGAGAAAATCACTTTCCTTTGAAAGTGCCTTAAGCAACTTGCAAGCATTCACAAGAAACCCTAATGCGTTTCAATGAAAGAGAAGCACTCTGTTCCAACACTTCAATTCACTGCACGAAGGGAATGGAGTGTTGCTTCACTTTCTAAATGCTGTCCTTTCTGAGAAAATCACTTTCCTTTGCAAGTGCCTTAAGCTACTTAAAAGTATTCACCAAAAACTCACATGCGTTTCTCTGAAAGAGAAGCAGTCTGTTCCAACACTTCAATTCACTGTGCGACGTGAATGGAGTGTTGCTTCACTTTCTAAATGCTGTCCAATCAGAGAAATTCACTTTCCTTTGAAAGTGCCTTAAGCTACTTGCAAGCATTAGGAAGAAACTCACATGCGTTTCTGTGAAAGAGAAGCATCTGTTCCAACACTTCAATTCACTGTGCGAAGTGAATGGAGTGTTGCTTCACTTTCTAAATTCTGTCCTTTCAGAGAAAATCACTTTCCTTTGAAAGTGCCTTAAGCAACTTGCAAGAATTCACAAGAAACTCACATGCGTTTCTCTGAAAGAGAAGCAGTCTGTTCCAACACTTCAATTCACTGTGCGAAGTGAATGGAGTGTTGCTTCACTTTCTAAATGCTGTCCAATCAGAGAAATTCACTTTCCTTTGAAAGTGCCTTAAACTACTTTCAAGCATTCACAAAAAACTCACATGCGTTTCTCTGAAAGAGAAGCAGTCTGTTCCAACACTTCAATTCACAGTGCGAAGTGAATGGAGTGTTGCTTCAGTTTCTAAATGCTGTCCTTTCAGAGAAAATCACTTTCCATTGAAAATGCCTTAAGCAACTTGCAAGAATTCACAAGAAAATCACATGCGTTTCTCTGAAAGAGAAGCAGTCTGTTCCAACACTTCAATTCACTGTGCGAAGTGAATGGAGTGTTGCTTCACTTTCTAAATGCTGTCCTTTCAGAGAAAATCACTTTCCTTTGAAAGAGCCTTAAGCTACTTACAAGCATTCAACAGAAACTCACATGCATTTCTCTGAAAGAGAAGCAGTCTGTTCCAACACTTCAATTCACTGTACAAAGTGAATGGAGTGTTGCTTCACTTTCTAAATGCTGTCCTTTCAGAGAAAATCACTTTCCTTTGAAAGTGCCTTAAGCTACTTACAAGCATTCACCAGAAACTCACATGCGTTTTTCTGAAAGAGAAGCAGTCTGTTCCAACACTTCAATTCACTGTGCGAAGTGAATGGAGTGTTGCTTCACTTTCTAAATGCTGTCCTTTCAGAGAAAATCACTTTCCTTTGCAAGTGCCTTAAGCTACTTGCAAGCATTAGGAAGAAACTCACATGCGTTTCTCTGAAAGAGAAGCAGTCTGTTCCAACACTTCAATTCACTGTGCGAAGTGAATGGAGTGTTGCTTCACTTTCTAAATGCTGTCCTTTCAGAGAAAATCACTTTCCTTTGATAGTGCCTTAAGCTACTTGCAAGCATTAGGAAGAAACTCACATGCGTTTCTCTGAAAGAGAAGCAGTCTGTTCCAACACTTCAATTCACTGTGTGAAGTGAATAGAGTGTTGCCTCACTTTCTAAATTCTGTCCTTTCAGAGAAAATCACTTTCCTTTGAAAGTGCCTTAAGCTACTTACAAGCATTTAACAGAAACTCACATGCGTTTCTCTGAAAGAGATGCAGTCTGTTCCAACACTTCAATTCACTGTGCGAAGTGAATGGAGTGTTGCTTCACTTTCTAAATGCTGTTCTTTCAGAGAAAATCAGTTTCCTTTGAAAGTGCCTTAAGCTACTTGCAAGCATTAGGAAGAAACTCACATGCGTTTCTCTGAAAGAGAAGCAGTCCGTTCCAACACTTCAATTCACTGTGCGAAGTGAATGGAGTGTTGCTTCACTTTCTAAATGCTGTCCTTTCAGAGAAAATCACTTTCCTTTGAAAGAGCCTTAAGCTACTTACAAGCATTCAACAGAAACTCACATGCATTTCTCTGAAAGAGAAGCAGTCTGTTCCAACACTTCAATTCACTGTACAAAGTGAATGGAGTGTTGCTTCACTTTCTAAATGCTGTCCTTTCAGAGAAAATCACTTTCCTTTGAAAGTGCCTTAAGCTACTTACAAGCATTCACCAGAAACTCACATGCGTTTTTCTGAAAGAGAAGCAGTCTGTTCCAACACTTCAATTCACTGTGCGAAGTGAATGGAGTGTTGCTTCACTTTCTAAATGCTGTCCTTTCAGAGAAAATCACTTTCCTTTGCAAGTGCCTTAAGCTACTTGCAAGCATTAGGAAGAAACTCACATGCGTTTCTCTGAAAGAGAAGCAGTCTGTTCCAACACTTCAATTCACTGTGCGAAGTGAATGGAGTGTTGCTTCACTTTCTAAATGCTGTCCTTTCAGAGAAAATCACTTTCCTTTGATAGTGCCTTAAGCTACTTGCAAGCATTAGGAAGAAACTCACATGCGTTTCTCTGAAAGAGAAGCAGTCTGTTCCAACACTTCAATTCACTGTGTGAAGTGAATAGAGTGTTGCCTCACTTTCTAAATGCTGTCCTTTCAGAGAAAATCACTTTCCTTTGAAAGTGCCTTAAGCTACTTACAAGCATTTAACAGAAACTCACATGCGTTTCTCTGAAAGAGATGCAGTCTGTTCCAACACTTCAATTCACTGTGCGAAGTGAATGGAGTGTTGCTTCACTTTCTAAATGCTGTTCTTTCAGAGAAAATCAGTTTCCTTTGAAAGTGCCTTAAGCTACTTGCAAGCATTAGGAAGAAACTCACATGCGTTTCTCTGAAAGAGAAGCAGTCCGTTCCAACACTTCAATTCACTGTGCGAAGTGAATGGAGTGTTGCTTCACATTCTAAATGCTGTCCTTTCAGAGAAAATCACTTTCCTTTGAAAGTGCCTTGAGCTACTTGCAAGCATTAGGAAGAAACTCACATGCGTTTCTCTGAAAGAGAAGCAGTCTGTTCCAACACTTCAATTCACTGCACGAAGGGAATGGAGTGTTGCTTCACTTTCTAAATGCTGTCCTTTCTGAGAAAATCACTTTCCTTTGCAAGTGCCTTAAGCTACTTAAAAGTATTCACCAAAAACTCACATGCGTTTCTCTGAAAGAGAAGCAGTCTGTTCCAACATTTCAATTCACTGTGCGACGTGAATGGAGTGTTGCTTCACTTTCTAAATGCTGTCCAATCAGAGAAAATCACTTTCCTTTGAAAGTGCCTTAAGCTACTTGCAAGCATTAGATAGAAACTCACATGCGTTTCTGTGAAAGAGAAGCATCTGTTCCAACACTTCAATTCACTGTGCGAAGTGAATGGAGTGTTGCTTCACTTTCTAAATTCTGTCCTTTCAGAGAAAATCACTTTCCTTTGAAAGTGCCTTAAGCAACTTGCAAGAATTCACAAGAAACTCACATGCGTTTCTCTGAAAGAGAAGCAGTCTGTTCCAACACTTCAATTCACTGTGCGAAGTGAATGGAGTGTTGCTTCACTTTCTAAATGCTGTCCAATCAGAGAAAATCACTTTCCTTTGAAAGTGCCTTAAACTACTTTCAAGCATTCACAAAAAACTCACATGCGTTTCTCTGAAAGAGAAGCAGTCTGTTCCAACACTTCAATTCACAGTGCGAAGTGAATGGAGTGTTGCTTCAGTTTCTAAATGCTGTCCTTTCAGAGAAAATCACTTTCCATGAAAGTGCCTTAAGCAACTTGCAAGAATTCACAAGAAAATCACATGCGTTTCTCTGAAAGAGAAGCAGTCTGTTCCAACACTTCAATTCACTGTGCGAAGTGAATGGAGTGTTGCTTCACTTTCTAAATGCTGTCCTTTCAGAGAAAATCACTTTCCTTTGAAAGAGCCTTAAGCTACTTACAAGCATTGTACAGAAACTCACATGCATTTCTCTGAAAGAGAAGCAGTCTGTTCCAACACTTCAATTCACTGTACAAAGTGAATGGAGTGTTGCTTCACTTTCTAAATGCTGTCCTTTCAGAGAAAATCACTTTCCTTTGAAAGTGCCTTAAGCTACTTACAAGCATTCACCAGAAACTCACATGCGTTTTTCTGAAAGAGAAGCAGTCTGTTCCAACACTTCAATTCACTGTGCGAAGTGAATGGAGTGTTGCTTCACTTTCTAAATGCTGTCCTTTCAGAGAAAATCACTTTCCTTTGCAAGTGCCTTAAGCTACTTGCAAGCATTAGGAAGAAACTCACATGCGTTTCTCTGAAAGAGAAGCAGTCTGTTCCAACACTTCAATTCACTGTGCGAAGTGAATGGAGTGTTGCTTCACTTTCTAAATGCTGTCCTTTCAGAGAAAATCACTTTCCTTTGATAGTGCCTTAAGCTACTTGCAAGCATTAGGAAGAAACTCACATGCGTTTCTCTGAAAGAGAAGCAGTCTGTTCCAACACTTCAATTCACTGTGTGAAGTGAATAGAGTGTTGCCTCACTTTCTAAATGCTGTCCTTTCAGAGAAAGTCACTTTCCTTTGAAAGTGCCTTAAGCTACTTACAAGCATTTAACAGAAACTCACATGCGTTTCTCTGAAAGAGATGCAGTCTGTTCCAACACTTCAATTCACTGTGCGAAGTGAATGGAGTGTTGCTTCACTTTCTAAATGCTGTTCTTTCAGAGAAAATCAGTTTCCTTTGAAAGTGCCTTAAGCTACTTGCAAGCATTAGGAAGAAACTCACATGCGTTTCTCTGAAAGAGAAGCAGTCCGTTCCAACACTTCAATTCACTGTGCGAAGTGAATGGAGTGTTGCTTCACTTTCTAAATGCTGTCCTTTCAGAGAAAATCACTTTCCTTTGAAAGTGCCTTGAGCTACTTGCAAGCATTAGGAAGAAACTCACATGCGTTTCTCTGAAAGAGAAGCAGTCTGTTCCAACACTTCAATTCACTGTGCGAAGTGAATGGAGTGTTGCCTCACTTTCTAAATGCTGTCCTTTCAGAGAAAATCACTTTCCATTGAAAGTGCCTTAAACTACTTTCAAGCATTCACAAAAAACTCACATGCGTTTCTCTGAAAGAGAAGCAGACTGTTCCAACACTTCAATTCACTGTGCAAAGTGAATGGAGTGTTGCTTCACTTTCTAAATGCTGTCCTTTCAGAGAAAGTCCCTTTCCTTTGAATGTGCCTTAAGCTACTTACAAGCATTCAACAGAAAGTCACATGCATTTCTCTGAAAGAGAAGCAGTCTGTTCCAACACTTCAATTCACTGTACAAAGTGAATGGAGTGTTGCTTCACTTTCTAAATGCTGTCCTTTCAGAGAAAATCACTTTCCTTTGCAAGTGCCTTAAGCTACTTAAAATTATTCACCAGAAACTCACATGCGTTTCTCTGAAAGAGAAGCACTCTGTTCCAACACTTCAATTCACTGTGCGACGTGAATGGAGTGTTGCTTCACTTTCTAAATGCTGTCCAATCAGAGAAAATCATTTTCCTTTGAAAGTGCCTTAAGCTACTTGCAAGCATTAGGAAGAAACTCACATGCGTTTCTCTGAAAGAGAAGCAGTCTGTTCCAACACTTCAATTCACTGTGCGAAGTGAATGGAGTGTTGCTTCACTTTCTAAATTCTGTCCTTTCAGAGAAAATCACTTTCCTTTGAAAGTGCCTTAAACTACTTTCAAGCATTCACAAAAAACTCACATGCGTTTTTCTGAAAGAGAAGCAGTCTGTTCCAACACTTCAATTCACAGTGCGAAGTGAATGGAGTGTTGCTTCAGTTTCTAAATGCTGTCCTTTCAGAGAAAATCACTTTCCATTGAAAGTGCCTTAAGCAACTTGCAAGAATTCACAAGAAAATCACATGCGTTTCTCTGAAAGAGAAGCAGTCTGTTCCAACACTTCAATTCACTGTGCGAAGTGAATGGAGTGTTGCTTCACTTTCTAAATGCTGTCCTTTCAGAGAAAATCACTTTCCTTTGAAAGAGCCTTAAGCTATTTACAAGCATTCAACAGAAACTCACATGCATTTCTCTGAAAGAGAAGCAGTCTGTTCCAACACTTCAATTCACTGTACAAAGTGAATGGAGTGTTGCTTCACTTTCTAAATGCTGTCCTTTCAGAGAAAATCACTTTCCTTTGAAAGTGCCTTAAGCTACTTGCAAGCATTAGGAAGAAACTCACATGCGTTTCTCTGAAAGAGAAGCAGACTGTTCCAACACTTCAATTCACTGTGCGAATTGAATGGAGTGTTGCTTCACTTTCTAAATGCTGTCCTTTCAGAGAAAATCACTTTCCTTTGAAAGTGCCATAAGCTACTTACAAGCATTAGGAAGAAACACACATGCATTTCTCTGAAAGAGAAGCAGTCTGTTCCAACACTTCAATTCACTGTGCGAAGTGAATGGAGTGTTGCATCACTTTCTAAATTCTGTCCTTTCAGAGAAAATCACTTCCCTTTGAAAGTGCCTTAAACTACTTTCAAGCATTCACAAAAAACTCACATGCGTTTCTCTGAAAGAGAAGCAGTCTGTTCCAACACTTCAATTCACTGTGCGACGTGAATGGAGTGTTGCTTCACTTTCTAAATGCTGTCCTTTCAGAGAAAATCACTTTCCTTTGAAAGTGCCTTAAGCAACTTGCAAGCATTCACAAGAAACCCTAATGCGTTTCAATGAAAGAGAAGCACTCTGTTCCAACACTTCAATTCACTGCACGAAGGGAATGGAGTGTTGCTTCACTTTCTAAATGCTGTCCTTTCAGAGAAAATCACTTTCCTTTGATAGTGCCTTAAGCTACTTGCAAGCATTAGGAAGAAACTCACATGCGTTTCTCTGAAAGAGAAGCAGTCTGTTCCAACACTTCAATTCACTGTGTGAAGTGAATAGAGTGTTGCCTCACTTTCTAAATGCTGTCCTTTCAGAGAAAATCACTTTCCTTTGAAAGTGCCTTAAGCTACTTACAAGCATTTAACAGAAACTCACATGCGTTTCTCTGAAAGAGATGCAGTCTGTTCCAACACTTCAATTCACTGTGCGAAGTGAATGGAGTGTTGCTTCACTTTCTAAATGCTGTTCTTTCAGAGAAAATCAGTTTCCTTTGAAAGTGCCTTAAGCTACTTGGAAGCATTAGGAAGAAACTCACATGCGTTTCTCTGAAAGAGAAGCAGTCCGTTCCAACACTTCAATTCACTGTGCGAAGTGAATGGAGTGTTGCTTCACTTTCTAAATGCTGTCCTTTCAGAGAAAATCACTTTCCTTTGAAAGTGCCTTGAGCTACTTGCAAGCATTAGGAAGAAACTCACATGCGTTTCTCTGAAAGAGAAGCAGTCTGTTCCAACACTTCAATTCACTGCACGAAGGGAATGGAGTGTTACTTCACTTTCTAAATGCTGTCCTTTCTGAGAAAATCACTTTCCTTTGCAAGTGCCTTAAGCTACTTAAAAGGATTCACCAAAAACTCACATGCGTTTCTCTGAAAGAGAAGCAGTCTGTTCCAACATTTCAATTCACTGTGCAACGTGAATGGAGTGTTGCTTCACTTTCTAAATGCTGTCCAATCAGAGAAAATCACTTTCCTTTGAAAGTGCCTTAAGCTACTTGCAAGCATTAGGAAGAAACTCACATGCGTTTCTGTGAAAGAGAAGCATCTGTTCCAACACTTCAATTCACTGGGCGAAGTGAATGGAGTGTTGCTTCACTTTCTAAATTCTGTCCTTTCAGAGAAAATCACTTTCCTTTGAAAGTGCCTTAAGCAACTTGCAAGAATTCACAAGAAACTCACATGCGTTTCTCTGAAAGAGAAGCAGTCTGTTCCAACACTTCAATTCACTGTGCGAAGTGAATGGAGTGTTGCTTCACTTTCTAAATGCTGTCCAATCAGAGAAAATCACTTTCCTTTGAAAGTGCCTTAAACTACTTTCAAGCATTCACAAAAAACTCACATGCGTTTCTCTGAAAGAGAAGCAGTCTGTTCCAACACTTCAATTCACAGTGCGAAGTGAATGGAGTGTTGCTTCAGTTTCTAAATGCTGTCCTTTCAGAGAAAATCACTTTCCATTGAAAGTGCCTTAAGCAACTTGCAAGAATTCACAAGAAAATCACATGCGTTTCTCTGAAAGAGAAGCAGTCTGTTCCAACACTTCAGTTCACTGTGCGAAGTGAATGGAGTGTTGCTTCACTTTCTAAATGCTGTCCTTTCAGAGAAAATCACTTTCCTTTGAAAGAGCCTTAAGCTACTTACAAGCATTGTACAGAAACTCACATGCATTTCTCTGAAAGAGAAGCAGTCTGTTCCAACACTTCAATTCACTGTACAAAGTGAATGGAGTGTTGCTTCACTTTCTAAATGCTGTCCTTTCAGAGAAAATCACTTTCCTTTGAAAGTGCCTTAAGCTACTTACAAGCATTCACCAGAAACTCACATGCGTTTTTCTGAAAGAGAAGCAGTCTGTTCCAACACTTCAATTCACTGTGCGAAGTGAATGGAGTGTTGCTTCACTTTCTAAATGCTGTCCTTTCAGAGAAAATCACTTTCCTTTGCAAGTGCCTTAAGCTACTTGCAAGCATTAGGAAGAAACTCACATGCGTTTCTCTGAAAGAGAAGCAGTCTGTTCCAACACTTCAATTCACTGTGCGAAGTGAATGGAGTGTTGCTTCACTTTCTAAATGCTGTCCTTTCAGAGAAAATCACTTTCCTTTGATAGTGCGTTAAGCTACTTGCAAGCATTAGGAAGAAACTCACATGCGTTTCTCTGAAAGAGAAGCAGTCTGTTCCAACACTTCAATTCACTGTGTGAAGTGAATAGAGTGTTGCCTCACTTTCTAAATGCTGTCCTTTCAGAGAAAGTCACTTTCCTTTGAAAGTGCCTTAAGCTACTTACAAGCATTTAACAGAAACTCACATGCGTTTCTCTGAAAGAGATGCAGTCTGTTCCAACACTTCAATTCACTGTGCGAAGTGAATGGAGTGTTGCTTCACTTTCTAAATGCTGTTCTTTCAGAGAAAATCAGTTTCCTTTGAAAGTGCCTTAAGCTACTTGCAAGCATTAGGAAGAAACTCACATGCGTTTCTCTGAAAGAGAAGCAGTCCGTTCCAACACTTCAATTCACTGTGCGAAGTGAATGGAGTGTTGCTTCACTTTCTAAATGCTGTCCTTTCAGAGAAAATCACTTTCCTTTGAAAGTGCCTTGAGCTACTTGCAAGCATTAGGAAGAAACTCACATGCGTTTCTCTGAAAGAGAAGCAGTCTGTTCCAACACTTCAATTCACTGTGCGAAGTGAATGGAGTGTTGCCTCACTTTCTAAATGCTGTCCTTTCAGAGAAAATCACTTTCCATTGAAAGTGCCTTAAACTACTTTCAAGCATTCACAAAAAACTCACATGCGTTTCTCTGAAAGAGAAGCAGACTGTTCCAACACTTCAATTCACTGTGCAAAGTGAATGGAGTGTTGCTTCACTTTCTAAATGCTGTCCTTTCAGAGAAAGTCCCTTTCCTTTGAATGTGCCTTAAGCTACTTACAAGCATTCAACAGAAAGTCACATGCATTTCTCTGAAAGAGAAGCAGTCTGTTCCAACACTTCAATTCACTGTACAAAGTGAATGGAGTGTTGCTTCACTTTCTAAATGCTGTCCTTTCAGAGAAAATCACTTTCCTTTGCAAGTGCCTTAAGCTACTTAAAATTATTCACCAGAAACTCACATGCGTTTCTCTGAAAGAGAAGCACTCTGTTCCAACACTTCAATTCACTGTGCGACGTGAATGGAGTGTTGCTTCACTTTCTAAATGCTGTCCAATCAGAGAAAATCATTTTCCTTTGAAAGTGCCTTAAGCTACTTGCAAGCATTAGGAAGAAACTCACATGCGTTTCTCTGAAAGAGAAGCAGTCTGTTCCAACACTTCAATTCACTGTGCGAAGTGAATGGAGTGTTGCTTCACTTTCTAAATTCTGTCCTTTCAGAGAAAATCACTTTCCTTTGAAAGTGCCTTAAACTACTTTCAAGCATTCACAAAAAACTCACATGCGTTTCTCTGAAAGAGAAGCAGTCTGTTCCAACACTTCAATTCACAGTGCGAAGTGAATGGAGTGTTGCTTCAGTTACTAAATGCTGTCCTTTCAGAGAAAATCACTTTCCATTGAAAGTGCCTTAAGCAACTTGCAAGAATTCACAAGAAAATCACATGCGTTTCTCTGAAAGAGAAGCAGTCTGTTCCAACACTTCAATTCACTGTGCGAAGTGAATGGAGTGTTGCTTCACTTTCTAAATGCTGTCCTTTCAGAGAAAATCACTTTCCTTTGAAAGAGCCTTAAGCTACTTACAAGCATTGTACAGAAACTCACATGCATTTCTCTGAAAGAGAAGCAGTCTGTTCCAACACTTCAATTCACTGTACAAAGTGAATGGAGTGTTGCTTCACTTTCTAAATGCTGTCCTTTCAGAGAAAATCACTTTCCTTTGAAAGTGCCTTAAGCTACTTACAAGCATTCACCAGAAACTCACATGCGTTTTTCTGAAAGAGAAGCAGTCTGTTCCAACACTTCAATTCACTGTGCGAAGTGAATGGAGTGTTGCTTCACTTTCTAAATGCTGTCCTTTCAGAGAAAATCACTTTCCTTTGCAAGTGCCTTAAGCTACTTGCAAGCATTAGGAAGAAACTCACATGCGTTTCTCTGAAAGAGAAGCAGTCTGTTCCAACACTTCAATTCACTGTGCGAAGTGAATGGAGTGTTGCTTCACTTTCTAAATGCTGTCCTTTCAGAGAAAATCACTTTCCTTTGATAGTGCCTTAAGCTACTTGCAAGCATTAGGAAGAAACTCACATGCGTTTCTCTGAAAGAGAAGCAGTCTGTTCCAACACTTCAATTCACTGTGTGAAGTGAATAGAGTGTTGCCTCACTTTCTAAATGCTGTCCTTTCAGAGAAAGTCACTTTCCTTTGAAAGTGCCTTAAGCTACTTACAAGCATTTAACAGAAACTCACATGCGTTTCTCTGAAAGAGATGCAGTCTGTTCCAACACTTCAATTCACTGTGCGAAGTGAATGGAGTGTTGCTTCACTTTCTAAATGCTGTTCTTTCAGAGAAAATCAGTTTCCTTTGAAAGTGCCTTAAGCTACTTGCAAGCATTAGGAAGAAACTCACATGCGTTTCTCTGAAAGAGAAGCAGTCCGTTCCAACACTTCAATTCACTGTGCGAAGTGAATGGAGTGTTGCTTCACTTTCTAAATGCTGTCCTTTCAGAGAAAATCACTTTCCTTTGAAAGTGCCTTGAGCTACTTGCAAGCATTAGGAAGAAACTCACATGCGTTTCTCTGAAAGAGAAGCAGTCTGTTCCAACACTTCAATTCACTGTGCGAAGTGAATGGAGTGTTGCCTCACTTTCTAAATGCTGTCCTTTCAGAGAAAATCACTTTCCATTGAAAGTGCCTTAAACTACTTTCAAGCATTCACAAAAAACTCACATGCGTTTCTCTGAAAGAGAAGCAGACTGTTCCAACACTTCAATTCACTGTGCAAAGTGAATGGAGTGTTGCTTCACTTTCTAAATGCTGTCCTTTCAGAGAAAGTCCCTTTCCTTTGAATGTGCCTTAAGCTACTTACAAGCATTCAACAGAAAGTCACATGCATTTCTCTGAAAGAGAAGCAGTCTGTTCCAACACTTCAATTCACTGTACAAAGTGAATGGAGTGTTGCTTCACTTTCTAAATGCTGTCCTTTCAGAGAAAATCACTTTCCTTTGCAAGTGCCTTAAGCTACTTAAAATTATTCACCAGAAACTCACATGCGTTTCTCTGAAAGAGAAGCAGTCCGTTCCAACACTTCAATTCACTGTGCGAAGTGAATGGAGTGTTGCTTCACTTTCTAAATGCTGTCCTTTCAGAGAAAATCACTTTCCTTTGAAAGTGCCTTGAGCTACTTGCAAGCATTAGGAAGAAACTCACATGCGTTTCTCTGAAAGAGAAGCAGTCTGTTCCAACACTTCAATTCACTGCACGAAGGGAATGGAGTGTTGCTTCACATTCTAAATGCTGTCCTTTCTGAGAAAATCACTTTCCTTTGCAAGTGCCTTAAGCTACTTAAAAGTATTCACCAAAAACTCACATGCGTTTCTCTGAAAGAGAAGCAGTCTGTTCCAACATTTCAATTCACTGTGCAACGTGAATGGAGTGTTGCTTCACTTTCTAAATGCTGTCCAATCAGAGAAAATCACTTTCCTTTGAAAGTGCCTTAAGCTACTTGCAAGCATTAGGAAGAAACTCACATGCGTTTCTGTGAAAGAGAAGCATCTGTTCCAACACTTCAATTCACTGTGCGAAGTGAATGGAGTGTTGCTTCACTTTCTAAATTCTGTCCTTTCAGAGAAAATCACTTTCCTTTGAAAGTGCCTTAAGCAACTTGCAAGAATTCACAAGAAACTCACATGCGTTTCTCTGAAAGAGAAGCAGTCTGTTCCAACACTTCAATTCACTGTGTGAAGTGAATAGAGTGTTGCCTCACTTTCTAAATGCTGTCCTTTCAGAGAAAGTCACTTTCCTTTGAAAGTGCCTTAAGCTACTTACAAGCATTTAACAGAAACTCACATGCGTTTCTCTGAAAGAGATGCAGTCTGTTCCAACACTTCAATTCACTGTGCGAAGTGAATGGAGTGTTGCTTCACTTTCTAAATGCTGTTCTTTCAGAGAAAATCAGTTTCCTTTGAAAGTGCCTTAAGCTACTTGCAAGCATTAGGAAGAAACTCACATGCGTTTCTCTGAAAGAGAAGCAGTCCGTTCCAACACTTCAATTCACTGTGCGAAGTGAATGGAGTGTTGCTTCACTTTCTAAATGCTGTCCTTTCAGAGAAAATCACTTTCCTTTGAAAGTGCCTTGAGCTACTTGCAAGCATTAGGAAGAAACTCACATGCGTTTCTCTGAAAGAGAAGCAGTCTGTTCCAACACTTCAATTCACTGTGCGAAGTGAATGGAGTGTTGCCTCACTTTCTAAATGCTGTCCTTTCAGAGAAAATCACTTTCCATTGAAAGTGCCTTAAACTACTTTCAAGCATTCACAAAAAACTCACATGCGTTTCTCTGAAAGAGAAGCAGACTGTTCCAACACTTCAATTCACTGTGCAAAGTGAATGGAGTGTTGCTTCACTTTCTAAATGCTGTCCTTTCAGAGAAAGTCCCTTTCCTTTGAATGTGCCTTAAGCTACTTACAAGCATTCAACAGAAAGTCACATGCATTTCTCTGAAAGAGAAGCAGTCTGTTCCAACACTTCAATTCACTGTACAAAGTGAATGGAGTGTTGCTTCACTTTCTAAATGCTGTCCTTTCAGAGAAAATCACTTTCCTTTGCAAGTGCCTTAAGCTACTTAAAATTATTCACCAGAAACTCACATGCGTTTCTCTGAAAGAGAAGCAGTCCGTTCCAACACTTCAATTCACTGTGCGAAGTGAATGGAGTGTTGCTTCACTTTCTAAATGCTGTCCTTTCAGAGAAAATCACTTTCCTTTGAAAGTGCCTTGAGCTACTTGCAAGCATTAGGAAGAAACTCACATGCGTTTCTCTGAAAGAGAAGCAGTCTGTTCCAACACTTCAATTCACTGCACGAAGGGAATGGAGTGTTGCTTCACTTTCTAAATGCTGTCCTTTCTGAGAAAATCACTTTCCTTTGCAAGTGCCTTAAGCTACTTAAAAGTATTCACCAAAAACTCACATGCGTTTCTCTGAAAGAGAAGCAGTCTGTTCCAACATTTCAATTCACTGTGCAACGTGAATGGAGTGTTGCTTCACTTTCTAAATGCTGTCCAATCAGAGAAAATCACTTTCCTTTGAAAGTGCCTTAAGCTACTTGCAAGCATTAGGAAGAAACTCACATGCGTTTCTGTGAAAGAGAAGCATCTGTTCCAACACTTCAATTCACTGTGCGAAGTGAATGGAGTGTTGCTTCACTTTCTAAATTCTGTCCTTTCAGAGAAAATCACTTTCCTTTGAAAGTGCCTTAAGCAACTTGCAAGAATTCACAAGAAACTCACATGCGTTTCTCTGAAAGAGAAGCAGTCTGTTCCAACACTTCAATTCACTGTGCGAAGTGAATGGAGTGTTGCTTCACTTTCTAAATGCTGTCCAATCAGAGAAAATCACTTTCCTTTGAAAGTGCCTTAAACTACTTTCAAGCATTCACAAAAAACTCACATGCGTTTCTCTGAAAGAGAAGCAGTCTGTTCCAACACTTCAATTCACAGTGCGAAGTGAATGGAGTGTTGCTTCAGTTTCTAAATGCTGTCCTTTCAGAGAAAATCACTTTCCATTGAAAGTGCCTTAAGCAACTTGCAAGAATTCACAAGAAAATCACATGCGTTTCTCTGAAAGAGAAACAGTCTGTTCCAACACTTCAGTTCACTGTGCGAAGTGAATGGAGTGTTGCTTCACTTTCTAAATGCTGTCCTTTCAGAGAAAATCACTTTCCTTTGAAAGAGCCTTAAGCTACTTACAAGCATTGTACAGAAACTCACATGCATTTCTCTGAAAGAGAAGCAGTCTGTTCCAACACTTCAATTCACTGTACAAAGTGAATGGAGTGTTGCTTCACTTTCTAAATGCTGTCCTTTCAGAGAAAATCACTTTCCTTTGAAAGTGCCTTAAGCTACTTACAAGCATTCACCAGAAACTCACATGCGTTTTTCTGAAAGAGAAGCAGTCTGTTCCAACACTTCAATTCACTGTGCGAAGTGAATGGAGTGTTGCTTCACTTTCTAAATGCTGTCCTTTCAGAGAAAATCACTTTCCTTTGCAAGTGCCTTAAGCTACTTGCAAGCATTAGGAAGAAACTCACATGCGTTTCTCTGAAAGAGAAGCAGTCTGTTCCAACACTTCAATTCACTGTGCGAAGTGAATGGAGTGTTGCTTCACTTTCTAAATGCTGTCCTTTCAGAGAAAATCACTTTCCTTTGAAAGTGCCTTGAGCTACTTGCAAGCATTAGGAAGAAACTCACATGCGTTTCTCTGAAAGAGAAGCAGTCTGTTCCAACACTTCAATTCACTGTGCGAAGTGAATGGAGTGTTGCCTCACTTTCTAAATGCTGTCCTTTCAGAGAAAATCACTTTCCATTGAAAGTGCCTTAAACTACTTTCAAGCATTCACAAAAAACTCACATGCGTTTCTCTGAAAGAGAAGCAGTCTGTTCCAACACTTCAATTCACTGTGCGAAGTGAATGGAGTGTTGCCTCACTTTCTAAATGCTGTCCTTTCAGAGAAAATCACTTTCCATTGAAAGTGCCTTAAACTACTTTCAAGCATTCACAAAAAACTCACATGCGTTTCTCTGAAAGAGAAGCAGACTGTTCCAACACTTCAATTCACTGTGCAAAGTGAATGGAGTGTTGCTTCACTTTCTAAATGCTGTCCTTTCAGAGAAAGTCCCTTTCCTTTGAATGTGCCTTAAGCTACTTACAAGCATTCAACAGAAAGTCACATGCATTTCTCTGAAAGAGAAGCAGTCTGTTCCAACACTTCAATTCACTGTACAAAGTGAATGGAGTGTTGCTTCACTTTCTAAATGCTGTCCTTTCAGAGAAAATCACTTTCCTTTGCAAGTGCCTTAAGCTACTTAAAATTATTCACCAGAAACTCACATGCGTTTCTCTGAAAGAGAAGCACTCTGTTCCAACACTTCAATTCACTGTGCGACGTGAATGGAGTGTTGCTTCACTTTCTAAATGCTGTCCAATCAGAGAAAATCATTTTCCTTTGAAAGTGCCTTAAGCTACTTGCAAGCATTAGGAAGAAACTCACATGCGTTTCTCTGAAAGAGAAGCAGTCTGTTCCAACACTTCAATTCACTGTGCGAAGTGAATGGAGTGTTGCTTCACTTTCTAAATTCTGTCCTTTCAGAGAAAATCACTTTCCTTTGAAAGTGCCTTAAACTACTTTCAAGCATTCACAAAAAACTCACATGCGTTTCTCTGAAAGAGAAGCAGTCTGTTCCAACACTTCAATTCACAGTGCGAAGTGAATGGAGTGTTGCTTCAGTTTCTAAATGCTGTCCTTTCAGAGAAAATCACTTTCCATTGAAAGTGCCTTAAGCAACTTGCAAGAATTCACAAGAAAATCACATGCGTTTCTCTGAAAGAGAAGCAGTCTGTTCCAACACTTCAATTCACTGTGCGAAGTGAATGGAGTGTTGCTTCACTTTCTAAATGCTGTCCTTTCAGAGAAAATCACTTTCCTTTGAAAGAGCCTTAAGCTATTTACAAGCATTCAACAGAAACTCACATGCATTTCTCTGAAAGAGAAGCAGTCTGTTCCAACACTTCAATTCACTGTACAAAGTGAATGGAGTGTTGCTTCACTTTCTAAATGCTGTCCTTTCAGAGAAAATCACTTTCCTTTGAAAGTGCCTTAAGCTACTTGCAAGCATTAGGAAGAAACTCACATGCGTTTCTCTGAAAGAGAAGCAGACTGTTCCAACACTTCAATTCACTGTGCGAATTGAATGGAGTGTTGCTTCACTTTCTAAATGCTGTCCTTTCAGAGAAAATCACTTTCCTTTGAAAGTGCCATAAGCTACTTACAAGCATTAGGAAGAAACACACATGCGTTTCTCTGAAAGAGAAGCAGTCTGTTCCAACACTTCAATTCACTGTGCGAAGTGAATGGAGTGTTGCATCACTTTCTAAATTCTGTCCTTTCAGAGAAAATCACTTCCCTTTGAAAGTGCCTTAAACTACTTTCAAGCATTCACAAAAAACTCACATGCGTTTCTCTGAAAGAGAAGCAGTCTGTTCCAACACTTCAATTCACTGTGCGACGTGAATGGAGTGTTGCTTCACTTTCTAAATGCTGTCCTTTCAGAGAAAATCACTTTCCTTTGAAAGTGCCTTAAGCAACTTGCAAGCATTCACAAGAAACCCTAATGCGTTTCAATGAAAGAGAAGCACTCTGTTCCAACACTTCAATTCACTGCACGAAGGGAATGGAGTGTTGCTTCACTTTCTAAATGCTGTCCTTTCTGAGAAAATCACTTTCCTTTGCAAGTGCCTTAAGCTACTTAAAAGTATTCACCAAAAACTCACATGCGTTTCTCTGAAAGAGAAGCAGTCTGTTCCAACACTTCAATTCACTGTGCGACGTGAATGGAGTGTTGCTTCACTTTCTAAATGCTGTCCAATCAGAGAAAATCACTTTCCTTTGAAAGTGCCTTAAGCTACTTGTAAGCATTAGGAAGAAACTCACATGCGTTTCTGTGAAAGAGAAGCATCTGTTCCAACACTTCAATTCACTGTGCGAAGTGAATGGAGTGTTGCTTCACTTTCTAAATGCTGTCCTTTCAGAGAAAATCACTTTCCTTTGAAAGTGCCTTAAGCTACTTGCAAGCATTAGGAAGAAACTCACATGCGTTTCTCTGAAAGAGAAGAAGACTGTTCCAACACTTCAATTCACTGTGCGAAGTGAATGGAGTGTTGCTTCACTTTCTAAATGCTGTCCTTTCAGAGAAAATCACTTTCCTTTGAAAGTGCCTTAAGCAACTTGCAAGCATTAGGAAGAAACTCTCATGCGTTTCTCTGAAAGAGAAGCAGTCTGTTCCTACACTTCAATTCACTGTGTGAAGTGAATGGAGTGTTGCCTCACTTTCTAAATGCTGTCCTTTCAGAGAAAATCACTTTCCTTTGAAAGTGCCTTAAGCTACTTACAAGCATTCACCAGAAACTCACATGCGATTCTCTGAAAGAGAAGCAGTCAGTTCCAACACTTCAATTCAATGTGCGAAGTGAATGGAGTGTTGCTTTACTTTCTAAATGCTGTCCTTTCAGAGAAAATCACTTGCCTTTGAAAGTGCCTTAAGCTACTAACAAGCATTCAACAGAAACTCACATGCATTTCTCTGAAAGAGAAGCAGTCTCTTCCAACACTTCAATTCACTGTGCGAAGTGAATGGAGTGTTGCTTCACTTTCTAAATGCTGTCCTTTCAGAGAAAATCACTTTCATTTGAAAGTGCCTTAAGCAACTTGCAAGCATTCACAAGAAACACTAATGCGTTTATATGAAAGAGAAGCACTCTGTTCCAACACTTTAATTCACTGCACGAAGGGAATGGAGTGTTGCTTCACTTTCTAAATGCTGTCCTTTAAGAGAAAATCACTTTCCTTTGAAAGTGCCTTAAGCTACTTACAAGCATTAACGAGAAACTCACATGCGTTTCTCTGAAAGAGAAGCAGTCTGTTCCAACACTTCAATTCACTGTGCGAAGTGAATGGAGTGTTGCTTCACTTTCTAAATGCTGTCCTTTCAGAGAAAATCACTTTCCTTTGAAAGTGCATTAAGCAACTTGCAAGAATTCACAAGAAACTCACATGCGTATCTCTGAAAGAGAAGCAGTCTGTTCCAACACTTCAATTCACTGTGTGAAGTGAATGGAGTGTTGCTTCACTTTCTAAATGCTGTCCTTTCAGAGAAAATCACTTTCCTTTGAATGTGCCTTAAGCTACTTACAAGCATTCACCAGAAACTCACATGCGTTTCTATGAAAGAGAAGCAGTCTGTTCCAATACTTCAATTCACTCTGCGAAGTGAATGGAGTGTTGCTTCACTTTCTAAATGCTGGCCTTTCAGAGAAAATCACTTTCCTTTGAAAGTGCCTTAAGCTACTTACAAGCATTCACCAGAAACTCACATGCGTTTCGCTGAAAGAGAAGCAGTCTGTTCCAACACTTCAATTCACTGTGCGAAGTGAATGGAGTGTTGCTTCACTTTCTAAATGCTGTCCTTTCAGAGAAAATCACTTTCCTTTGAAAGTGCCTTAAGCTACTTCCAAGCATTAGGAAGAAACTCACATGCGTTTCTCTGAAAGAGAAGCAGACTGTTCCAACACTTTTATTCACTGTGCGAATTGAATGGAGTGTTGCTTCACTTTCCAAATGCTGTCCTTTCAGAGAAAATCACTTTCCTTTGAAAGTGCCTTAAGCTACTTACAAGCATTCAACAGAAACTCACATGCATTTCTCTGAAAGAGAAGCAGTCTGTTCCAACATGTCAATTCACTGTGCGAAGTGAATGGAGTGTTGCTTCACTTTCTAAATGCTGTCCTTTCAGAGAAAATCACTTTCCTTTGAAAGTGCCTTAAGCTACTTACAAGCATTCACCAGAAACTCACATGCGTTCCTCGGAAAGAGAAGCAGTCTGTTCCAACACTTCAATTCACTGTGCGAAGTGAATGGAGTGTTGCTTCAGTTTCTAAATGCTGTCCTTTCAGAGAAAATCACTTTCCTTTGAAAGTTCCTTAAGCTAACTTGCAAGCATTAGGAAGAAACTCACATGCGTTTCTCTGAAAGAGAAGCAGACTGTTCTAACACTTAAATTCACTCTGCGAAGTGAATGGAGTGTTGCTTCACTTTCTAAATGCTGTCCTTTCAGAGAAAATCATTTTCCTTTGAAAGTGCCTTAAGCTACTTTCTAGCATTCACAGGAAACACACATGTGTTTCTCTGAAAGAGAAGCACTCTGTTCCAACACTTCAATTCACTGTGTGAAGTGAATGGAGTGTTGCCTCACTTTCTAAATGCTGTCCTTTCAGAGAAAATCACTTTCCTTTGAAAGTGCCTTAAGCTACTTACAAGCATTCACCAGAAACTCACATGCGTTTCTCTGAAAGAGAAGCAGTCTGTTCCAACACTTGAATTCAATGTGCGAAGTGAATGGAGTGTTGCTTCACTTTCTAAATGCTGTCCTTTCAGAGAAAATCACTTTCCTTTGAAAGAGCCTTAAGCTACTTACAAGCATTCAACAGAAACTCACATGCATTTCTCTGAAAGAGAAGCAGTCTGTTCCAACACTTCAATTCACTGTACAAAGTGAATGGAGTGTTGCTTCACTTTCTAAATGCTGTCCTTTCAGAGAAAATCACTTTCCTTTGAAAGTGCATTAAGCTACTTACAAGCATTCACCAGAAACTCACATGCGTTTTTCTGAAAGAGAAGCAGTCTGTTCCAACACTTCAATTCACTGTGCGAAGTGAATGGAGTGTTGCTTCACTTTCTAAATGCTGTCCTTTCAGAGAAAATCACTTTCCTTTGAAAGTGCCTTAAGCTACTTGCAAGCATTAGGAAGAAACTCACATGCGTTTCTCTGAAAGAGAAGCAGTCTGTTCCAACACTTCAATTCACTGTGCGAAGTGAATGGAGTGTTGCTTCACTTTCTAAATGCTGTCCTTTCAGAGAAAATCACTTTCCTTTGATAGTGCCTTAAGCTACTTGTAAGCATTAGGAAGAAACTCACATGCGTTTCTCTGAAAGAGAAGCAGTCTGTTCCAACACTTCAATTCACTGTGTGAAGTGAATAGAGTGTTGCCTCACTTTCTAAATGCTGTCCTTTCAGAGTAAATCACTTTCCTTTGAAAGTGCCTTAAACTACTTACAAGCATTTAAAAGAAACTCACATGCGTTTCTCTGAAAGAGAAGCAGTCTGTTCCAACACTTCAATTCACTCTGCGAAGTGAATGGAGTGTTGCTTCACTTTCTAAATGCTGTTCCTTCAGAGAAAATCACTTTCCTTTGAAAGTGCCTTAAGCTACTTGCAAGCATTAGGAAGAAACTCACATGCGTTTCTCTGAAAGAGAAGCAGTCCGTTCCAACACTTCAATTCACTGTGCGAAGTGAATGGAGTGTTGCTTCACTTTCTAAATGCTGTCCTTTCAGAGAAAATCACTTTCCTTTGAAAGTGCCTTAAGCTACTTGCAAGCATTAGGAAGAAACTCACATGCGTTTCTCTGAAAGAGAAGCAGTCTGTTCCAACACTTCAATTCACAGTGCGAAGTGAATGGAGTGTTGCTTCAGTTTCTAAAAGCTGTCCTTTCAGAGAAAATCACTTTCCTTTGAAAGTGCCTTAAGCAACTTGCAAGCATTCACAAGAAACCCTAATGCGTTTCAATGAAAGAGAAGCACTCTGTTCCAACACTTCAATTCACTGCACGAAGGGAATGGAGTGTTGCTTCACTTTCTAAATGCTGTCCTTTCTGAGAAAATCACTTTCCTTTGCAAGTGCCTTAAGCTACTTAAAAGTATTCACCAGAAACTCACATGCGTTTCTCTGAAAGAGAAGCAGTCTGTTCCAACACTTCAATTCACTGTGCGACGTGAATGGAGTGTTGCTTCACTTTCTAAATGCTGTCCTTTCAGAGAAAATCACTTTCCTTTGAAAGTGCCTTAAGAAACTTGCAAGCATTCACAAGAAACCCTAATGCGTTTCAATGAAAGAGAAGCACTCTGTTCCAACACTTCAATTCACAGTGCGAAGTGAATGGAGTGTTGCTTCAGTTTCTAAATGCTGTCCTTTCAGAGAAAATCACTTTCCATTGAAAGTGCCTTAAGCAACTTGCAAGAATTCACAAGAAAATCACATGCGTTTCTCTGAAAGAGAAACAGTCTGTTCCAACACTTCAGTTCACTGTGCGAAGTGAATGGAGTGTTGCTTCACTTTCTAAATGCTGTCCTTTCAGAGAAAATCACTTTCCTTTGAAAGAGCCTTAAGCTACTTACAAGCATTGTACAGAAACTCACATGCATTTCTCTGAAAGAGAAGCAGTCTGTTCCAACACTTCAATTCACTGTACAAAGTGAATGGAGTGTTGCTTCACTTTCTAAATGCTGTCCTTTCAGAGAAAATCACTTTCCTTTGAAAGTGCCTTAAGCTACTTACAAGCATTCACCAGAAACTCACATGCGTTTTTCTGAAAGAGAAGCAGTCTGTTCCAACACTTCAATTCACTGTGCGAAGTGAATGGAGTGTTGCTTCACTTTCTAAATGCTGTCCTTTCAGAGAAAATCACTTTCCTTTGCAAGTGCCTTAAGCTACTTGCAAGCATTAGGAAGAAACTCACATGCGTTTCTCTGAAAGAGAAGCAGTCTGTTCCAACACTTCAATTCACTGTGCGAAGTGAATGGAGTGTTGCTTCACTTTCTAAATGCTGTCCTTTCAGAGAAAATCACTTTCCTTTGAAAGTGCCTTGAGCTACTTGCAAGCATTAGGAAGAAACTCACATGCGTTTCTCTGAAAGAGAAGCAGTCTGTTCCAACACTTCAATTCACTGTGCGAAGTGAATGGAGTGTTGCCTCACTTTCTAAATGCTGTCCTTTCAGAGAAAATCACTTTCCATTGAAAGTGCCTTAAACTACTTTCAAGCATTCACAAAAAACTCACATGCGTTTCTCTGAAAGAGAAGCAGTCTGTTCCAACACTTCAATTCACTGTGCGAAGTGAATGGAGTGTTGCCCTCACTTTCTAAATGCTGTCCTTTCAGAGAAAATCACTTTCCATTGAAAGTGCCTTAAACTACTTTCAAGCATTCACAAAAAACTCACATGCGTTTCTCTGAAAGAGAAGCAGACTGTTCCAACACTTCAATTCACTGTGCAAAGTGAATGGAGTGTTGCTTCACTTTCTAAATGCTGTCCTTTCAGAGAAAGTCCCTTTCCTTTGAATGTGCCTTAAGCTACTTACAAGCATTCAACAGAAAGTCACATGCATTTCTCTGAAAGAGAAGCAGTCTGTTCCAACACTTCAATTCACTGTACAAAGTGAATGGAGTGTTGCTTCACTTTCTAAATGCTGTCCTTTCAGAGAAAATCACTTTCCTTTGCAAGTGCCTTAAGCTACTTAAAATTATTCACCAGAAACTCACATGCGTTTCTCTGAAAGAGAAGCACTCTGTTCCAACACTTCAATTCACTGTGCGACGTGAATGGAGTGTTGCTTCACTTTCTAAATGCTGTCCAATCAGAGAAAATCATTTTCCTTTGAAAGTGCCTTAAGCTACTTGCAAGCATTAGGAAGAAACTCACATGCGTTTCTCTGAAAGAGAAGCAGTCTGTTCCAACACTTCAATTCACTGTGCGAAGTGAATGGAGTGTTGCTTCACTTTCTAAATTCTGTCCTTTCAGAGAAAATCACTTTCCTTTGAAAGTGCCTTAAACTACTTTCAAGCATTCACAAAAAACTCACATGCGTTTCTCTGAAAGAGAAGCAGTCTGTTCCAACACTTCAATTCACAGTGCGAAGTGAATGGAGTGTTGCTTCAGTTTCTAAATGCTGTCCTTTCAGAGAAAATCACTTTCCATTGAAAGTGCCTTAAGCAACTTGCAAGAATTCACAAGAAAATCACATGCGTTTCTCTGAAAGAGAAGCAGTCTGTTCCAACACTTCAATTCACTGTGCGAAGTGAATGGAGTGTTGCTTCACTTTCTAAATGCTGTCCTTTCAGAGAAAATCACTTTCCTTTGAAAGAGCCTTAAGCTATTTACAAGCATTCAACAGAAACTCACATGCATTTCTCTGAAAGAGAAGCAGTCTGTTCCAACACTTCAATTCACTGTACAAAGTGAATGGAGTGTTGCTTCACTTTCTAAATGCTGTCCTTTCAGAGAAAATCACTTTCCTTTGAAAGTGCCTTAAGCTACTTGCAAGCATTAGGAAGAAACTCACATGCGTTTCTCTGAAAGAGAAGCAGACTGTTCCAACACTTCAATTCACTGTGCGAATTGAATGGAGTGTTGCTTCACTTTCTAAATGCTGTCCTTTCAGAGAAAATCACTTTCCTTTGAAAGTGCCATAAGCTACTTACAAGCATTAGGAAGAAACACACATGCGTTTCTCTGAAAGAGAAGCAGTCTGTTCCAACACTTCAATTCACTGTGCGAAGTGAATGGAGTGTTGCATCACTTTCTAAATTCTGTCCTTTCAGAGAAAATCACTTCCCTTTGAAAGTGCCTTAAACTACTTTCAAGCATTCACAAAAAACTCACATGCGTTTCTCTGAAAGAGAAGCAGTCTGTTCCAACACTTCAATTCACTGTGCGACGTGAATGGAGTGTTGCTTCACTTTCTAAATGCTGTCCTTTCAGAGAAAATCACTTTCCTTTGAAAGTGCCTTAAGCAACTTGCAAGCATTCACAAGAAACCCTAATGCGTTTCAATGAAAGAGAAGCACTCTGTTCCAACACTTCAATTCACTGCACGAAGGGAATGGAGTGTTGCTTCACTTTCTAAATGCTGTCCTTTCTGAGAAAATCACTTTCCTTTGCAAGTGCCTTAAGCTACTTAAAAGTATTCACCAAAAACTCACATGCGTTTCTCTGAAAGAGAAGCAGTCTGTTCCAACACTTCAATTCACTGTGCGACGTGAATGGAGTGTTGCTTCACTTTCTAAATGCTGTCCAATCAGAGAAAATCACTTTCCTTTGAAAGTGCCTTAAGCTACTTGTAAGCATTAGGAAGAAACTCACATGCGTTTCTGTGAAAGAGAAGCATCTGTTCCAACACTTCAATTCACTGTGCGAAGTGAATGGAGTGTTGCTTCACTTTCTAAATGCTGTCCTTTCAGAGAAAATCACTTTCCTTTGAAAGTGCCTTAAGCTACTTGCAAGCATTAGGAAGAAACTCACATGCGTTTCTCTGAAAGAGAAGAAGACTGTTCCAACACTTCAATTCACTGTGCGAAGTGAATGGAGTGTTGCTTCACTTTCTAAATGCTGTCCTTTCAGAGAAAATCACTTTCCTTTGAAAGTGCCTTAAGCAACTTGCAAGCATTAGGAAGAAACTCTCATGCGTTTCTCTGAAAGAGAAGCAGTCTGTTCCTACACTTCAATTCACTGTGTGAAGTGAATGGAGTGTTGCCTCACTTTCTAAATGCTGTCCTTTCAGAGAAAATCACTTTCCTTTGAAAGTGCCTTAAGCTACTTACAAGCATTCACCAGAAACTCACATGCGATTCTCTGAAAGAGAAGCAGTCAGTTCCAACACTTCAATTCAATGTGCGAAGTGAATGGAGTGTTGCTTTACTTTCTAAATGCTGTCCTTTCAGAGAAAATCACTTGCCTTTGAAAGTGCCTTAAGCTACTAACAAGCATTCAACAGAAACTCACATGCATTTCTCTGAAAGAGAAGCAGTCTCTTCCAACACTTCAATTCACTGTGCGAAGTGAATGGAGTGTTGCTTCACTTTCTAAATGCTGTCCTTTCAGAGAAAATCACTTTCATTTGAAAGTGCCTTAAGCAACTTGCAAGCATTCACAAGAAACACTAATGCGTTTATATGAAAGAGAAGCACTCTGTTCCAACACTTTAATTCACTGCACGAAGGGAATGGAGTGTTGCTTCACTTTCTAAATGCTGTCCTTTAAGAGAAAATCACTTTCCTTTGAAAGTGCCTTAAGCTACTTACAAGCATTAACGAGAAACTCACATGCGTTTCTCTGAAAGAGAAGCAGTCTGTTCCAACACTTCAATTCACTGTGCGAAGTGAATGGAGTGTTGCTTCACTTTCTAAATGCTGTCCTTTCAGAGAAAATCACTTTCCTTTGAAAGTGCATTAAGCAACTTGCAAGAATTCACAAGAAACTCACATGCGTATCTCTGAAAGAGAAGCAGTCTGTTCCAACACTTCAATTCACTGTGTGAAGTGAATGGAGTGTTGCTTCACTTTCTAAATGCTGTCCTTTCAGAGAAAATCACTTTCCTTTGAATGTGCCTTAAGCTACTTACAAGCATTCACCAGAAACTCACATGCGTTTCTATGAAAGAGAAGCAGTCTGTTCCAATACTTCAATTCACTCTGCGAAGTGAATGGAGTGTTGCTTCACTTTCTAAATGCTGGCCTTTCAGAGAAAATCACTTTCCTTTGAAAGTGCCTTAAGCTACTTACAAGCATTCACCAGAAACTCACATGCGTTTCGCTGAAAGAGAAGCAGTCTGTTCCAACACTTCAATTCACTGTGCGAAGTGAATGGAGTGTTGCTTCACTTTCTAAATGCTGTCCTTTCAGAGAAAATCACTTTCCTTTGAAAGTGCCTTAAGCTACTTCCAAGCATTAGGAAGAAACTCACATGCGTTTCTCTGAAAGAGAAGCAGACTGTTCCAACACTTTTATTCACTGTGCGAATTGAATGGAGTGTTGCTTCACTTTCCAAATGCTGTCCTTTCAGAGAAAATCACTTTCCTTTGAAAGTGCCTTAAGCTACTTACAAGCATTCAACAGAAACTCACATGCATTTCTCTGAAAGAGAAGCAGTCTGTTCCAACATGTCAATTCACTGTGCGAAGTGAATGGAGTGTTGCTTCACTTTCTAAATGCTGTCCTTTCAGAGAAAATCACTTTCCTTTGAAAGTGCCTTAAGCTACTTACAAGCATTCACCAGAAACTCACATGCGTTCCTCGGAAAGAGAAGCAGTCTGTTCCAACACTTCAATTCACTGTGCGAAGTGAATGGAGTGTTGCTTCAGTTTCTAAATGCTGTCCTTTCAGAGAAAATCACTTTCCTTTGAAAGTTCCTTAAGCTAACTTGCAAGCATTAGGAAGAAACTCACATGCGTTTCTCTGAAAGAGAAGCAGACTGTTCTAACACTTAAATTCACTCTGCGAAGTGAATGGAGTGTTGCTTCACTTTCTAAATGCTGTCCTTTCAGAGAAAATCATTTTCCTTTGAAAGTGCCTTAAGCTACTTTCTAGCATTCACAGGAAACACACATGTGTTTCTCTGAAAGAGAAGCACTCTGTTCCAACACTTCAATTCACTGTGTGAAGTGAATGGAGTGTTGCCTCACTTTCTAAATGCTGTCCTTTCAGAGAAAATCACTTTCCTTTGAAAGTGCCTTAAGCTACTTACAAGCATTCACCAGAAACTCACATGCGTTTCTCTGAAAGAGAAGCAGTCTGTTCCAACACTTGAATTCAATGTGCGAAGTGAATGGAGTGTTGCTTCACTTTCTAAATGCTGTCCTTTCAGAGAAAATCACTTTCCTTTGAAAGAGCCTTAAGCTACTTACAAGCATTCAACAGAAACTCACATGCATTTCTCTGAAAGAGAAGCAGTCTGTTCCAACACTTCAATTCACTGTACAAAGTGAATGGAGTGTTGCTTCACTTTCTAAATGCTGTCCTTTCAGAGAAAATCACTTTCCTTTGAAAGTGCATTAAGCTACTTACAAGCATTCACCAGAAACTCACATGCGTTTTTCTGAAAGAGAAGCAGTCTGTTCCAACACTTCAATTCACTGTGCGAAGTGAATGGAGTGTTGCTTCACTTTCTAAATGCTGTCCTTTCAGAGAAAATCACTTTCCTTTGAAAGTGCCTTAAGCTACTTGCAAGCATTAGGAAGAAACTCACATGCGTTTCTCTGAAAGAGAAGCAGTCTGTTCCAACACTTCAATTCACTGTGCGAAGTGAATGGAGTGTTGCTTCACTTTCTAAATGCTGTCCTTTCAGAGAAAATCACTTTCCTTTGATAGTGCCTTAAGCTACTTGTAAGCATTAGGAAGAAACTCACATGCGTTTCTCTGAAAGAGAAGCAGTCTGTTCCAACACTTCAATTCACTGTGTGAAGTGAATAGAGTGTTGCCTCACTTTCTAAATGCTGTCCTTTCAGAGTAAATCACTTTCCTTTGAAAGTGCCTTAAACTACTTACAAGCATTTAAAAGAAACTCACATGCGTTTCTCTGAAAGAGAAGCAGTCTGTTCCAACACTTCAATTCACTCTGCGAAGTGAATGGAGTGTTGCTTCACTTTCTAAATGCTGTTCCTTCAGAGAAAATCACTTTCCTTTGAAAGTGCCTTAAGCTACTTGCAAGCATTAGGAAGAAACTCACATGCTTTTCTCTGAAAGAGAAGCAGTCCGTTCCAACACTTCAATTCACTGTGCGAAGTGAATGGAGTGTTGCTTCACTTTCTAAATGCTGTCCTTTCAGAGAAAATCACTTTCCTTTGAAAGTGCCTTAAGCTACTTGCAAGCATTAGGAAGAAACTCACATGCGTTTCTCTGAAAGAGAAGCAGTCTGTTCCAACACTTCAATTCACAGTGCGAAGTGAATGGAGTGTTGCTTCAGTTTCTAAAAGCTGTCCTTTCAGAGAAAATCACTTTCCTTTGAAAGTGCCTTAAGCAACTTGCAAGCATTCACAAGAAACCCTAATGCGTTTCAATGAAAGAGAAGCACTCTGTTCCAACACTTCAATTCACTGCACGAAGGGAATGGAGTGTTGCTTCACTTTCTAAATGCTGTCCTTTCTGAGAAAATCACTTTCCTTTGCAAGTGCCTTAAGCTACTTAAAAGTATTCACCAGAAACTCACATGCGTTTCTCTGAAAGAGAAGCAGTCTGTTCCAACACTTCAATTCACTGTGCGACGTGAATGGAGTGTTGCTTCACTTTCTAAATGCTGTCCAATCAGAGAAAATCACTTTCCTTTGAAAGTGCCTTAAGCTACTTGCAAGCATTAGGAAGAAACTCACATGCGTTTCTCTGAAAGAGAAGCAGTCTGTTCCAACACTTCAATTCACTGTGCGAAGTGAATGGAGTGTTGCTTCACTTTCTAAATTCTGTCCTTTCAGAGAAAATCACTTTCCTTTGAAAGTGCCTTAAACTACTTTCAAGCATTCACAAAAAACTCACATGCGTTTCTCTGAAAGAGAAGCAGTCTGTTCCAACACTTCAATTCACAGTGCGAAGTGAATGGAGTGTTGCTTCAGTTTCTAAATGCTGTCCTTTCAGAGAAAATCACTTTCCATTGAAAGTGCCTTAAGCAACTTGCAAGAATTCACAAGAAAATCACATGCGTTTCTCTGAAAGAGAAGCAGTCTGTTCCAACACTTCAATTCACTGTGCGAAGTGAATGGAGTGTTGCTTCACTTTCTAAATGCTGTCCTTTCAGAGAAAATCACTTTCCTTTGAAAGAGCCTTAAGCTATTTACAAGCATTCAACAGAAACTCACATGCATTTCTCTGAAAGAGAAGCAGTCTGTTCCAACACTTCAATTCACTGTACAAAGTGAATGGAGTGTTGCTTCACTTTCTAAATGCTGTCCTTTCAGAGAAAATCACTTTCCTTTGAAAGTGCCTTAAGCTACTTGCAAGCATTAGGAAGAAACTCACATGCGTTTCTCTGAAAGAGAAGCAGACTGTTCCAACACTTCAATTCACTGTGCGAATTGAATGGAGTGTTGCTTCACTTTCTAAATGCTGTCCTTTCAGAGAAAATCACTTTCCTTTGAAAGTGCCATAAGCTACTTACAAGCATTAGGAAGAAACACACATGCGTTTCTCTGAAAGAGAAGCAGTCTGTTCCAACACTTCAATTCACTGTGCGAAGTGAATGGAGTGTTGCATCACTTTCTAAATTCTGTCCTTTCAGAGAAAATCACTTTCCTTTGAAAGTGCCTTAAACTACTTTCAAGCATTCACAAAAAACTCACATGCGTTTCTCTGAAAGAGAAGCAGTCTGTTCCAACACTTCAATTCACTGTGCGAAGTGAATGGAGTGTTGCTTCACTTTCTAAATGCTGTCCTTTCAGAGAAAACCACTTTCCTTTGAAAGTGCCTTAAGCTACTTGCAAGCATTAGGAAGAAACTCTCATGCGTTTCTCTGAAAGAGAAGCAGTCTGTTCCAACACTTCAATTCACTGTGTGAAGTGAATGGAGTGTTGCCTCACTTTCTAAATGCTGTCCTTTCAGAGAAAATCACTTTCCTTTGAAAGTGCCTTAAGCTACTTACAAGCATTCACCAGAAACTCACATGCGTTTCTCTGAAAGAGAAGCAGTCTGTTCCAACACTTCAATTCACTGTGCGAAGTGAATGGAGTGTTGCTTCACTTTCTAAATGCTGTCCTTTCAGAGAAAACCACTTTCCTTTGAAAGTGCCTTAAGCTACTTGCAAGCATTAGGAAGAAACCCTCATGCGTTTCTCTGAAAGAGAAGCAGTCTGTTCCAACACTTCAATTCACTGTGTGAAGTGAATGGAGTGTTGCCTCACTTTCTAAATGCTGTCCTTTCAGAGAAAATCACTTTCCTTTGAAAGTGCCTTAAGCAACTTGCAAGCATTCACAAGAAACACTAATGCGTTTATATGAAAGAGAAGCACTCTGTTCCAACACTTTAATTCACTGCACGAAGGGAATGGAGTGTTGCTTCACTTTGTAAATGTTGTCCTTTAAGAGAAAATCACTTTCCTTTGAAAGTGCCTTAAGCTACTTACAAGCATTCACCAGAAACTCACATGCGTTTCTCTGAAAGAGAAGCAGTCGGTTCCAACACTTCAATTCACTGTCCGAAGTGAATGGAGTGTTGCTTCACTTTCTAAATGCTGTCCTTTCAGAGAAAATCACTTTCCTTTGAAAGTGCCTTAAGCAACTTGCAAGAATTCATAAGAAACTCACATGAGTTTTTCTGAAAGAGAAGCAGTCTGTTCCAACACTTCAATTCACTGTGTGAAGTGAATGGAGTGTTGCTACACTTTCTAAATGCTGTCCTTTCAGAGAAAATCACTTTCCTTTGAATGTGCCTTAAGCTACATACAAGCATTCACCAGAAACTCACATGCGTTTCTCTGAAAGAGAAGCAGTCTGTTTCAATACTTCAATTCACTCTGCGAAGTGAATGGAGTGTTGCTTCACTTTCTAAATGCTGTCCTTTCAGAGAAAATCACTTTCTTTTGAAAGTGCCTTAAGCTACTTACAAGCATTCAACAGAAACTCACATGCATTTCTCTGAAAGAGAAGCAGTCTGTTCCAACACTTCAATTCACTCTGCGAAGTGAATGGAGTGTTGCTTCGCTTTCTAAATGCTGTCCTTTCAGAGAAAATCACTTTCCTTTGAAAGTGCCTTAAGCTACTTGCAAGCATTAGGAAGAAACTCACATGCGTTTCTCTGAAAGAGAAGTAGACTGTTCCAACACTTCAATTCACTGTGCGAATTGAATGGAGTGTTGCTTCACTTTCTAAATGCTGTCCTTTCAGAGAAAATCACTTTCCTTTGAAAGTGCCTTAAGCTACTTACAAGCATTAGGAAGAAACTCACATGCGTTACTCTGAAAGAGAAGCAGTCTGTTCCAACACTTCAATTCACTGTGCGAAGTGAATGGAGTGTTGCATCACTTTCTAAATTCTGTCCTTTCATAAAAAATCACTTTCCTTTGAAAGTGCCTTAAACTACTTTCAAGCATTCACAAAAAACTCACATGCGTTTCTCTGAAAGAGAAGCAGTCTGTTCCAACACTTCAATTCACTGTGCGAAGTGAATGGAGTGTTGCTTCACTTTCTAAATGCTGTCCTTTCAGAGAAAATCACTTTCCTTTGAAAGTGCCTTAAGCTACTTGCAAGCATTAGGAAGAAACTCACATGCGTTTCTCTGAAAGAGAAGCAGACTGTTCAAACACTTCAATTCACTGTGCGAAGTGAATGGAGTGTTGCTTCACTTTCTAAATGCTGTCCTTTCAGAGAAAATCACTTTCCTTTGAAAGTGCCTTAAGCTACTTGCAAGCATTAGGAAGAAACTCTCATGCGTTTCTCTGAAAGAGAAGCAGTCTGTTCCAACACTTCAATTCACTGTGTGAAGTGAATGGAGTGTTGCCTCACTTTCTAAATGCTGTCCTTTCAGAGAAAATCACTTTCCTTTGAAAGTGCCTTAAGCTACTTACAAGCATTCACCAGAAACTCACATGCGTTTCTCTGAAAGAGAAGCATTCTGTTCCAACTCTTCATTTCAATGTGCGAAGTGAATGGAGTGTTGCTTCACTTTCTAAATGCTGTCCTTTCAGAGAAAATCACTTTCCTTTGAAAGTGCCTTAAGCTACTAACAAGCATTCAACAGAAACTCAAATGCATTTCTTTGAAAGAGAAGCAGTCGGTTCCAACACTTCAATTCACTGTGCGAAGTGAATGGAGTGTTGCTTCACTTTCTAAATGCTGTCCTTTCAGAGAAAATCACTTTCCTTTGAAAGTGCCTTAAGCAACTTGCAAGCATTCACAAGAAACACTAATGCGTTTATATGAAAGAGAAGCACTCTGTTCCAACACTTTAATTCACTGCACGAAGGGAATGGAGTGTGGCTTCACTTTCTAAATGCTGTCCTTTAAGAGAAAATCACTTTCCTTTGAAAGTGCCTTAAGCTACTTATAAGCATTCACCAGAAACTCACATGCGTTTCTCTGAAAGAGAAGCAGTCGGTTCCAACACTTCAATTCACTGTGCGAAGTGAATGGAGTGTTGCTTCACTTTCTAAATGCTGTCCTTTCAGAGAAAATCACTTTCCTTTGAAAGTGCCTTAAGCAACTTGCAAGAATTCACAAGAAACTCACATGCGTATATCTGAAAAAAAGCAGTCTGTTCCAACACTTCAATTCACTGTGTGAAGTGAATGGAGTGTTGCTTCACTTTCTAAATGCTGTCCTTTCAGAGAAAATCCCTTTCCTTTGAATGTGCCTTAAGCTACTTACAAGCATTCAACAGAAACTCACATGCATTTTTTCTGAAAGAGAAGCAATCTGTTCCAACACTTCAATTCTCTGTGCGAAGTGAATGGAGTGTTGCTTCACTTTCTAAATGCTGTCCTTTCAGAGAAAATCACTTTCCTTTGAAAGTGCCTTAAGCAACTTGCAAGCATTCACAAGAAATCCTAATGCGTTTCAATGAAAGAGAAGCACTCTGTTCCAACACTTCAATTCACTGCACGAAGGGAATGGAGTGTTGCTTCACTTTCTAAATGCTGTCCTTTCAGAGAAAATCACTTTCCTTTGCAAGTGCCTTAAGCTACTTAAAAGTATTCACCAGAAACTCACATGCGTTTCTCTGAAAGAGAAGCAGTCTGTTCCAACACTTCAATTCACTGTGCGACGTGAATGGAGTGTTGCTTCACTTTCTAAATGCTGTCCAATCAGAGAAAATCACTTTCCTTTGAAAGTGCCTTAAGCTACTTGCAAGCATTAGGAAGAAACTCACATGCGTTTCTGTGAAAGAGAAGAATCTGTTCCAACACTTCAATTCACTGTGTGAAGTGAATGGAGTGTTGCTTCACTTTCTAAATTCTGTCCTTTCAGAGAAAATCACTTTCCTTTGAAAGTGCCTTAAGCAACTTGCAAGAATTCACAAGAAACTCACATGCGTTTCTCTGAAAGAGAAGCAGTCTCTTCCAACACTTCCATTCACTGTGCGAAGTGAATGGAGTGTTGCTTCACTTTCTAAATACTGTCCTTTCAGAGAAAATCACTTTCCTTTGAAAGAGCCTTAAGCTACTTACAAGCATTCAACAGAAACTCACATGCATTTCTCTGAAAGAGAAGCAGTCTGTTCCAACACTTCAATTCACTGTACAAAGTGAATGGAGTGTTGCTTCACTTTCTAAATGCTGTCCTTTCAGAGAAAATCACTTTCTTTTGAAAGTGCCTTAAGCTACTTACAAGCATTCAACAGAAACTCACATGAATTTCTCTGAAAGAGAAGCAATCTGTTCCAACACTTCAATTAACTGTGCAAAGTGAATGGAGTGTTGCTTCACTTTCTAAATGCTGTCCTTTCAGAGAAAATCACTTTCCTTTGAAAGTGCATTAAGCTACTTACAAGCATTCACCAAAAACTCACATGCGTTTTTCTGAAAGAGAAGCAGTCTGTTCCAACACTTCAATTCACTGTGCGAAGTGAATGGAGCGTTGCTTCACTTTCTAAATGCTGTCCTTTCAGAGAAAATCACTTTCCTTTGAAAGTGCCTTAAGCTACTTGCAAGCATTAGGAAGAAACTCACATGCGTTTCTCTGAAAGAGAAGCAGTCTGTTCCAACACTTCAATTCACTGTGCGAAGTGAATGGAGTGTTGCTTCACTTTCTAAATGCTGTCCTTTCAGAGAAAATCTCTTTCCTTTGAAAGTGCCTTAAACTACTTGCAAGCATTAGGAAGAAATTCACATGCGTTTCTCTGAAAGAGAAGCAGTCTGTTCCAACACTTCAATTCACTGTGCGATGTGAATGGAGTGTTGCCTCACTTTCTAAATGCTGTCCTTTCAGAGAAAATCACTTTCCATTGAAAGTGCCTTAAACTACTTTCAAGCATTCACAAAAAACTCACATGCGTTTCTCTGAAAGAGAAGCAGACTGTTCCAACACTTCAATTCACTGTGCGAAGTGAATGGAGTGTTGCTTCACTTTCTAAATGCTGTCCTTTCAGAGAAAATCACTTTCCTTTGAATGTGCATTAAGCTACTTACAAGCATTCAACAGAAGCTCACATGCATTTCTCTGAAAGAGAAGCAATCTGTTCCAACACTTCAATTCTCTGTGCGAAGTGAATGGAGTGTTGCTTCACTTTCTAAATGCTGTCCTTTCAGAGAAAATCACTTTCCTTTGAAAGTGCCTTAAGCAACTTGCAAGCATTCACAAGAAACCCTAATGCATTTCTATGAAAGAGAAGCACTCTGTTCCAACACTTCAATTCACTCCACGAAGGTAATGGAGTGTTGCTTCACTTTCTAAATGCTGTCCTTTCAGAGAAAATCACTTTCCTTTGATAGTGCCTTAAGCTACTTGCAAGCATTAGGAAGAAACTCACATGCGTTTCTCTGAAAGAGAAGCAGTCTGTTCCAACACTTCAATTCACTGTGTGAAGTGAATAGAGTGTTGCCTCACTTTCTAAATGCTGTCCTTTCAGAGAAAATCACTTTCCTTTGAAAGTGCATTAAGCTACTTACAAGCATTTAACAGAAACTCACATGCGTTTCTCTGAAAGAGAAGCAGTCTGTTCCAACACTTCAATTCACTGTGCGAAGTGAATGGAGTGTTGCTTCACTTTCCAAATGCTGTTCTTTCAGAGAAAATCAGTTTCCTTTGAAAGTGCCTTGAGCTACTTGCAAGCATTAGGAAGAAACTCACATGCGTTTCTCTGAAAGAGAAGCAGTCCGTTCCAACACTTCAATTCACTGTGCGAAGTGAATGGAGTGTTGCTTCACTTTCTAAATGCTGTCCTTTCAGAGAAAATCACTTTCCTTTGAAAGTGCCTTAAGCTACTTGCAAGCATTAGGAAGAAACTCACATGCGTTTCTCTGAAAGAGAAGCAGTCTGTTCCAACACTTCAATTCACTGTGCGAAGTGAATGGAGTGTTGCCTCACTTTCTAAATGCTGTCCTTTCAGAGAAAATCACTTTCCATTGAAAGTGCCTTAAACTACTTTCAAGCATTCACAAAAAACTCACATGCGTTTCTCTGAAAGAGAAGCAGACTGTTCCAACACTTCAATTCACTGTGCGAAGTGAATGGAGTGTTGCTTCACTTTCTAAATTCTGTCCTTTCAGAGAAAATCCCTTTCCTTTGAATGTGCCTTAAGCTACTTACAAGCATTCAACAGAAAGTCACATGCATTTCTCTGAAAGAGAAGCAATCTGTTCCAACACTTCAATTCTCTGTGCGAAGTGAATGGAGTGTTGCTTCACTTTCTAAATGCTGTCCTTTCAGAGAAAATCACTTTCCTTTGAAAGTGCCTTAAGCAACTTGCAAGCATTCACAAGAAACCCTAATGCGTTTCAATGAAAGAGAAGCACTCTGTTCCAACACTTCAATTCACTGCACGAAGGAAATGGAGTGTTGCTTCACTTTCTAAATGCTGTCCTTTCAGAGAAAATCACTTTCCTTTGCAAGTGCCTTAAGCTACTTAAAATTATTCACCAGAAACTCACATGCGTTTCTCTGAAAGAGAAGCAGTCTGTTCCAACACTTCAATTCACTGTGCGACGTGAATGGAGTGTTGCTTCACTTTCTAAATGCTGTCCAATCAGAGAAAATCACTTTCCTTTGAAAGTGCCTTAAGCTACTTGCAAGCATTAGGAAGAAACTCACATGCGTTTCTCTGAAAGAGAAGCAGTCTGTTCCAACACTTCAATTCACTGTGCGAAGTGAATGGAGTGTTGCTTCACTTTCTAAATTCTGTCCTTTCAGAGAAAATCACTTTCCTTTGAAAGTGCCTTAAACTACTTTCAAGCATTCACAAAAAACTCACATGCGTTTCTCTGAAAGAGAAGCAGTCTGTTCCAACACTTCAATTCACAGTGCGAAGTGAATGGAGTGTTGCTTCAGTTTCTAAATGCTGTCCTTTCAGAGAAAATCACTTTCCTTTGAAAGTGCCTTAAGCTACTTACAAGCATTCAACAGAAACTCACATGCATTTCTCTGAAAGAGAAGCAGTCTGTTCTAACACTTCAATTCACTGTACAAAGTGAATGGAGTGTTGCTTCACTCTCTAAATGCTGTCCTTTCAGAGAAAATCACTTTCCTTTGAAAGTGCCTTAAGCAACTTGCAAGCATTCACAAGAAACACTAATGCGTTTCTATGAAAGAGAAGCACTCTGTTCCAACACTTCAATTCACTGCACGAAGGGAATGGAGTGTTGTTTCACTTTCTAAATGCTGTCCTTTCAGAGAAAATCACTTTCCTTTGAAAGTGCCTTAAGCTACTTACAAGCATTAGGAAGAAACTCACATGCGTTTCTCTGAAAGAGAAGCAGTGTGTTCCAACACTTCAATTCACTGTGCGAAGTGAATGGAGTGTTGCATCACTTTCTAAATTCTGTCCTTTTAGAGAAAATCACTTTCCTTTGAAAGTGCCTTAAACTACTTTCAAGCATTCACAAAAAACTCACATGCGTTTCTCTTAAATAGAAGCAGTCTGTTCCAACACTTCAATTCACTGTGCGAAGTGAATGGAGTGTTGCTTCACTTTCTAAATGCTGTCCTTTCAGAGAAAATCACTTTCCTTTGAAAGTGCCTTAAGCAACTTGCAAGCATTCACAAGAAACACTAATGCGTTTATATGAAAGAGAAGCACTCTGTTCCAACACTTTAATTCACTGCACGAAGGGAATGGAGTGTTGCTTCACTTTGTAAATGTTGTCCTTTAAGAGAAAATCACTTTCCTTTGAAAGTGCCTTAAGCTACTTACAAGCATTCACCAGAAACTCACATGCGTTTCTCTGAAAGAGAAGCAGTCGGTTCCAACACTTCAATTCACTGTCCGAAGTGAATGGAGTGTTGCTTCACTTTCTAAATGCTGTCCTTTCAGAGAAAATCACTTTCCTTTGAAAGTGCCTTAAGCAACTTGCAAGAATTCATAAGAAACTCACATGAGTTTTTCTGAAAGAGAAGCAGTCTGTTCCAACACTTCAATTCACTGTGTGAAGTGAATGGAGTGTTGCTACACTTTCTAAATGCTGTCCTTTCAGAGAAAATCACTTTCCTTTGAATGTGCCTTAAGCTACATACAAGCATTCACCAGAAACTCACATGCGTTTCTCTGAAAGAGAAGCAGTCTGTTTCAATACTTCAATTCACTCTGCGAAGTGAATGGAGTGTTGCTTCACTTTCTAAATGCTGTCCTTTCAGAGAAAATCACTTTCTTTTGAAAGTGCCTTAAGCTACTTACAAGCATTCAACAGAAACTCACATGCATTTCTCTGAAAGAGAAGCAGTCTGTTCCAACACTTCAATTCACTCTGCGAAGTGAATGGAGTGTTGCTTCGCTTTCTAAATGCTGTCCTTTCAGAGAAAATCACTTTCCTTTGAAAGTGCCTTAAGCTACTTGCAAGCATTAGGAAGAAACTCACATGCGTTTCTCTGAAAGAGAAGTAGACTGTTCCAACACTTCAATTCACTGTGCGAATTGAATGGAGTGTTGCTTCACTTTCTAAATGCTGTCCTTTCAGAGAAAATCACTTTCCTTTGAAAGTGCCTTAAGCTACTTACAAGCATTAGGAAGAAACTCACATGCGTTACTCTGAAAGAGAAGCAGTCTGTTCCAACACTTCAATTCACTGTGCGAAGTGAATGGAGTGTTGCATCACTTTCTAAATTCTGTCCTTTCATAAAAAATCACTTTCCTTTGAAAGTGCCTTAAACTACTTTCAAGGATTCACAAAAAACTCACATGCGTTTCTCTGAAAGAGAAGCAGTCTGTTCCAACACTTCAATTCACTGTGCGAAGTGAATGGAGTGTTGCTTCACTTTCTAAATGCTGTCCTTTCAGAGAAAATCACTTTCCTTTGAAAGTGCCTTAAGCTACTTGCAAGCATTAGGAAGAAACTCACATGCGTTTCTCTGAAAGAGAAGCAGACTGTTCAAACACTTCAATTCACTGTGCGAAGTGAATGGAGTGTTGCTTCACTTTCTAAATGCTGTCCTTTCAGAGAAAATCACTTTCCTTTGAAAGTGCCTTAAGCTACTTGCAAGCATTAGGAAGAAACTCTCATGCGTTTCTCTGAAAGAGAAGCAGTCTGTTCCAACACTTCAATTCACTGTGTGAAGTGAATGGAGTGTTGCCTCACTTTCTAAATGCTGTCCTTTCAGAGAAAATCACTTTCCTTTGAAAGTGCCTTAAGCTACTTACAAGCATTCACCAGAAACTCACATGCGTTTCTCTGAAAGAGAAGCATTCTGTTCCAACTCTTCATTTCAATGTGCGAAGTGAATGGAGTGTTGCTTCACTTTCTAAATGCTGTCCTTTCAGAGAAAATCACTTTCCTTTGAAAGTGCCTTAAGCTACTAACAAGCATTCAACAGAAACTCAAATGCATTTCTTTGAAAGAGAAGCAGTCGGTTCCAACACTTCAATTCACTGTGCGAAGTGAATGGAGTGTTGCTTCACTTTCTAAATGCTGTCCTTTCAGAGAAAATCACTTTCCTTTGAAAGTGCCTTAAGCAACTTGCAAGCATTCACAAGAAACACTAATGCGTTTATATGAAAGAGAAGCACTCTGTTCCAACACTTTAATTCACTGCACGAAGGGAATGGAGTGTGGCTTCACTTTCTAAATGCTGTCCTTTAAGAGAAAATCACTTTCCTTTGAAAGTGCCTTAAGCTACTTATAAGCATTCACCAGAAACTCACATGCGTTTCTCTGAAAGAGAAGCAGTCGGTTCCAACACTTCAATTCACTGTGCGAAGTGAATGGAGTGTTGCTTCACTTTCTAAATGCTGTCCTTTCAGAGAAAATCACTTTCCTTTGAAAGTGCCTTAAGCAACTTGCAAGAATTCACAAGAAACTCACATGCGTATATCTGAAAAAAAGCAGTCTGTTCCAACACTTCAATTCACTGTCTGAAGTGAATGGAGTGTTGCTTCACTTTCTAAATGCTGTCCTTTCAGAGAAAATCACTTTCCTTTGAATGTGCCTTAAGCTACTTACAAGCATTCAACAGAAACTCACATGCGTTTCTCTGAAAGAGAAGCAGTCTGTTTCAATACTTCAATTCACTCTGCGAAGTGAATGGAGTGTTGCTTCACTTTCTAAATGCTGTCCTTTCAGAGAAAATCACTTTCTTTTGAAAGTGCCTTAAGCTACTTACAAGCATTCAACAGAAACTCACATGCATTTCTCTGAAAGAGAAGCAGTCTGTTCCAACACTTCAATTCACTGTGCGAAGTGAATGGAGTGTTGCTTCACTTTCTAAATGCTGTCCTTTCAGAGAAAATCACTTTCCTTTGAAAGTGCCTTAAGCTACATGCAAGCATTAGGAAGAAACTCACATGCGTTTCTCTGAAAGAGAAGCAGTCTGTTCCAACACTTCAATTCACGGTGCGAAGTGAATGGAGTGTTGCTTCACTTTCTAAATGCTGTTCTTTCAGAGAAAATCACTTTCCTTTGAATGTGCCTTAAGCTACTTACAAGCATTCAACAGAAACTCACATGCGTTTCTCTGAAAGAGAAGCAGTCTGTTTCAATACTTCAATTCACTCTGCGAAGTGAATGGAGTGTTGCTTCACTTTCTAAATGCTGTCCTTTCAGAGAAAATCACTTTCTTTTGAAAGTGCCTTAAGCTACTTACAAGCATTCAACAGAAACTCACATGCATTTCTCTGAAAGAGAAGCAGTCTGTTCCAACACTTCAATTCACTGTGCGAAGTGAATGGAGTGTTGCTTCACTTTCTAAATGCTGTCCTTTCAGAGAAAATCACTTTCCTTTGAAAGTGCCTTAAGCTACTTGCAAGCATTAGGAAGAAACTCACATGCGTTTCTCTGAAAGAGAAGCAGTCTGTTCCAACACTTCAATTCACGGTGCGAAGTGAATGGAGTGTTGCTTCACTTTCTAAATGCTGTTCTTTCAGAGAAAATCAGTTTCCTTTGAAAGTGCCTTAAGCTACTTGCAAGCATTAGGAAGAAACTCACATGCGTTTCTCTGAAAGAGAAGCAATCCGTTCCAACATTTCAATTCACTGTGCGAAGTGAATGGAGTGTTGCTTCACTTTCTAAATGCTGTCCTTTCAGAGAAAATCACTTTCCTTTGAAAGTGCCTTAAGCTACTTGCAAGCATTAGGAAGAAACTCACATGCGTTTCTCTGAAAGAGAAGCAGTCTGTTCCAACACTTCAATTCACTGTGCGAAGTGAATGGAGTGTTGCTTCACTTTCTAAATGCTGTCCTTTCAGAGAAAATCACTTTCCATTGAAAGTGCCTTAAACTACTTCCAAGCATTCACAAAAAACTCACATGCGTTTCTCTGAAAGAGAAGCAGACTGTTCCAACACTTCAATTTACTGTGCGAAGTGAATGGAGTGTTGCTTCACTTTCTAAATGCTGTCTTTTCAGAGAAAATCCCTTTCCTTTGAATGTGCCTTAAGCTACTTACAAGCATTCAACAGAAACTCACATGCATTTTTTCTGAAAGAGAAGCAATCTGTTCCAACACTTCAATTCTCTGTGCGAAGTGAATGGAGTGTTGCTTCACTTTCTAAATGCTGTCCTTTCAGAGAAAATCACTTTCCTTTGAAAGTGCCTTAAGCAACTTGCAAGCATTCACAAGAAATCCTAATGCGTTTCAATGAAAGAGAAGCACTCTGTTCCAACACTTCAATTCACTGCACGAAGGGAATGGAGTGTTGCTTCACTTTCTAAATGCTGTCCTTTCAGAGAAAATCACTTTCCTTTGCAAGTGCCTTAAGCTACTTAAAAGTATTCACCAGAAACTCACATGCGTTTCTCTGAAAGAGAAGCAGTCTGTTCCAACACTTCAATTCACTGTGCGACGTGAATGGAGTGTTGCTTCACTTTCTAAATGCTGTCCAATCAGAGAAAATCACTTTCCTTTGAAAGTGCCTTAAGCTACTTGCAAGCATTAGGAAGAAACTCACATGCGTTTCTGTGAAAGAGAAGAATCTGTTCCAACACTTCAATTCACTGTGTGAAGTGAATGGAGTGTTGCTTCACTTTCTAAATTCTGTCCTTTCAGAGAAAATCACTTTCCTTTGAAAGTGCCTTAAGCAACTTGCAAGAATTCACAAGAAACTCACATGCGTTTCTCTGAAAGAGAAGCAGTCTCTTCCAACACTTCCATTCACTGTGCGAAGTGAATGGAGTGTTGCTTCACTTTCTAAATACTGTCCTTTCAGAGAAAATCACTTTCCTTTGAAAGAGCCTTAAGCTACTTACAAGCATTCAACAGAAACTCACATGCATTTCTCTGAAAGAGAAGCAGTCTGTTCCAACACTTCAATTCACTGTACAAAGTGAATGGAGTGTTGCTTCACTTTCTAAATGCTGTCCTTTCAGAGAAAATCACTTTCTTTTGAAAGTGCCTTAAGCTACTTACAAGCATTCAACAGAAACTCACATGAATTTCTCTGAAAGAGAAGCAATCTGTTCCAACACTTCAATTAACTGTGCAAAGTGAATGGAGTGTTGCTTCACTTTCTAAATGCTGTCCTTTCAGAGAAAATCACTTTCCTTTGAAAGTGCATTAAGCTACTTACAAGCATTCACCAAAAACTCACATGCGTTTTTCTGAAAGAGAAGCAGTCTGTTCCAACACTTCAATTCACTGTGCGAAGTGAATGGAGCGTTGCTTCACTTTCTAAATGCTGTCCTTTCAGAGAAAATCACTTTCCTTTGAAAGTGCCTTAAGCTACTTGCAAGCATTAGGAAGAAACTCACATGCGTTTCTCTGAAAGAGAAGCAGTCTGTTCCAACACTTCAATTCACTGTGCGAAGTGAATGGAGTGTTGCTTCACTTTCTAAATGCTGTCCTTTCAGAGAAAATCTCTTTCCTTTGAAAGTGCCTTAAACTACTTGCAAGCATTAGGAAGAAATTCACATGCGTTTCTCTGAAAGAGAAGCAGTCTGTTCCAACACTTCAATTCACTGTGCGATGTGAATGGAGTGTTGCCTCACTTTCTAAATGCTGTCCTTTCAGAGAAAATCACTTTCCATTGAAAGTGCCTTAAACTACTTTCAAGCATTCACAAAAAACTCACATGCGTTTCTCTGAAAGAGAAGCAGACTGTTCCAACACTTCAATTCACTGTGCGAAGTGAATGGAGTGTTGCTTCACTTTCTAAATGCTGTCCTTTCAGAGAAAATCACTTTCCTTTGAATGTGCATTAAGCTACTTACAAGCATTCAACAGAAGCTCACATGCATTTCTCTGAAAGAGAAGCAATCTGTTCCAACACTTCAATTCTCTGTGCGAAGTGAATGGAGTGTTGCTTCACTTTCTAAATGCTGTCCTTTCAGAGAAAATCACTTTCCTTTGAAAGTGCCTTAAGCAACTTGCAAGCATTCACAAGAAACCCTAATGCATTTCTATGAAAGAGAAGCACTCTGTTCCAACACTTCAATTCACTCCACGAAGGTAATGGAGTGTTGCTTCACTTTCTAAATGCTGTCCTTTCAGAGAAAATCACTTTCCTTTGATAGTGCCTTAAGCTACTTGCAAGCATTAGGAAGAAACTCACATGCGTTTCTCTGAAAGAGAAGCAGTCTGTTCCAACACTTCAATTCACTGTGTGAAGTGAATAGAGTGTTGCCTCACTTTCTAAATGCTGTCCTTTCAGAGAAAATCACTTTCCTTTGAAAGTGCATTAAGCTACTTACAAGCATTTAACAGAAACTCACATGCGTTTCTCTGAAAGAGAAGCAGTCTGTTCCAACACTTCAATTCACTGTGCGAAGTGAATGGAGTGTTGCTTCACTTTCCAAATGCTGTTCTTTCAGAGAAAATCAGTTTCCTTTGAAAGTGCCTTGAGCTACTTGCAAGCATTAGGAAGAAACTCACATGCGTTTCTCTGAAAGAGAAGCAGTCCGTTCCAACACTTCAATTCACTGTGCGAAGTGAATGGAGTGTTGCTTCACTTTCTAAATGCTGTCCTTTCAGAGAAAATCACTTTCCTTTGAAAGTGCCTTAAGCTACTTGCAAGCATTAGGAAGAAACTCACATGCGTTTCTCTGAAAGAGAAGCAGTCTGTTCCAACACTTCAATTCACTGTGCGAAGTGAATGGAGTGTTGCCTCACTTTCTAAATGCTGTCCTTTCAGAGAAAATCACTTTCCATTGAAAGTGCCTTAAACTACTTTCAAGCATTCACAAAAAACTCACATGCGTTTCTCTGAAAGAGAAGCAGACTGTTCCAACACTTCAATTCACTGTGCGAAGTGAATGGAGTGTTGCTTCACTTTCTAAATGCTGTCCTTTCAGAGAAAATCCCTTTCCTTTGAATGTGCCTTAAGCTACTTACAAGCATTCAACAGAAAGTCACATGCATTTCTCTGAAAGAGAAGCAATCTGTTCCAACACTTCAATTCTCTTTGCGAAGTGAATGGAGTGTTGCTTCACTTTCTAAATGCTGTCCTTTCAGAGAAAATCTCTTTCCTTTGAAAGTGCCTTAAACTACTTGCAAGCATTAGGAAGAAATTCACATGCGTTTCTCTGAAAGAGAAGCAGTCTGTTCCAACACTTCAATTCACTGTGCGATGTGAATGGAGTGTTGCCTCACTTTCTAAATGCTGTCCTTTCAGAGAAAATCACTTTCCATTGAAAGTGCTTTAAACTACTTTCAAGCATTCACAAAAAACTCACATGCGTTTCTCTGAAAGAGAAGCAGACTGTTCCAACACTTCAATTCACTGTGCGAAGTGAATGGAGTGTTGCTTCACTTTCTAAATGCTGTCCTTTCAGAGAAAATCACTTTCCTTTGAATGTGCATTAAGCTACTTACAAGCATTCAACAGAAGCTCACATGCATTTCTCTGAAAGAGAAGCAATCTGTTAAAACACTTCAATTCTCTGTGCGAAGTGAATGGAGTGTTGCTTCACTTTCTAAATGCTGTCCTTTCAGAGAAAATCACTTTCCTTTGAAAGTGCCTTAAGCAACTTGCAAGCATTCACAAGAAACACTAATGCATTTCTATGAAAGAGAAGCACTCTGTTCCAACACTTCAATTCACTCCACGAAGGTAATGGAGTGTTGCTTCACTTTCTAAATGCTGTCCTTTCAGAGAAAATCACTTTCCTTTGATAGTGCCTTAAGCTACTTGCAAGCATTAGGAAGAAACTCACATGCGTTTCTCTGAAAGAGAAGCAGTCTGTTCCAACACTTCAATTCACTGTGTGAAGTGAATAGAGTGTTGCCTCACTTTCTAAATGCTGTCCTTTCAGAGAAAATCACTTTCCTTTGAAAGTGCATTAAGCTACTTACAAGCATTTAACAGAAACTCACATGCGTTTCTCTGAAAGAGAAGCAGTCTGTTCCAACACTTCAATTCACTGTGCGAAGTGAATGGAGTGTTGCTTCACTTTCCAAATGCTGTTCTTTCAGAGAAAATCAGTTTCCTTTGAAAGTGCCTTGAGCTACTTGCAAGCATTAGGAAGAAACTCACATGCGTTTCTCTGAAAGAGAAGCAGTCCGTTCCAACACTTCAATTCACTGTGCGAAGTGAATGGAGTGTTGCTTCACTTTCTAAATGCTGTCCTTTCAGAGAAAATCACTTTCCTTTGAAAGTGCCTTAAGCTACTTGCAAGCATTAGGAAGAAACTCACATGCGTTTCTCTGAAAGAGAAGCAGTCTGTTCCAACACTTCAATTCACTGTGCGAAGTGAATGGAGTGTTGCCTCACTTTCTAAATGCTGTCCTTTCAGAGAAAATCACTTTCCATTGAAAGTGCCTTAAACTACTTTCAAGCATTCACAAAAAACTCACATGCGTTTCTCTGAAAGAGAAGCAGACTGTTCCAACACTTCAATTCACTGTGCGAAGTGAATGGAGTGTTGCTTCACTTTCTAAATGCTGTCCTTTCAGAGAAAATCCCTTTCCTTTGAATGTGCCTTAAGCTACTTACAAGCATTCAACAGAAAGTCACATGCATTTCTCTGAAAGAGAAGCAATCTGTTCCAACACTTCAATTCTCTTTGCGAAGTGAATGGAGTGTTGCTTCACTTTCTAAATGCTGTCCTTTCAGAGAAAATCTCTTTCCTTTGAAAGTGCCTTAAACTACTTGCAAGCATTAGGAAGAAATTCACATGCGTTTCTCTGAAAGAGAAGCAGTCTGTTCCAACACTTCAATTCACTGTGCGATGTGAATGGAGTGTTGCCTCACTTTCTAAATGCTGTCCTTTCAGAGAAAATCACTTTCCATTGAAAGTGCTTTAAACTACTTTCAAGCATTCACAAAAAACTCACATGCGTTTCTCTGAAAGAGAAGCAGACTGTTCCAACACTTCAATTCACTGTGCGAAGTGAATGGAGTGTTGCTTCACTTTCTAAATGCTGTCCTTTCAGAGAAAATCACTTTCCTTTGAATGTGCATTAAGCTACTTACAAGCATTCAACAGAAGCTCACATGCATTTCTCTGAAAGAGAAGCAATCTGTTAAAACACTTCAATTCTCTGTGCGAAGTGAATGGAGTGTTGCTTCACTTTCTAAATGCTGTCCTTTCAGAGAAAATCACTTTCCTTTGAAAGTGCCTTAAGCAACTTGCAAGCATTCACAAGAAACACTAATGCATTTCTATGAAAGAGAAGCACTCTGTTCCAACACTTCAATTCACTCCACGAAGGTAATGGAGTGTTGCTTCACTTTCTAAATGCTGTCCTTTCAGAGAAAATCACTTTCCTTTGATAGTGCCTTAAGCTACTTGCAAGCATTAGGAAGAAACTCACATGCGTTTCTCTGAAAGAGAAGCAGTCTGTTCCAACACTTCAATTCACTGTGTGAAGTGAATAGAGTGTTGCCTCACTTTCTAAATGCTGTCCTTTCAGAGAAAATCACTTTCCTTTGAAAGTGCATTAAGCTACTTACAAGCATTTAACAGAAACTCACATGCGTTTCTCTGAAAGAGAAGCAGTCTGTTCCAAAACTTCAATTCACTGTGCGAAGTGAATGGAGTGTTGCTTCACTTTCTAAATGCTGTCCTTTCAGAGAAAATCACTTTCCTTTGAATGTGCCTTAAGCAACTTGCAAGCATTCACAAGAAACCCTAATGCGTTTCAATGAAAGAGAAGCACTCTGTTCCAACACTTCAATTCACTGCACGAAGGGAATGGAGTGTTGCTTCACTTTCTAAATGCTGTCCTTTCAGAGAAAATCACTTTCCTATGCAAGTGCCTTAAGCTACTTAAAAGTATTCACCAGAAACTCACATGCGTTTCTCTTAAAGAGAAGCAGTCTGTTCCAACACTTCAATTCACTGTGCGACGTGAATGGAGTGTTGCTTCACATTCTAAATGCTGTCCAATCAGAGAAAATCACTTTCCTTTGAAAGTGCCTTAAGCTACTTGCAAGCATTAGGAAGAAACTCACATGCGTTTCTCTGAAAGAGAAGCATCTGTTCCAACACTTCAATTCACTGTGCGAAGTGAATGGAGTGTTGCTTCACTTTCTAAATTCTGTCCTTTCAGAGAAAATCACTTTCCTTTGAAAGTGCCTTAAACTACTTTCAAGCATTCACAAAAAACTCACATGCTTTTCTCTGAAAGAGAAGCAGTCTGTTCCAAAACTTCAATTCACTGTGTGAAGTGAATAGAGTGTTGCCTCACTTTCTAAATGCTGTCCTTTCAGAGAAAATCACTTTCCTTTGAAAGTGCCTTAAACTACTTTCAAGCATTCACAAAAAACTCACATGCGTTTCTCTGAAAGAGAAGCAGTCTGTTCCAACACTTCAATTCACTGTGCGAAGTGAATGGAGTGTTGCTTCACTTTCTAAATGCTGTTCTTTCAGAGAAAATCAGTTTCCTTTGACAGTGCCTTAAGCTACTTGCAAGCATTAGGAAGAAACTCACATGCGTTTCTCTGAAAGAGAAGAAGACTGTTCCAACACTTCAATTCACTGTGCGAAGTGAATGGAGTGTTGCTTCACTTTCTAAATGCTGTCCTTTCAGAGAAAATCACTTTCCTTTGAAAGTGCCTTAAGCAACTTGCAAGCATTCACAAGAAACACTAATGCGTTTATATGAAAAAGTAGTACTCTGTTCCAACACTTTAATTCACTGCACGAAGGGAATGGAGTGTTGCTTCACTTTCTAAATGCTGTCCTTTCAGAGAAAATCACTTTCCTTTGAAAGTGCCTTAAGCTACTTACAAGCATTCACCAGAAACTCACATGCGTTTCTCTGAAAGAGAAGCAGTCGGTTCCAACACTTCAATTCACTGTGCGAAGTGAATGGAGTGTTGCTTCACTTTCTAAATGCTGTTCTTTCAGAGAAAATCACTTTCCTTTGAAAGTGCCTTAAGCAACTTGCAAGAATTCACAAGAAACTCACATGCGTTTTTCTGAAAGAGAAGCAGTCTATTCCAACACTTCAATTCACTGTGTGAAGTGAATGGAGTGTTGCTTCACTTTCTAAATGCTGTCCTTTCAGAGAAAATCACTTTCCTTTGAATGTGCCTTAAGCTACTTACAAGCATTCACCAGAAACTCACATGCGTTTCTCTGAAAGAGAAGCAGTCTGTTTCAATACTTCAATTCACTCTGCGAAGTGAATGGAGTGTTGCTTCACTTTCTAAATGCTGTCCTTTCAGAGAAAATCACTTTCCTTTGAAAGTGCCTTAAACTACTTTCAAGCATTCACAAAAAACTCACATGCGTTTCTCTGAAAGAGAAGCAGTCTGTTCCAACACTTCAATTCACTGTGCGAAGTGAATGGAGTGTTGCTTCACTTTCTAAATGCTGTCCTTTCAGAGAAAATCACTTTCCTTTGAAAGTGCCTTAAGCTACTTGCAAGCATTAGGAAGAAACTCACATGCGTTTCTCTGAAAGAGAAGAAGACTGTTCCAACACTTCAATTCACTGTGCGAAGTGAATGGAGTGTTGCTTCACTTTCTAAATGCTGTCCTTTCAGAGAAAATCACTTTCCTTTGAAATTGCCTTAAGCTACTTGCATGCATTAGGAAGAAACTCTCATGCGTTTCTCTGAAAGAGAAGCAGTCTGTTCCAACACTTCAATTCACTGTGTGAAGTGAATGGAGTGTTGCCTCACTTTCTAAATGCTGTCCTTTCAGAGAAAATCACTTTCCTTTGAAAGTGCCTTAAGCTACTTACAAGCATTCACCAGAAACTCACATGCGTTTCTCTGAAAGAGAAGCAGTCGGTTCCAACACTTCAATTCACTGTGCGAAGTGAATGGAGTGTTGCTTCACTTTCTAAATGCTGTTCTTTCAGAGAAAATCACTTTCCTTTGAAAGTGCCTTAAGCAACTTGCAAGAATTCACAAGAAACTCACATGCGTTTTTCTGAAAGAGAAGCAGTCTATTCCAACACTTCAATTCACTGTGTGAAGTGAATGGAGTGTTGCTTCACTTTCTAAATGCTGTCCTTTCAGAGAAAATCACTTTCCTTTGAATGTGCCTTAAGCTACTTACAAGCATTCACCAGAAACTCACATGCGTTTCTCTGAAAGAGAAGCAGTCTGTTTCAATACTTCAATTCACTCTGCGAAGTGAATGGAGTGTTGCTTCACTTTCTAAATGCTGTCCTTTCAGAGAAAATCACTTTCCTTTGAAAGTGCCTTAAACTACTTTCAAGCATTCACAAAAAACTCACATGCGTTTCTCTGAAAGAGAAGCAGTCTGTTCCAACACTTCAATTCACTGTGCGAAGTGAATGGAGTGTTGCTTCACTTTCTAAATGCTGTCCTTTCAGAGAAAATCACTTTCCTTTGAAAGTGCCTTAAGCTACTTGCAAGCATTAGGAAGAAACTCACATGCGTTTCTCTGAAAGAGAAGAAGACTGTTCCAACACTTCAATTCACTGTGCGAAGTGAATGGAGTGTTGCTTCACTTTCTAAATGCTGTCCTTTCAGAGAAAATCACTTTCCTTTGAAATTGCCTTAAGCTACTTGCATGCATTAGGAAGAAACTCTCATGCGTTTCTCTGAAAGAGAAGCAGTCTGTTCCAACACTTCAATTCACTGTGTGAAGTGAATGGAGTGTTGCCTCACTTTCTAAATGCTGTCCTTTCAGAGAAAATCACTTTCCTTTGAAAGTGCCTTAAGCTACTTACAAGCATTCACCAGAAACTCACATGCGTTTCTCTGAAATAGAAGCAGTCTGTTCCAACACTTCAATTCAATGTGCGAAGTGAATGGAGTGTTGCTTCACTTTCTAAATGCTGTCCTTTCAGAGAAAATCACTTTCCTTTGAAAGTGCCTTAAGCTACTAACAAGCATTCAAAAGAAACTCACATGCATTTCTCTGAAAGAGAAGCAGTCTGTTCCAACACTTCAATTCACTGTGCGAAGTGAATGGAGTGTTGCTTCACTTTCTAAATGCTGTCCTTTCAGAGAAAATCACTTTCCTTTGAAAGTGCCTTAAGCAACTTGCAAGCATTCACAAGAAACACTAATACGTTTATATGAAAGAGAAGCACTCTGTTCCAACACTTTAATTCACTGCACGAAGGGAATGGTGTGTTGCTTCACTTTCTAAATGCTGTCCTTTCAGAGAAAATCACTTTCCTTTGAAAGTGCCTTAAGCTACTTACAAGCATTCACCAGAAACTCACATGCGTTTCTCTGAAAGAGAAGCAGTCGGTTCCAACACTTCAATTCACTGTGCGAAGTGAATGGAGTGTTGCTTCACTTTCTAAATGCTGTCCTTTTAGAGAAAATCACTTTCCTTTGAAAGTGCCTTAAGCAACTTGCAAGAATTCACAAGAAACTCACATGCGTATCTCTGAAAGAGAAGCAGTCTGTTCCAACACTTCAATTCACTGTGTGAAGTGAATGGAGTGTTGCTTCACTTTCTAAATGCTCTCCTTTCAGAGAAAATCACTTTCCTTTGAATGTGCCTTAAGCTAATTACAAGCATTCACCAGAAACTCACATGCGTTTCTCTGAAAGAGAAGCAGTCTGTTTCAATACTTCAATTCACTCTGCGAAGTGAATGGAGTGTTGCTTCACTTTCTAAATGGTGTCCTTTCAGAGAAAATCACTTTCTTTTGAAAGTGCCTTAAGCTACTTACAAGCATTCAACAGAAACTCACATGCATTTCTCTGAAAGAGAAGCAGTCTGTTCCAACACTTCAATTCACTGTGCGAAGTGAATGGAGTGTTGCTTAACTTTCTAAATGCTGTCCTTTCAGAGAAAATCACTTTCCTTTGAAAGTGCCTTAAGCTACTTGCAAGCATTAGGAAGAAACTCACATGCGTTTCTCTGAAAGAGAAGCAGTCTGTTCCAACACTTCAATTCACTGTGTGAAGTGAATAGAGTGTTTCCTCACTTTCTAAATGCTGTCCTTTCAGAGAAAAACACTTTCCTTTGAAAGTGCCTTAAGCTACTTACAAGCATTCACCAGAAACTCACATGCGTTTCTCTGAAAGAGAAGCAATCTGTTCCAACACTTCAATTCACGGTGCGAAGTGAATGGAGTGTTGCTTCACTTTCTAAATGCTGTTCTTTCAGAGAAAATCAGTTTCCTTAGAAAGTGCCTTAAGATACTTGCAAGCATTAGGAAGAAACTCACATGCGTTTCTCTGAAAGAGAAGAAGACTGTTCCAAAACTTCAATTCACTGTGCGAAGTGAATGGAGTGTTGCTTCACTTTCTAAATGCTGTCCTTTCAGAGAAAATCACTTTCCTTTGAAAGTGCCTTAAGCAACTTGCAAGCATTCACAAGAAACACTAATGCGTTTATATGAAAGAGAAGCACTCTGTTCCAACGCTTTAATTCACTGCACGAAGGGAATGGAGTGTTGCTTCACTTTCTAAATGCTGTCCTTTCAGAGAAAATCACTTTCCTTTGAATGTGCCTTAAGCTACTTACAAGCATTCACCAGAAACTCACATGCGTTTCTCTGAAAGAGAAGCAGTCGGTTCCAACACTTCAATTCACTGTGCGAAGTGAATGGAGTGTTGCTTCACTTTCTAAATGCTGTTCTTTCAGAGAAAATCACTTTCCTTTGAAAGTGCCTTAAGCAACTTGCAAGAATTCACAAGAAACTCACATGCGTTTTTCTGAAAGAGAAGCAGTCTGTTCCAACACTTCAATTCACTGTGTGAAGTGAATGGAGTGTTGCTTCACTTTCTAAATGCTGTCCTTTCAGAGAAAATCACTTTCCTTTGAATGTGCCTTAAGCTACTTACAAGCATTCACCAGAAACTCACATGCGTTTCTCTGACAGAGAAGCAGTCTGTTTCAATACTTCAATTCACTCTGCGAAGTGAATGGAGTGTTGCTTCACTTTCTAAATGCTGTCCTTTCAGAGAAAATCACTTTCTTTTGAAAGTGCCTTAAGCTACTTACAAGCATTCAACAGAAACTCACATGCATTTCTCTGAAAGAGAAGCAGTCTGTTCCAACACTTCAATTCACTGTGCGAAGTGAATGGAGTGTTGCTTAACTTTCTAAATGCTGTCCTTTCAGAGAAAATCACTTTCCTTTGAAAGTGCCTTAAGCTACTTGCAAGCATTAGGAAGAAACTCACATGCGTTTCTCTGAAAGAGAAGCAGTCTGTTCCAACACTTCAATTCACTGTGTGAAGTGAATAGAGTGTTTCCTATCTTTCTAAATGCTGTCCTTTCAGAGAAAATCACTTTCCTTTGAAAGTGCCTTAAGCTACTTACAAGCATTCACCAGAAACTCACATGCGTTTCTCTGAAAGAGAAGCAATCTGTTCCAACACTTCAATTCACGGTGCGAAGTGAATGGAGTGTTGCTTCACTTTCTAAATGCTGTTCTTTCAGAGAAAATCAGTTTCCTTAGAAAGTGCCTTAAGCTACTTGCAAGCATTAGGAAGAAACTCACATGCGTTTCTCTGAAAGAGAAGAAGACTGTTCCAACACTTCAATTCACTGTGCGAAGTGAATGGAGTGTTGCTTCACTTTCTAAATGCTGTCCTTTCAGAGAAAATCACTTTCCTTTGAAAGTGCCTTAAGCAACTTGCAAGCATTCACAAGAAACACTAATGCCTTTATATGAAAGAGAAGCACTCTGTTCCAACGCTTTAATTCACTGCACGAAGGGAATGGAGTGTTGCTTCACTTTCTAAATGCTGTCCTTTAAGAGAAAATCACTTTCATTTGAAAGTGCCTTAAGCTACTTACAAGCATTCACCAGAAACTCACATGCGTTTCTCTGTAAGAGAAGCAGTCGGTTCCAACACTTCAATTCACTGTGCGAAGTGAATGAAGTGTTGCTTCACTTTCTAAATGCTGTTCTTTCAGAGAAAATCACTTTCCTTTGAAAGTGCCTTAAGCAACTTGCAAGAATTCACAAGAAACTCACATGCGTTTTTCTGAAAGAGAAGCAGTCTGTTCCAACACTTCAATTCACTGTGTGAAGTGAATGGAGTGTTGCTTCACTTTCTAAATGCTGTCCTTTCAGAGAAAATCACTTTCCTTTGAATGTGCCTTAAGCTACTTACAAGCATTCACCAGAAACTCACATGCGTTTCTCTGAAAGAGAAGCAGTCTGTTTCAATACTTCAATTCACTCTGCGAAGTGAATGGAGTGTTGCTTCACTTTCTAAATGCTGTCCTTTCAGAGAAAATCACTTTCTTTTGAAAGTGCCTTAAGCTACTTACAAGCATTCAACAGAAACTCACATGCATTTCTCTGAAAGAGAAGCAGTCTGTTCCAACACTTCAATTCAATGTGCGAAGTGAATGGAGTGTTGCTTCACTTTCTAAATGCTGTCCTTTCAGAGAAAATCACTTTCCTTTGAAAGTGCCTTAAGCTACTAACAAGCATTCAAAAGAAACTCACATGCATTTCTCTGAAAGAGAAGCAGTCTGTTCCAACACTTCAATTCACTGTGCGAAGTGAATGGAGTGTTGCTTCACTTTCTAAATGCTGTCCTTTCAGAGAAAATCACTTTCCTTTGAAAGTGCCTTAAGCAACTTGCAAGCATTCACAAGAAACACTAATGCGTTTATATGAAAGAGAAGCACTCTGTTCCAACACTTTAATTCACTGCACGAAGGGAATGGAGTGTTGCTTCACTTTCTAAATGCTGTCTTTAAGAGAAAATCACTTTCCTTTGAAAGTGCCTTAAGCTACTTACAAGCATTCACCAGAAACTCACATGCGTTTCTCTGAAAGAGAAGCAGTCGGTTCCAACACTTCAATTCACTGTGCGAAGTGAATGGAGTGTTGCTTCACTTTCTAAATGCTGTCCTTTCAGAGAAAATCACTTTCCTTTGAAAGTGCCTAAAGCAACTTGCAAGAATTCACAAGAAACTCACATGCGTATCTCTGAAAGAGAAGCAGTCTGTTCCAACACTTCAATTCACTGTGTGAAGTGAATGGAGTGTTGCTTCACTTTCTAAATGCTGTCCTTTCAGAGAAAATCACTTTCCTTTGAATGTGCCTTAAGCTACTTACAAGCATTCACCAGAAACTCACATGCGTTTCTCTGAAAGAGAAGCAGTCTGTTTCAATACTTCAATTCACTCTGCAAAGTGAATGGAGTGTTGCTTCACTTTCTAAATGCTGTCCTTTCAGAGAAAATCACTTTCTTTTGAAAGTGCCTTAAGCTACTTACAAGCATTCAACAGAAACTCACATGCATTTCTCTGAAATAGAAGCAGTCTGTTCCAACACTTCAATTCACTGTGCGAAGTGAATGGAGTGTTGCTTAACTTTCTAAATGCTGTCCTTTCAGAGAAAATCACTTTCCTTTGAAAGTGCCTTAAGCTACTTGCAAGCATTAGGAAGAAACTCACATGCGTTTCTCTGAAAGAGAAGCAGTCTGTTCCAACACTTCAATTCACTGTGTGAAGTGAATGGAGTGTTGCTTCACTTTCTAAATGCTGTTCTTTCAGAGAAAATCAGTTTCCTTAGAAAGTGCCTTAAGCTACTTGCAAGCATTAGGAAGAAACTCACATGCGTTTCTCTGAAAGAGAAGAAGACTGTTCCAACACTTCAATTCATTGTGCGAAGTGAATGGAGTGTTGCTTCACTTTCTAAATGCTGTCCTTTCAGAGAAAATCACTTTCCTTTTAAAGTGCCTTAAGCAACTTGCAAGCATTCACAAGAAACACTAATGCGTTTATATGAAAGAGAAGCACTCTGTTCCAACACTTTAATTCACTGCACGAAGGGAATGGAGTGTTGCTTCACTTTCTAAATGCTGTCCTTTCAGAGAAAATCACTTTCCTTTGAAAGTGCCTTAAGCTACTTACAAGCATTCACCAGAAACTCACATGCGTTTCTCTGAAAGAGAAGCAGTCGGTTCCAACACTTCAATTCACTGTGCGAAGTGAATGGAGTGTTGCTTCACTTTCTAAATGCTGTTCTTTCAGAGAAAATCACTTTCCTTTGAAAGTGCCTTAAGCAACTTGCAAGAATTCACAAGAAACTCACATGCGTTTTTCTGAAAGAGAAGCAGTCTGTTCCAACACTTCAATTCACTGTGTGAAGTGAATGGAGTGTTGCTTCACTTTCTAAATGCTGTCCTTTCAGAGAAAATCACTTTCCTTTGAATGTGCCTTAAGCTACTTACAAGCATTCACCAGAAACTCACATGCGTTTCTCTGAAAGAGAAGCAGTCTGTTTCAATACTTCAATTCACTCTGCGAAGTGAATGGAGTGTTGCTTCACTTTCTAAATGCTGTCCTTTCAGAGAAAATCACTTTCTTTTGAAAGTGCCTTAAGCTACTTACAAGCATTCAACAGAAACTCACATGCATTTCTCTGAAAGAGAAGCAGTCTGTTTCAACACTTCAATTCAATGTGCGAAGTGAATGGAGTGTTGCTTCACTTTCTAAATGCTGTCCTTTCAGAGAAAATCACTTTCCTTTGAAAGTGCCTTAAGCTACTTGCAAGCATTAGGAAGAAACTCACATGCGTTTCTCTGAAAGAGAAGCAGTCTGTTCCAACACTTCAATTCACTGTGTGAAGTGAATAGAGTGTTTCCTCACTTTCTAAATGCTGTCCTTTCAGAGAAAATCACTTTCTTTTGAAAGTGCCTTAAGCTACTTACAAGCATTCACCAGAAACTCACATGCGTTTCTCTGAAAGAGAAGCAATCTGTTCCAACACTTCAATTCATGGTGCGAAGTGAATGGAGTGTTGCTTCACTTTCTAAATGCTGTTCTTTCAGAGAAAATCAGTTTCCTTAGAAAGTGCCTTAAGCTACTTGCAAGCATTAGGAAGAAACTCACATGCGTTTCTCTGAAAGAGAAGAAGACTGTTCCAACACTTCAATTCACTGTGCGAAGTGAATGGAGTGTTGCTTCACTTTCTAAATGCTGTCCTTTCAGAGAAAATCACTTTCCTTTGAAAGTGCCTTAAGCAACTTGCAAGCATTCACAAGAAACACTAATGCGTTTATATGAAAAAGTAGTACTCTGTTCCAACACTTTAATTCACTGCACGAAGGGAATGGAGTGTTGCTTCACTTTCTAAGTGCTGTCCTTTCAGAGAAAATCACTTTCCTTTGAAAGTGCCTTAAGCTACTTACAAGCATTCACCAGAAACTCACATGCGTTTCTCTGAAAGAGAAGCAGTCGGTTCCAACACTTCAATTCACTGTGCGAAGTGAATGGAGTGTTGCTTCACTTTCTAAATGCTGTTCTTTCAGAGAAAATCACTTTCCTTTGAAAGTGCCTTAAGCAACTTGCAAGAATTCACAAGAAACTCACATGCGTTTTTCTGAAAGAGAAACAGTCTATTCCAACACTTCAATTCACTGTGTGAAGTGAATGGAGTGTTGCTTCACTTTCTAAATGCTGTCCTTTCAGAGAAAATCACTTTCCTTTGAATGTGCCTTAAGCTACTTACAAGCATTCACCAGAAACTCACATTCGTTTCTCTGAAAGAGAAGCAGTCTGTTTCAATACTTCAATTCACTCTGCGAAGTGAATGGAGTGTTGCTTCACTTTCTAAATGCTGTCCTTTCAGAGAAAATCACTTTCTTTTGAAAGTGCCTTAAGCTACTTACAAGCATTCAACAGAAACTCACATGCATTTCTCTGAAAGAGAAGCAGTCTGTTCCAACACTTCAATTCAATGTGCGAAGTGAATGGAGTGTTGCTTCACTTTCTAAATGCTGTCCTTTCAGAGAAAATCACTTTCCTTTGAAAGTGCCTTAAGCTACTAACAAGCATTCAAAAGAAACTCACATGCATTTCTCTGAAAGAGAAGCAGTCTGTTCCAACACTTCAATTCACTGTGCGAAGTGAATGGAGTGTTTCTTCACTTTCTAAATGCTGTCCTTTCAGAGAAAATCACTTTCCTTTGAAAGTGCCTTAAGCAACTTGCAAGCATTCACAAGAAACACTAATGCGTTTATATGAAAGAGAAGCACTCTGTTCCAACACTTTAATTCACTGCACGAAGGGAATGGAGTGTTGCTTCACTTTCTAAATGCTGTCTTTAAGAGAAAATCACTTTCCTTTGAAAGTGCCTTAAGCTACTTACAAGCATTCACCAGAAACTCACATGCGTTTCTCTGAAAGAGAAGCAGTCGGTTCCAACACTTCAATTCACTGTGCGAAGTGAATGGAGTGTTGCTTCACTTTCTAAATGCTGTCCTTTCAGAGAAAATCACTTTCCTTTGAATGTGCCTTAAGCTACTTACAAGCATTCACCAGAAACTCACATGCGTTTCTCTGAAAGAGAAGCAGTCTGTTTCAATACTTCAATTCACTCTGCGAAGTGAATGGAGTGTTGCTTCACTTTCTAAATGCTGTCCTTTCAGAGAAAATCACTTTCTTTTGAAAGTGCCTTAAGCTACTTACAAGCATTCAACAGAAACTCACATGCATTTCTCTGAAAGTGAAGCAGTCTGTTCCAACACTTCAATTCACTGTGCGAAGTGAATGGAGTGTTGCTTAACTTTCTAAATGCTGTCCTTTCAGAGAAAATCACTTTCCTTTGAAAGTGCCTTAAGCTACTTGCAAGCATTAGGAAGAAACTCACATGCGTTTCTCTGAAAGAGAAGCAGTCTGTTCCAACACTTCAATTCACTGTGTGAAGTGAATGGAGTGTTGCTTCACTTTCTAAATGCTGTTCTTTCAGAGATAATCAGTTTCCTTAGAAAGTGCCTTAAGCTACTTGCAAGCATTAGGAAGAAACTCACATGCGTTTCTCTGAAAGAGAAGAAGACTGTTCCAACACTTCAATTCACTGTGCGAAGTGAATGGAGTGTTGCTTCACTTTCTAAATGCTGTCCTTTCAGAGAAAATCACTTTCCTTTGAAAGTGCCTTAAGCTACTTGCATGCATTAGGAAGAAACTCTCATGCGTTTCTCTGAAAGAGAAGCAGTCTGTTCCAACACTTCAATTCACTGTGTGAAGTGAATGGAGTGTTGCCTCACTTTCTAAATGCTGTCCTTTCAGAGAAAATCACTTTCCTTTGAAAGTGCCTTAAGCTACTTACAAGCATTCACCAGAAACTCACATGCGATTCTCTGAAAGAGAAGCAGTCTGTTCCAACACTTCAATTCAATGTGCGAAGTGAATGGAGTGTTGCTTCACTTTCTAAATGCTGTCCTTTCAGAGAAAATCACTTTCCTTTGAAAGTGCCTTAAGCTACTAACAAGCATTCAAAAGAAACTCACATGCATTTCTCTGAAAGAGAAGCAGTCTGTTCCAACACTTCAATTCACTGTGCGAAGTGAATGGAGTGTTGCTTCACTTTCTAAATGCTGTCCTTTCAGAGAAAATCACTTTCCTTTGAAAGTGCCTTAAGCAACTTGCAAGCATTCACAAGAAACACTAATACTTTTATATGAAAGAGAAGCACTCTGTTCCAACACTTTAATTCACTGCACGAAGGGAATGGTGTGTTGCTTCACTTTCTAAATGCTGTCCTTTCAGAGAAAATCACTTTCCTTTGAAAGTGCCTTAAGCTACTTACAAGCATTCACCAGAAACTCACATGCGTTTCTCTGAAAGAGAAGCAGTCGGTTCCAACACTTCAATTCACTGTGCGAAGTGAATGGAGTGTTGTTTCACTTTTTAAATGCTGTCCTTTTAGAGAAAATCACTTTCCTTTGAAAGTGCCTTAAGCAACTTGCAAGAATTCACAAGAAACTCACATGCGTATCTCTGAAAGAGAAGCAGTCTGTTCCAACACTTCAATTCACTGTGTGAAGTGAATGGAGTGTTGCTTCACTTTCTAAATGCTGTCCTTTCAGAGAAAATCACTTTCCTTTGAATGTGCCTTAAGCTAATTACAAGCATTCACCAGAAACTCACATGCGTTTCTCTGAAAGAGAAGCAGTCTGTTTCAATACTTCAATTCACTCTGCGAAGTGAATGGAGTGTTGCTTCACTTTCTAAATGGTGTCCTTTCAGAGAAAATCACTTTCCTTTGAAAGTGCCTTAAGCTACTTGCAAGCATTAGGAAGAAACTCACATGCGTTTCTCTGAAAGAGAAGCAGTCTGTTCCAACACTTCAATTCACTGTGTGAAGTGAATAGAGTGTTTCCTCACTTTCTAAATGCTGTCCTTTCAGAGAAAATCACTTTCCTTTGAAAGTGCCTTAAGCTACTTACAAGCATTCACCAGAAACTCACATGCGTTTCTCTGAAAGAGAAGCAATCTGTTCCAACACTTCAATTCACGGTGCGAAGTGAATGGAGTGTTGCTTCACTTTCTAAATGCTGTTCTTTCAGAGAAAATCAGTTTCCTTAGAAAGTGCCTTAAGATACTTGCAAGCATTAGGAAGAAACTCACATGCGTTTCTCTGAAAGAGAAGAAGACTGTTCCAAAACTTCAATTCACTGTGCGAAGTGAATGGAGTGTTGCTTCACTTTCTAAATGCTGTCCTTTCAGAGAAAATCACTTTCCTTTGAAAGTGCCTTAAGCAACTTGCAAGCATTCACAAGAAACACTAATGCGTTTATATGAAAGAGAAGCACTCTGTTCCAACGCTTTAATTCACTGCACGAAGGGAATGGAGTGTTGCTTCACTTTCTAAATGCTGTCCTTTAAGAGAAAATCACTTTCCTTTGAAAGTGCCTTAAGCTACTTACAAGCATTCACCAGAAACTCACATGCGTTTCTCTGAAAGAGAAGCAGTCGGTTCCAACACTTCAATTCACTGTGCGAAGTGAATGGAGTGTTGCTTCACTTTCTAAATGCTGTTCTTTCAGAGAAAATCACTTTCCTTTGAAAGTGCCTTAAGCAACTTGCAAGAATTCACAAGAAACTCACATGCGTTTTTCTGAAAGAGAAGCAGTCTGTTCCAACACTTCCATTCACTGTGTGAAGTGAATGGAGTGTTGCTTCACTTTCTAAATGCTGTCCTTTCAGAGAAAATCACTTTCCTTTGAATGTGCCTTAAGCTACTTACAAGCATTCACCAGAAACTCACATGCGTTTCTCGGACAGAGAAGCAGTCTGTTTCAATACTTCAATTCACTCTGCGAAGTGAATGGAGTGTTGCTTCACTTTCTAAATGCTGTCCTTTCAGAGAAAATCACTTTCTTTTGAAAGTGCCTTAAGCTACTTACAAGCATTCAACAGAAACTAACATGCATTTCTCTGAAAGAGAAGCAGTCTGTTCCAACACTTCAATTCACTGTGCGAAGTGAATGGAGTGTTGCTTCACTTTCTAAATGCTGTCCTTTCAGAGAAAATCACTTTCCTTTGAAAGTGCCTTAAGCTACTTGCAAGCATTAGGAAGAAACTCACATGCGTTTCTCTGAAAGAGAAGCAGTCTGTTCCAACACTTCAATTCACTGTGTGAAGTGAATAGAGTGTTTCCTCACTTTCTAAATGCTGTCCTTTCAGAGAAAATCACTTTCCTTTGAAAGTGCCTTAAGCTACTTACAAGCATTCACCAGAAACTCACATGCGTTTCTCTGAAAGAGAAGCAATCTGTTCCAACACTTCAATTCACGGTGCGAAGTGAATGGAGTGTTGCTTCACTTTCTAAATGCTGTTCTTTCAGAGAAAATCAGTTTCCTTAGAAAGTGCCTTAAGATACTTGCAAGCATTAGGAAGAAACTCACATGCGTTTCTCTGAAAGAGAAGAAGACTGTTCCAAAACTTCAATTCACTGTGCGAAGTGAATGGAGTGTTGCTTCACTTTCTAAATGCTGTCCTTTCAGAGAAAATCACTTTCCTTTGAAAGTGCCTTAAGCAACTTGCAAGCATTCACAAGAAACACTAATGCGTTTATATGAAAGAGAAGCACTCTGTTCCAACGCTTTAATTCACTGCACGAAGGGAATGGAGTGTTGCTTCACTTTCTAAATGCTGTCCTTTAAGAGAAAATCACTTTCCTTTGAAAGTGCCTTAAGCTACTTACAAGCATTCACCAGAAACTCACATGCGTTTCTCTGAAAGAGAAGCAGTCGGTTCCAACACTTCAATTCACTGTGCGAAGTGAATGGAGTGTTGCTTCACTTTCTAAATGCTGTTCTTTCAGAGAAAATCACTTTCCTTTGAAAGTGCCTTAAGCAACTTGCAAGAATTCACAAGAAACTCACATGCGTTTTTCTGAAAGAGAAGCAGTCTGTTCCAACACTTCCATTCACTGTGTGAAGTGAATGGAGTGTTGCTTCACTTTCTAAATGCTGTCCTTTCAGAGAAAATCACTTTCCTTTGAATGTGCCTTAAGCTACTTACAAGCATTCACCAGAAACTCACATGCGTTTCTCGGACAGAGAAGCAGTCTGTTTCAATACTTCAATTCACTCTGCGAAGTGAATGGAGTGTTGCTTCACTTTCTAAATGCTGTCCTTTCAGAGAAAATCACTTTCTTTTGAAAGTGCCTTAAGCTACTTACAAGCATTCAACAGAAACTAACATGCATTTCTCTGAAAGAGAAGCAGTCTGTTCCAACACTTCAATTCACTGTGCGAAGTGAATGGAGTGTTGCTTCACTTTCTAAATGCTGTCCTTTCAGAGAAAATCACTTTCCTTTGAAAGTGCCTTAAGCTACTTGCAAGCATTAGGAAGAAACTCACATGCGTTTCTCTGAAAGAGAAGCAGTCTGTTCCAACACTTCAATTCACTGTGTGAAGTGAATAGAGTGTTTCCTCACTTTCTAAATGCTGTCCTTTCAGAGAAAATCACTTTCCTTTGAAAGTGCCTTAAGCTACTTACAAGCATTCACCAGAAACTCACATGCGTTTCTCTGAAAGAGAAGCAATCTGTTCCAACACTTCAATTCACGGTGCGAAGTGAATGGAGTGTTGCTTCACTTTCTAAATGCTGTTCTTTCAGAGAAAATCAGTTTCCTTAAAAAGTGCCTTAAGCTACTTGCAAGCATTAGGAAGAAACTCACATGCGTTTCTCTGAAAGAGAAGAAGACTGTTCCAACACTTCAATTCACTGTGCGAAGTGAATGGAGTGTTGCTTCACTTTCTAAATGCTGTCCTTTCAGAGAAAATCACTTTCCTTTGAAAGTGCCTTAAGCAACTTGCAAGCATTCACAAGAAACACTAATGTCTTTATATGAAAGAGAAGCACTCTGTTCCAACGCTTTAATTCACTGCACGAAGGGAATGGAGTGTTGCTTCACTTTCTAAATGCTGTCCTTTAAGAGAAAATCACTTTCCTTTGAAAGTGCCTTAAGCTACTTACAAGCATTCACCAGAAACTCACATGCGTTTCTCTGAAAGAGAAGCAGTCGGTTCCAACACTTCAATTCACTGTGCGAAGTGAATGGAGTGTTGCTTCACTTTCTAAATGCTGTTCTTTCAGAGAAAATCACTTTCCTTTGAAAGTGCCTTAAGCAACTTGCAAGAATTCACAAGAAACTCACATGCGTTTTTCTGAAAGAGAAGCAGTCTGTTCCAACACTTCAATTCACTGTGTGAAGTGAATGGAGTGTTGCTTCACTTTCTAAATGCTGTCCTTTCAGAGAAAATCACTTTCCTTTGAATGTGCCTTAAGCTACTTACAAGCATTCACCAGAAACTCACATGCGTTTCTCTGAAAGAGAAGCAGTCTGTTTCAATACTTCAATTCACTCTGCGAAGTGAATGGAGTGTTGCTTCATTTTCTAAATGCTGTCTTTCAGAGAAAATCACTTTCTTTTGAAAGTGCCTTAAGCTACTTACAAGCATTCAACAGAAACTCACATGCATTTCTCTGAAAGAGAAGCAGTCTGTTCCAACACTTCAATTCAATGTGCGAAGTGAATGGAGTGTTGCTTCACTTTCTAAATGCTGTCCTTTCAGAGAAAATCACTTTCCTTTGAAAGTGCCTTAAGCTACTAACAAGCATTCAAAAGAAACTCACATGCATTTCTCTGAAAGAGAAGCAGTCTGTTCCAACACTTCAATTCACTGTGCGAAGTGAATGGAGTGTTGCTTCACTTTCTAAATGCTGTCCTTTCAGAGAAAATCACTTTCCTTTGAAAGTGCCTTAAGCAACTTGCAAGCATTCACAAGAAACACTAATGCGTTTATATGAAAGAGAAGCACTCTGTTCCAACACTTTAATTCACTGCACGAAGGGAATGGAGTGTTGCTTCACTTTCTAAATGCTGTCTTTAAGAGAAAATCACTTTCCTTTGAAAGTGCCTTAAGCTACTTACAAGCATTCACCAGAAACTCACATGCGTTTCTCTGAAAGAGAAGCAGTCGGTTCCAACACTTCAATTCACTGTGCGAAGTGAATGGAGTGTTGCTTCACTTTCTAAATGCTGTCCTTTCAGAGAAAATCACTTTCCTTTGAAAGTGCCTTAAGCAACTTGCAAGAATTCACAAGAAACTCACATGCGTATCTCTGAAAGAGAAGCAGTCTGTTCCAACACTTCAATTCACTGTGTGAAGTGAATGGAGTGTTGCTTCACTTTCTAAATGCTGTCCTTTCAGAGAAAATCACTTTCCTTTGAATGTGCCTTAAGCCACTTACAAGCATTCACCAGAAACTCACATGCGTTTCTCTGAAAGAGAAGCAGTCTGTTTCAATACTTCAATTCACTCTGCGAAGTGAATGGAGTGTTGCTTCACTTTCTAAATGCTGTCCTTTCAGAGAAAATCACTTTCTTTTGAAAGTGCCTTAAGCTACTTACAAGCATTCAACAGAAACTCACATGCATTTCTCTGAAAGAGAAGCAGTCTGTTCCAACACTTCAATTCACTGTGCGAAGTGAATGGAGTGTTGCTTAACTTTCTAAATGCTGTCCTTTCAGAGAAAATCACTTTCCTTTGAAAGTGCCTTAAGCTACTTGCAAGCATTAGGAAGAAACTCACATGCGTTTCTCTGAAAGAGAAGCAGTCTGTTCCAACACTTCAATTCACTGTGTGAAGTGAATGGAGTGTTGCTTCACTTTCTAAATGCTGTTCTTTCAGAGAAAATCAGTTTCCTTAGAAAGTGCCTTAAGCTACTTGCAAGCATTAGGAAGAAACTCACATGCGTTTCTCTGAAAGAGAAGAAGACTGTTCCAACACTTCAATTCACTGTGCGAAGTGAATGGAGTGTTGCTTCACTTTCTAAATGCTGTCCTTTCAGAGAAAATCACTTTCCTTTGAAAGTGCCTTAAGCAACTTGCAAGCATTCACAAGAAACACTAATGCGTTTATATGAAAGAGAAGCACTCTGTTCCAACACTTTAATTCACTGCACGAAGGGAATGGAGTGTTGCTTCACTTTCTAAATGCTGTCCTTTAAGAGAAAATCACTTTCCTTTGAAAGTGCCTTAAGCTACTTACAAGCATTCACCAGAAACTCACATGCGTTTCTCTGAAAGAGAAGCAGTCGGTTCCAACACTTCAATTCACTGTGCGAAGTGAATGGAGTGTTGCTTCACTTTCTAAATGCTGTTCTTTCAGAGAAAATCACTTTCCTTTGAAAGTGCCTTAAGCAACTTGCAAGAATTCACAAGAAACTCACATGCGTTTTTCTGAAAGAGAAGCAGTCTGTTCCAACACTTCAATTCACTGTGTGAAGTGAATGGAGTGTTGCTTCACTTTCTAAATGCTGTCCTTTCAGAGAAAATCACTTTCCTTTGAATGTGCCTTAAGCTACTTACAAGCATTCACCAGAAACTCACATGCGTTTCTCTGAAAGAGAAGCAGTCTGTTCCAACACTTCAATTCAATGTGCGAAGTGAATGGAGTGTTGCTTCACTTTCTAAATGCTGTCCTTTCAGAGAAAATCACTTTCCTTTGAAAGTGCCTTAAGCTACTAACAAGCATTCAAAAGAAACTCACATGCATTTCTCTGAAAGAGAAGCAGTCTGTTCCAACACTTCAATTCACTGTGCGAAGTGAATGGAGTGTTGCTTCACTTTCTAAATGCTGTCCTTTCAGAGAAAATCACTTTCCTTTGAAAGTGCCTTAAGCAACTTGCAAGCATTCACAAGAAACACTAATGCGTTTATATGAAAGAGAAGCACTCTGTTCCAACACTTTAATTCACTGCACAAAGGGAATGGAGTGTTGCTTCACTTTCTAAATGCTGTCTTTAAGAGAAAATCACTTTCCTTTGAAAGTGCCTTAAGCTACTTACAAGCATTCACCAGAAACTCACATGCGTTTCTCCTAAAGAGAAGCAGTCGGTTCCAACACTTCAATTCACTGTGCGAAGTGAATGGAGTGTTGCTTCACTTTCTAAATGCTGTCCTTTCAGAGAAAATCACTTTCCTTTGAAAGTGCCTTAAGCAACTTGCAAGAATTCACAAGAAACTCACATGCGTATCTCTGAAAGAGAAGCAGTCTGTTCCAACACTTCAATTCACTGTGTGAAGTGAATGGAGTGTTGCTTCACTTTCTAAATGCTGTCCTTTCAGAGAAAATCACTTTCCTTTGAATGTGCCTTAAGCTACTTACAAGCATTCACCAGAAACTCACATGCGTTTCTCTGAAAGAGAAGCAGTCTGTTTCAATACTTCAATTCACTCTGCGAAGTGAATGGAGTGTTACTTCACTTTCTAAATGCTGTCCTTTCAGAGAAAATCACTTTCTTTTGAAAGTGCCTTAAGCTACTTACAAGCATTCAACAGAAACTCACATGCATTTCTCTGAAAGAGAAGCAGTCTGTTCCAACACTTCAATTCACTGTGCGAAGTGAATGGAGTGTTGCTTAACTTTCTAAATGCTGTCCTTTCAGAGAAAATCACTTTCCTTTGAAAGTGCCTTAAGCTACTTGCAAGCATTAGGAAGAAACTCACATGCGTTTCTCTGAAAGAGAAGCAGTCTGTTCCAACACTTCAATTCACTGTGTGAAGTGAATGGAGTGTTGCTTCACTTTCTAAATGCTGTTCTTTCAGAGAAAATCAGTTTCCTTAGAAAGTGCCTTAAGCTACTTGAAAGCATTAGGAAGAAACTCACATGCGTTTCTCTGAAAGAGAAGAAGACTGTTCCAACATTTCAATTCACTGTGCGAAGTGAATGGAGTGTTGCTTCACTTTCTAAATGCTGTCCTTTCAGAGAAAATCACTTTCCTTTGAAATTGCCTTAAGCAACATGCAAGCATTCACAAGAAACACTAATGCGTTTATATGAAAGAGAAGCACTCTGTTCCAACACTTTAATTCACTGCACGAAGGGAATGGAGTGTTGCTTCACTTTCTAAATGCTGTCCTTTCAGAGAAAATCACTTTCTTTTGAAAGTGCCTTAAGCTACTTACAAGCATTCACCAGAAACTCACATGCGTTTCTCTGACAGAGAAGCAGTCTGTTTCAATACTTCAATTCACTCTGCGAAGTGAATGGAGTGTTGCTTCACTTTCTAAATGCTGTCCTTTCAGAGAAAATCACTTTCTTTTGAAAGTGCCTTAAGCTACTTACAAGCATTCAACAGAAACTCACATGCATTTCTCTGAAAGAGAAGCAGTCTGTTCCAACACTTCAATTCACTGTGCGAAGTGAATGGAGTGTTGCTTAACTTTCTAAATGCTGTCCTTTCAGAGAAAATCACTTTCCTTTGAAAGTGCCTTAAGCTACTTGCAAGCATTAGGAAGAAACTCACATGCGTTTCTCTGAAAGAGAAGCAGTCTGTTCCAACACTTCAATTCACTGTGTGAAGTGAATAGAGTGTTTCCTCACTTTCTAAATGCTGTCCTTTCAGAGAAAATCACTTTCCTTTGAAAGTGCCTTAAGCTACTTACAAGCATTCACCAGAAACTCACATGCGTTTCTCTGAAAGAGAAGCAATCTGTTCCAACACTTCAATTCACGGTGCGAAGTGAATGGAGTGTTGCTTCACTTTCTAAATGCTGTTCTTTCAGAGAAAATCAGTTTCCTTAGAAAGTGCCTTAAGCTACTTGCAAGCATTAGAAAGAAACTCACATGCGTTTCTCTGAAAGAGAAGAAGACTGTTCCAACACTTCAATTCACTGTGCGAAGTGAATGGAGTGTTGCTTCACTTTCTAAATGCTGTCCTTTCAGAGAAAATCACTTTCCTTTGAAAGTGCCTTAAGCAACTTGCAAGCATTCACAAGAAACACTAATGCGTTTATATGAAAGAGAAGCACTCTGTTCCAACAATTTAATTCACTGCACGAAGGGAATGGAGTGTTGCTTCACTTTCTAAATGCTGTCCTTTAAGAGAAAATCACTTTCCTTTGAAAGTGCCTTAAGCTACTTACAAGCATTCACCAGAAACTCACATGCGTTTCTCTGAAAGAGAAGCAGTCTGTTCCAACACTTCAATTCACTGTGCGAAGTGAATGGAGTGTTGCTTCACTTTCTAAATGCTGTTCTTTCAGAGAAAATCACTTTCCTTTGAAAGTGCCTTAAGCAACTTGCAAGAATTCACAAGAAACTCACATGCGTTTTTCTGAAAGAGAAGCAGTCTGTTCCAACACTTCAATTCACTGTGTGAAGTGAATGGAGTGTTGCTTCACTTTCTAAATGCTGTCCTTTCAGAGAAAATCACTTTCCTTTGAATGTGCCTTAAGCTACTTACAAGCATTCACCAGAAACTCACATGCGTTTCTCTGAAAGAGAAGCAGTCTGTTTGAATACTTCAATTCACTCTGAGAAGTGAATGGAGTGTTGCTTCACTTTCTAAATGCTGTCCTTTCAGAGAAAATCACTTTCTTTTGAAAGTGCCTTAAGCTACTTACAAGCATTCAACAGAAACTCACATGCATTACTCTGAAAGAGAAGCAGTCTGTTCCAACACTTCAATTCACTGTGCGAAGTGAATGGAGTGTTGCTTCACTTTCTAAATGCTGGCCTTTCAGAGAAAATCACTTTCCTTTGAAAGTGCCTTAAGCTACTTACAAGCATTCACCAGAAACTCACATGCGTTTCGCTGAAATAGAAGCAGTCTGTTCCAACACTTCAATTCACTGTGCGAAGTGAATGGAGTGTTGCTTAACTTTCTAAATGCTGTCCTTTCAGAGAAAATCACTTTCCTTTGAAAGTGCCTTAAGCTACTTGCAAGCATTAGGAAGAAACTCACATGCGTTTCTCTGAAAGAGAAGCAGACTGTTCCAACACTTCAATTCACTGTGCGAATTGAATGGAGTGTTGCTTCACTTTCTAAATGCTGTCCTTTCAGAGAAAATCACTTTCCTTTGAAAGTGCCATAAGCTACTTACAAGCATTAGGAAGAAACTCACATGCGTTTCTATGAAAGAGAAGCAGTCTGTTCCAACACTTCAATTCACTGTTCGAAGTGAATGGAGTGTTGCATCACTTTCTAAATTCTGTCCTTTCAGAGAAAATCACTTTCCTTTGAAAGTGCCTTAAACTACTTTCAAGCATTCACAAAAAACTCACATGCGTTTCTCTGAAAGAGAAGCAGTCTGTTCCAACACTTCAATTCACTGTGCGAAGTGAATGGAGTGTTGCTTCACTCTCTAAATGCTGTCCTTTCAGAGAAAATCACTTTCCTTTGAAAGTGCCTTAAGCTTCTTGCAAGCATTAGGAAGAAACTCACATGCGTTTCTCTGAAAGAGAAGAAGACTGTTCCAACACTTCAATTCACTGTGCGAAGTGAATGGAGTGTTGCTTCACTTTCTAAATGCTGTCCTTTCAGAGAAAATCACTTTCCTTTGAAAGTGCCTTAAGCTACTTGCAAGCATTAGGAAGAAACTCTCATGCGTTTCTGTGAAAGAGAAGCATCTGTTCCAACACTTCAATTCACTGCACGAAGGGAATGGAGTGTTGCTTCACTTTCTAAATGCTGTCCTTTCTGAGAAAATCACTTTCCTTTGCAAGTGCCTTAAGCTACTTAAAAGTATTCACCAGAAACTCACATGCGTTTCTCTGAAAGAGAAGCAGTCTGTTCCAACACTTCAATTCACTGTGCGAAGTGAATGGAGTGTTGCTTCACTTTCTAAATGCTGTCCAATCAGAGAAAATCACTTTCCTTTGAAAGTGCCTTAAGCTACTTGCAAGCATTAGGAAGAAACTCACATGCGTTTCTGTGAAAGAGAAGCATCTGTTCCAACACTTCAATTCACTGTGCGAAGTGAATGGAGTGTTGCTTCACTTTCTAAATGCTGTCCTTTCAGAGAAAATCACTTTCCTTTGAAAGTGCCTTAAACTACTTTCAAGCATTCACAAAAAACTCACATGCGTTTCTCTGAAAGAGAAGCAGTCTGTTCCAACACTTCAATTCACAGTGCGAAGTGAATGGAGTGTTGCTTCAGTTTCTAAATGCTGTCCTTTCAGAGAAAATCACTTTCCATTGAAAGTGCCTTAAGCAACTTGCAAGAATTCACAAGAAACTCACATGCGTTTCTCTGAAAGAGAAGCAGTCTGTTCCAACACTTCAATTCACTTTGCGAAGTGAATGGAGTGTTGCTTCACTTTCTAACTGCTGTCCTTTCAGAGAAAATTACTTTCCTTTGAAAGTGCCTTAAGCTACTTGCAAGCATTAGGAAGAAACTCATATGCATTTCTCTGAAAGAGAAGCAGTCTGTTCCAACACTTCAATTCACTGTACAAAGTGAATGGAGTGTTCCTTCACTTTCCAGATGCTGTCCTTTCAGAGAAAATCACTTTCCTTTGAAAGTGCCTTAAGCTACTTACAAGCATTCAACAGAAACTCACATGAATTTCTCTGAAAGAGAAGCAATCTGTTCCAACACTTCAATTAACTGTGCGAAGTGAATGGAGTGTTGCTTCACTTTCTAAATGCTGTCCTTTCAGAGAAAATCACTTTCCTTTGAAAGTGCATTAAGCTACTTACAAGCATTCACCAGAAACTCACATGCGTTTTTCTGAAAGACAAACAGTCTGTTCCAACACTTCAATTCACTGTGTGAAGTGAATGGAGTGTTGCCTCACTTTCTAAATGCTGTCCTTTCAGAGAAAATCACTTTCCTTTGAAAGTGCCTTAAGCTACTTACAAGCATTCACCAGAAACTCACATGCGTTTCTCTGAAAGAGAAGCAGTCTGTTCCAACACTTCAATTCAATGTGCGAAGTGAATGGAGTGTTGCTTCACTTTCTAAATGCTGTCCTTTCAGAGAAAATCACTTTCCTTTGAAAGTGCCTTAAGCTACTAACAAGCATTCAAAAGAAACTCACATGCATTTCTCTGAAAGAGAAGCAGTCTGTTCCAACACTTGAATTCACTGTGCGAAGTGAATGGAGTGTTGCTTCACTTTCTAAATGCTGTCCTTTCAGAGAAAATCACTTTCCTTTGAAAGTGCCTTAAGCAACTTGCAAGCATTCACAAGAAACACTAATGCGTTTATATGAAAGAGAAGCACTCTGTTCCAACACTTTAATTCACTGCACGAAGGGAATGGAGTGTTGCTTCACTTTCTAAATGCTGTCCTTTAAGAGAAAATCACTTTCCTTTGAAAGTGCCTTAAGCTACTTACAAGCATTCACCAGAAACTCACATGCGTTTCTCTGAAAGAGAAGCAGTCGGTTCCAACACTTCAATTCACTGTGCGAAGTGAATGGAGTGTTGCTTCACTTTCTAAATGCTGTCCTCTCAGAGAAAATCACTTTCCTTTGAAAGTGCCTTAAGCAACTTCCAAGAATTCACAAGAAACTCACATGCGTATCTCTGAAAGAGAAGCAGTCTGTTCCAACACTTCAATTCACTGTGTGAAGTGAATGGAGTGTTGCTTCACTTTCTAAATGCTGTCCTTTCAGAGAAAATCACTTTCCTTTGAATGTGCCTTAAGCTACTTACAAGCATTCACCAGAAACTCATATGCGTTTCTCTGAAAGAGAAGCAGTCTGTTTCAATACTTCAATTCACTCTGCGAAGTGAATGGAGTGTTGCTTCACTTTCTAAATGCTGTCCTTTCAGAGAAAATCACTTTCTTTTGAAAGTGCCTTAAGCTACTTACAAGCATTCAACAGAAACTCACATGCATTTCTCTGAAAGAGAAGCAGTCTGTTCCAACACTTCAATTCACTGTGCGAAGTGAATGGAGTGTTGCTTAACTTTCTAAATGCTGTCCTTTCAGAGAAAATCACTTTCCTTTGAAAGTGCCTTAAGCTACTTGCAAGCATTAGGAAGAAACTCACATGCGTTTCTCTGAAAGAGAAGCAGTCTGTTCCAACACTTCAATTCACTGTGTGAAGTGAATAGAGTGTTTCCTCACTTTCTAAATGCTGTCCTTTCAGAGAAAATCACTTTCCTTTGAAAGTGCCTTAAGCTACTTACAAGCATTCACCAGAATCTCACATGCGTTTCTCTGAAAGAGAAGCAATCTGTTCCAACACTTCAATTCACGGTGCGAAGTGAATGGAGTGCTGCTTCACTTTCTAAATGCTGTTCTTTCAGAGATAATCAGTTTCCTTTGAAAGTGCCTTAAGCTACTTGCAAGCATTAGGAAGAAACTCACATGCGTTTCTCTGAAAGAGAAGCAGTCCGTTCCAACACTTCAATTCACTGTGCGAAGTGAATGGAGTGTTGCTTCACTTTCTAAATGCTGTCCTTTCAGAGAAAATCACTTTCCTTTGAAAGTGCCTTAAGCTACTTGCAAGCATTAGGAAGAAACTCACATGCGTTTCTCTGAAAGAGAAGCAGTCTGTTCCAACACTTCAATTCACTGTGCGAAGTGAATGGAGTGTTGCCTCACTTTCTAAATGCTGTCCTTTCAGAGAAAATCACTTTCCATTGAAAGTGCCTTAAACTACTTTCAAGCATTCACAAAAAACTCACATGCGTTTCTCTGAAATGAAGCAGTCTGTTCCAACACTTCAATTCACTGTGCGAAGTGAATGGAGTGTTGCTTCACTTTCTAAATGCCGTCCTTTCAGAGAAAATCACTTTCCTTTGAATGTGCCTTAAGCTACTTACAAGCATTCAACAGAAACTCACATGCATTTCTCTGAAAGAGAAGCAATCTGTTCCAACACTTCAATTCTCTGTGCGAAGTGAATGGAGTGTTGCTTCACTTTCTAAATGCTGTCCTTTCAGAGAAAATCACTTTCCTTTGAAAGTGCCTTAAGCAACTTGCAAGCATTCACAAGAAACCTTAATGCGTTTTAATGAAAGAGAAGCACTCTGTTCCAACATTTCAATTCACTGCACGAAGGGAATGGAGTGTTGCTTCACTTTCTAAATGCTGTCCTTTCTCAGAAAATCACTTTCCTTTGCAAGTGCCTTAAGCTACTTAAAAGTATTCACCAGAAACTCACATGCGTTTCTCTGAAAGAGAAGCTGTCTGTTCCAACACTTCAATTCACTGTGCGACGTGAATGGAGTGTTGCTTCACTTTCTAAATGCTGTCCAATCAGAGAAAATCACTTTCCTTTGAAAGTGCCTTAAGCTACTTGCAAGCATTAGGAAGGAACTCACATGCGTTTCTGTGAAAGAGAAGCATCTGTTCCAACACTTCAATTCACTGTGCGAAGTGAATGGAGTGTTGCTTCACTTTCTAAATTCTGTCCTTTCAGAGAAAATCACTTTCCTTTGAAAGTGCCTTAAACTATTTTCAAGCATTCACAAAAAACTCACATGCGTTTCTCTGAAAGAGAAGCAGTCTGTTCCAACACTTCAATTCACAGTGCGAAGTGAATGAAGTGTTGCTTCAGTTTCTAAATGCTGTCCTTTCAGAGAAAATCACTTTCCATTGAAAGTGCCTTAAGCAACTTGCAAGAATTCACAAGAAACTCACATGCGTTTCTCTGAAAGAGAAGCAGTCTGTTCCAACACTTCAATTCACTGTGCGAAGTGAATGGAGTGTTGCTTCACTTTCTAAATGCTGTCCTTTCAGAGAAAATCACTTTCCTTTGAAAGTGCCTTAAGCTACTTGCAAGCATTAGGAGGAAACTCACATGCGTTTCTCTGAAAGAGAAGCAGTCTGTTCCAACACTTCAATTCACTGTGCGAAGTGAATGGAGTGTTGCTTCACTTTCTAAATGCTGTCCTTTCAGAGAAAATCACTCTCCTTTGATAGTGCCTTAAGCTACTTGCAAGCATTAGGAAGAAACTAACATGCGTTTCTCTGAAAGAGAAGCAGTCTGTTCCAACACTTCAATTCACTGTGTGAAGTGACTAGAGTGTTGCCTCACTTTCTAAATGCTGTCCTTTCAGAGAAAATCACTTTCCTTTGAAAGTGCCTTAAACTACTTAAAAGCATTTAACAGAAACTCACATGCGTTTCTCTGAAAGAGAAGCAGTCTGTTCCAACACTTGAATTCACTGTGCGAAGTGAATGGAGTGTTGCTTCACTTTCTAAATGCTGTCCTTTCAGAGAAAATCACTTTCCTTTGAAAGTGCCTTAAGCAACTTGCAAGCATTCACAAGAAACACTAATGCGTTTATATGAAAGAGAAGCACTCTGTTCCAACACTTTAATTCACTGCACGAAGGGAATGGAGTGTTGCTTCAGTTTCTAAATGCTGTCCTTTAAGAGAAAATCACTTTCCTTTGAAAGTGCCTTAAGCTACTTACAAGCATTCACCAGAAACTCACATGCGTTTCTCTGAAAGAGAAGCAGTCGGTTCCAACACTTCAATTCACTGTGCGAAGTGAATGGAGTGTTGCTTCACTTTCTAAATGCTGTCCTCTCAGAGAAAATCACTTTCCTTTGAAAGTGCCTTAAGCAACTTGCAAGAATTCACAAGAAACTCACATGCGTATCTCTGAAAGAGAAGCAGTCTGTTCCAACACTTCAATTCACTGTGTGAAGTGAATGGAGTGTTGCTTCACTTTCTAAATGCTGTCCTTTCAGAGAAAATCACTTTCCTTTGAATGTGCCTTAAGCTACTTACAAGCATTCACCAGAAACTCATATGCGTTTCTCTGAAAGAGAAGCAGTCTGTTTCAATACTTCAATTCACTCTGCGAAGTGAATGGAGTGTTGCTTCACTTTCTAAATGCTGTCCTTTCAGAGAAAATCACTTTCTTTTGAAAGTGCCTTAAGCTACTTACAAGCATTCAACAGAAACTCACATGCATTTCTCTGAAAGAGAAGCAGTCTTTTCCAACACTTCAATTCACTGTGCGAAGTGAATGGAGTGTTGCTTAACTTTCTAAATGCTGTCCTTTCAGAGAAAATCACTTTCCTTTGAAAGTGCCTTAAGCTACTTGCAAGCATTAGGAAGAAACTCACATGCGTTTCTCTGAAAGAGAAGCAGTCTGTTCCAACACTTCAATTCACTGTGTGAAGTGAATAGAGTGTTTCCTCACTTTCTAAATGCTGTCCTTTCAGAGAAAATCACTTTCCTTTGAAAGTGCCTTAAGCTACTTACAAGCATTCACCAGAATCTCACATGCGTTTCTCTGAAAGAGAAGCAATCTGTTCCAACACTTCAATTAACGGTGCGAAGTGAATGGAGTGTTGCTTCACTTTCTAAATGCTGTTCTTTCAGAGAAAATCAGTTTCCTTTGAAAGTGCCTTAAGCTACTTGCAAGCATTAGGAAGAAACTCACATGCGTTTCTCTGAAAGAGAAGCAGTCCGTTCCAACACTTCAATTCACTGTGCGAAGTGAATGGAGTGTTGCTTCACTTTCTAAATGCTGTCCTTTCAGAGAAAATCACTTTCCTTTGAAAGTGCCTTAAGCTACTTGCAAGCATTAGGAAGAAACTCACATGCGTTTCTCTGAAAGAGAAGCAGTCTGTTCCAACACTTCAATTCACTGTGCGAAGTGAATGGAGTGTTGCCTCACTTTCTAAATGCTGTCCTTTCAGAGAAAATCACTTTCCATTGAAAGTGCCTTAAACTACTTTCAAGCATTCACAAAAAACTCACATGCGTTTCTCTGAAAGAGAAGCAGTCTGTTCCAACACTTCAATTCACTGTGCGAAGTGAATGGAGTGTTGCTTCACTTTCTAAATGCCGTCCTTTCAGAGAAAATCACTTTCCTTTGAATGTGCCTTAAGCTACTTACAAGCATTCAACAGAAACTCACATGCATTTCTCTGAAAGAGAAGCAATCTGTTCCAACACTTCAATTCTCTGTGCGAAGTGAATGGAGTGTTGCTTCACTTTCTAAATGCTGTCCTTTCAGAGAAAATCACTTTCCTTTGAAAGTGCCTTAAGCAACTTGCAAGCATTCACAAGAAACCCTAATGCGTTTTAATGAAAGAGAAGCACTCTGTTCCAACATTTCAATTCACTGCACGAAGGGAATGGAGTGTTGCTTCACTTTCTAAATGCTGTCCTTTCTCAGAAAATCACTTTCCTTTGCAAGTGCCTTAAGCTACTTAAAAGTATTCACCAGAAACTCACATGCGTTTCTCTGAAAGAGAAGCTGTCTGTTCCAACACTTCAATTCACTGTGCGACGTGAATGGAGTGTTGCTTCACTTTCTAAATGCTGTCCAATCAGAGAAAATCACTTTCCTTTGAAAGTGCCTTAAGCTACTTGCAAGCATTAGGAAGGAACTCACATGCGTTTCTGTGAAAGAGAAGCATCTGTTCCAACACTTCAATTCACTGTGCGAAGTGAATGGAGTGTTGCTTCACTTTCTAAATTCTGTCCTTTCAGAGAAAATCACTTTCCTTTGAAAGTGCCTTAAACTACTTTCAAGCATTCACAAAAAACTCACATGCGTTTCTCTGAAAGAGAAGCAGTCTGTTCCAACACTTCAATTCACAGTGCGAAGTGAATGAAGTGTTGCTTCAGTTTCTAAATGCTGTCCTTTCAGAGAAAATCACTTTCCATTGAAAGTGCCTTAAGCAACTTGCAAGAATTCACAAGAAACTCACATGCGTTTCTCTGAAAGAGAAGCAGTCTGTTCCAACACTTCAATTCACTGTGCGAAGTGAATGGAGTGTTGCTTCACTTTCTAAATGCTGTCCTTTCAGAGAAAATCACTTTCCTTTGAAAGAGCCTTAAGCTACTTACAAGCATTCAACAGAAACTCACATGCATTTCTCTGAAAGAGAAGCAGTCTGTTCCAACACTTCAATTCACTGTACAAAGTGAATGGAGTGTTGCTTCACTTTCTAAATGCTGTCCTTTCAGAGAAAATCACTTTCCTTTGAAAGTGCCTTAAGCTACTTACAAGCATTCAACAGAAACTCACATGAATTTCTCTGAAAGAGAAGCAATCTGTTCCAACACTTCAATTAACTGTGCAAAGTGAATGGAGTGTTGCTTCACTTTCTAAATGCTGTCCTTTCAGAGAAAATCACTTTCCTTTGAAAGTGCATTAAGCTACTTACAAGCATTCACCAGAAACTCACATGCGTTTTTCTGAAAGAGAAGCAGTCTGTTCCAACACTTCAATTCACTGTGCGAAGTGAATGGAGTGTTGCTTCACTTTCTAAATGCTGTCCTTTCAGAGAAAATCACTTTCCTTTGAAAGTGCCTTAAGCTACTTGCAAGCATTAGGAGGAAACTCACATGCGTTTCTCTGAAAGAGAAGCAGTCTGTTCGAACACTTCAATTCACAGTGCGAAGTGAATGGAGTGTTGCTTCAGTTTCTAAATGCTGTCCTTTCAGAGAAAATCACTTTCCTTTGATAGTGCCTTAAGCTACTTGCAAGCATTAGGAAGAAACTCACATGCGTTTCTCTGAAAGAGAAGCAGTCTGTTCCAACACTTCAATTCACTGTGTGAAGTGACTAGAGTGTTGCCTCACTTTCTAAATGCTGTCCTTTCAGAGAAAATCACTTTCCTTTGAAAGTGCCTTAAACTACTTAAAAGCATTTAACAGAAACTCACATGCGTTTCTCTGAAAGAAAAGCAGTCTGTTCCAACACTTCAATTCACTGTGCGAAGTGAATGGAGTGTTGCTTCACTTTCTAAATGCTGTTCTTTCAGAGAAAATCACTTTCCTTTGAAAGTGCCTTAAGCTACTTGCAAGCATTAGGAAGAAACTCACATGCGTTTCTCTGAAAGAGAAGCAGTCTGTTCCAACACTTCAATTCACTGTGCGAAGTGAATGGAGTGTTGCTTCACTTTCTAAATGCTGTCCTTTCAGAGAAAATCACTTTCCTTTGAAAGTGCCTTAAGCTACTTACAAGCATTCACCAGAAACTCACATGCATTTCTCTGAAAGAGAAGCAGTCTGTTCCAACACTTCAATTCACTGTGCGAAGTGAATGGAGTGTTGCTTCACTTTCTAAATGCTGTCCTTTCAGAGAAAATCACTTTCCTTTGAAAGTGCCTTAAGCTACTTGCAAGCATTAGGAAGAAACTCACATGCGTTTCTCTGAAAGAGAAGCAGTCTGTTCCAACACTTCAATTCACTGTGCGAAGTGAATGGAGTGTTGCTTCACTTTTTAAATGCTGTCCTTTCAGAGAAAATCACTTTCCTTTGATAGTGCCTTAAGCTACTTGCAAGCATTAGGAAGAAACTCACATGCGTTTCTCTGAAAGAGAAGCAGTCTGTTCCAATACTTCAATTCACTGTGCGAAGTGAATGGAGTGTTGCCTCACTTTCTAAATGCTGTCCTTTCAGAGAAAATCACTTTCCATTGAAAGTGCCTTAAACTACTTTCAAGCATTCACAAAAAACTCACATGCGTTTCTCTGAAAGAGAAGCAGACTGTTCCAACACTTCAATTCACTCTGCGAAGTGAATGGAGTGTTGCTTCACTTTCTAAATGCTGTCCTTTCAGAGAAAATCCCTGTCCTTTGAATGTGCCTTAAGCTACTTACAAGCATTCAACAGAAAGTCTCATGCGTTTCTCTGAAAGAGAAGCAGACTGTTCCAACACTTCAATTCACTGTGCGAAGTGAATGGAGTGTTGCTTCACTTTCTAAATGCTGTCCTTTCAGAGAAAATCACTTTCCTTTGAAAGTGCCTTAAGCAACTTGCAAGCATTCACAAGAAACCCTAATGCGTTTCAATGAAAGAGAAGCACTCTGTTCCAACACTTCAATTCACTGCACGAAGGGAATGGAGTGTGGCTTCACTTTCTAAATGCTGTCCTTTCAGAGAAAATCACTTTCCTTTGAAAGTGCCTTAAGCTACTTTAAAGTATTCACCAGAAACTCACATGCGTTTCTCTGAAAGAGAAGCAGTCTGTTCCAACACTTCAATTCACTGTGCGACGTGAATGGAGTGTTGCTTCACATTCTAAATGCTGTCCAATCAGAGAAAATCACTTTCCTTTGAAAGTGCCTTAAGCTACTTGCAAGCATTAGGAAGAAACTCACATGCGTTTCTGTGAAAGAGAAGCATCTGTTCCAACACTTCAATTCACTGTGCGAAGTGAATGGAGTGTTGCTTCACTTTCTAAATTCTGTCTTTTCAGAGAAAATCACTTTCCTTTGAAAGTGCCTTAAACTACTTTCAAGCATTCACAAAAAACTCACATGCGTTTCTCTGAAAGAGAAGCAGTCTGTTCCAACACTTCAATTCACTGTGTGAAGTGAATAGAGTGTTGCCTCACTTTCTAAATGCTGTCCTTTCAGAGAAAATCACTTTCCTTTGAAAGTGCCTTAAGCTACTTACAAGCATTTAACAGAAACTCACATGCGTTTCTCTGAAAGAGAAGCAGTCTGTTCCAACACTTCAATTCACTGTGCGAAGTGAATGGAGTGTTGCTTCACTTTCTAAATGCTGTTCTTTCAGAGAAAATCAGTTTCCTTTGAAAGTGCCTTAAGCTACTTGCACGCATTAGGAAGAAACTCACATGCGTTTCTCTGAAAGAGAAGCAGTCCGTTCCAACACTTCAATTCACTCTGCGAAGTGAATGGAGTGTTTCTTCACTTTCTAAATGCTGTCCTTTCAGAGAAAATCACTTTCCTTTGAAAGTGCCTTAAGCAACTTGCAAGAATTCACAAGAAACTCACATGCGTTTCTCCTAAAGAGAAGCAGTCTGTTCCAACACTTCAATTCACTGTGCGAAGTGAATGGAGTGTTGCTTCACTTTCTAAATGCTGTCCTTTCAGAGAAAATCACTTTCCTTTGAAAGAGCCTTAAGCTACTTACAAGCATTCAACAGAAACTCACATGCATTTCTCTGAAAGAAAAGCAGTCTGTTCCAACACTTCAATTCACTGTACAAAGTGAATGGAGTGTTGCTTCACTTTCTAAATGCTGTCCTTTCAGAGAAAATCACTTTCCTTTGAAAGTGCCTTAAGCTACTTACAAGCATTCAACAGAAACTCACATGAATTTCTCTGAAAGAGAAGCAATCTGTTCCAACACTTCAATTAACTGTGCAAAGTGAATGGAGTGTTGCTTCACTTTCTAAATGCTGTCCTTTCAGAGAAAATCACTTTCCTTTGAAAGTGCATTAAGCTACTTACAAGCATTCACCAGAAACTCACATGCGTTTTTCTGAAAGAGAAGCAGTCTGTTCCAACACTTCAATTCACTGTGCGAAGTGAATGGAGTGTTGCTTCACTTTCTAAATGCTGTCCTTTCAGAGAAAATCACTTTCCTTTGAAAGTGCCTTAAGCTACTTGCAAGCATTAGGAAGAAACTCACATGCGTTTCTCTGAAAGAGAAGCAGTCTGTTCCAACACTTCAATTCACTGTGTGAAGTGAATAGAGTGTTTCCTCACTTTCTAAATGCTGTCCTTTCAGAGAAAATCACTTTCCTTTGAAAGTGCCTTAAGCTACTTACAAGTATTCAACAGAAACTCACATGCGTTTTTCTGAAAGAGAAGCAGTCTGTTCCAACACTTCAATTCACTGTGCGAAGTGAATGGAGTGTTGCTTCACTTTCTAAATGCTGTCCTTTCAGAGAAAATCACTTTCCTTTGAAAGTGCCTTAAGCTACTTGCAAGCATTAGGAAGAAACTCACATGCGTTTCTCTGAAAGAGAAGCAGTCTGTTCCAACACTTCAATTCACTGTGTGAAGTGAATAGAGTGTTGCCTCACTTTCTAAATGCTGTCCTTTCAGAGAAAATCACTTTCCTTTGAAAGTGCCTTAAACTACTTACAAGCATTAAACAGAAACTCACATGCGTTTCTCTGAAAGAGAAGCAGTCTGTTCCAACAATTCAATTCACTGTGCGAAGTGAATGGAGTGTTGCTTCACTTTCTAAATGCTGTTCTTTCAGAGAAAATCACTTTCCTTTGAAAGTGCCTTAAGCTACTTGCAAGCATTAGGAAGAAACTCACATGCGTTTCTCTGAAAGAGAAGCAGTCTGTTCCAACACTTCAATTCACTGTGCGAAGTGAATGGAGTGTTGCTTCACTTTCTAAATGCTGTCCTTTCAGAGAAAATCACTTTCCTTTGAAAGTGCCTTAAACTACTTTCAAGCATTCACAAAAAACTCACATGCATTTCTCTGAAAGAGAAGCAGACTGTTCCAACACTTCAATTCACTGTGCGAAGTGAATGGAGTGTTGCTTCACTTTCTAAATGCTGTCCTTTCAGAGAAAATCCCTTTCCTTTGAATGTGCATTAAGCTACTTACAAGCATTCAACAGAAGCTCACATGCATTTCTCTGAAAGGGAAGCAATCTGTTCCAACACTTCAATTCTCTGTGCGAAGTGAATGGAGTGTTGCTTCACTTTCTAAATGCTGTCCTTTCAGAGAAAATCACTTTCCTTTGAAAGTGCCTTAATAACTTGCAAGCATTCACAAGAAACCCTAATGCGTTTCTATGAAAGAGAAGCACTCTGTTCCAACACTTCAGTTCACTCCACGAAGGGAATGAAGTGTTGCTTCACTTTCTAAATGCTGTCCTTTCAGAGAAAATCACTTTCCTTTACAAGTGCCTTAAGCTACTTAAAAGCATTCACCAGAAACTCACATGCGTTTCTCTGAAAGAGAAGCAGTCTGTTCCAACACTTCAATTCACTGTGCGAAGTGAATGGAGTGTTGCTTCACTTTCTAAATGCTGTCCTTTCAGAGAAAATCACTTTCCTTTGAAAGTGCCTTAAGCTACTTGCAAGCATTAGGAAGAAACTCACATGCGTTTCTCTGAAAGAGAAGCAGTCTGTTCCAACACTTCAATTCACTGTGCGAAGTGAATGGAGTGTTGCTTCACTTTCTAAATGCTGTCCTTTCAGAGAAAATCACTTTCCTTTGATAGTGCCTTAAGCTACTTGCAAGCATTAGGAAGAAACTCACATGCGTTTCTCTGAAAGAGAAGCAGTCTGTTCCAATACTTCAATTCACTGTGCGAAGTGAATGGAGTGTTGCCTCACTATCTAAATGCTGTCCTTTCAGAGAAAATCACTTTCCATTGAAAGTGCCTTAAACTACTTTCAAGCATTCACAAAAAACTCACATGCGTTTCTCTGAAAGAGAAGCAGTCTGTTCCAACACTTCAATTCACTGTGTGAAGTGAATAGAGTGTTGCCTCACTTTCTAAATGCTGTCCTTTCAGAGAAAATCACTTTCCTTTGAAAGTGCCTTAAGCTACTTAGAAGCATTTAACAGAAACTCACATGCGTTTCTCTGAAAGAGAAGCAGTCTGTTCCAACACTTCAATTCACTGTGCGAAGTGAATGGAGTGTTGCTTCACTTTCTAAATGCTGTTCTTTCAGAGAAAATCAGTTTCCTTTGAAAGTGCCTTCAGCTACTTGCAAGCATTAGGAAGAAACTCACATGCGTTTCTCTGAAAGAGAAGCAGTCCGTTCCAACACTTCAATTCACTCTGCGAAGTGAATGGAGTGTTTCTTCACTTTCTAAATGCTGTCCTTTCAGAGAAAATCACTTTCCTTTGAAAGTGCCTTAAGCAACTTGCAAGAATTCACAAGAAACTCACATGCGTTTCTCTGAAAGAGAAGCAGTCTGTTCCAACACTTCAATTCACTGTGCGAAGTGAATGGAGTGTTGCTTCACTTTCTAAATGCTGTCCTTTCAGAGAAAATCACTTTCCTTTGAAAGAGCCTTAAGCTACTTACAAGCATTCAACAGAAACTCACATGCATTTCTCTGAAAGAGAAGCAGTCTGTTCCAACACTTCAATTCACTGTACAAAGTGAATGGAGTGTTGCTTCACTTTCTAAATGCTGTCCTTTCAGAGAAAATCACTTTCCTTTGAAAGTGCCTTAAGCTACTTACAAGCATTCAACAGAAACTCACATGAATTTCTCTGAAAGAGAAGCAATCTGTTCCAACACTTCAATTAACTGTGCAAAGTGAATGGAGTGTTGCTTCACTTTCTAAATGCTGTCCTTTCAGAGAAAATCACTTTCCTTTGAAAGTGCATTAAGCTACTTACAAGCATTCACCAGAAACTCACATGCGTTTTTCTGAAAGAGAAGCAGTCTGTTCCAACACCTCAATTCACTGTGCGAAGTGAATGGAGTGTTGCTTCACTTTCTAAATGCTGTCCTTTCAGAGAAAATCACTTTCCTTTGAAAGTGCCTTAAGCTACTTGCAAGCATTAGGAAGAAACTCACATGCGTTTCTCTGAAAGAGAAGCAGTCTGTTCCAACACTTCAATTCACTGTGTGAAGTGAATAGAGTGTTTCCTCACTTTCTAAATGCTGTCCTTTCAGAGAAAATCACTTTCCTTTGAAAGTGCCTTAAGCTACTTACAAGCATTCAACAGAAACTCACATGCGTTTTTCTGAAAGAGAAGCAGTCTGTTCCAACACTTCAATTCACTGTGCGAAGTGAATGGAGTGTTGCTTCACTTTCTAAATGCTGTCCTTTCAGAGAAAATCACTTTCCTTTGAAAGTGCCTTAAGCTACTTGCAAGCATTAGGAAGAAACTCACATGCGTTTCTCTGAAAGAGAAGCAGTCTGTTCCAACACTTCAATTCACTGTGTGAAGTGAATAGAGTGTTGCCTCACTTTCTAAATGCTGTCCTTTCAGAGAAAATCACTTTCCTTTGAAAGTGCCTTAAACTACTTACAAGCATTTAACAGAAACTCACATGCGTTTCTCTGAAAGAGAAGCAGTCTGTTCCAACAATTCAATTCACTGTGCGAAGTGAATGGAGTGTTGCTTCACTTTCTAAATGCTGTTCTTTCAGAGAAAATCACTTTCCTTTGAAAGTGCCTTAAGCTACTTGCAAGCATTAGGAAGAAACTCACATGCGTTTGTCTGAAAGAGAAGCAGTCCGTTCCAACACTTCAAATCACTGTGCGAAGTGAATGGAGTGTTGCTTCACTTTCTAAATGCTGTCCTTTCAGAGAAAATCACTTTCCTTTGAAAGTGCCTTAAACTACTTGCAAGCATTAGGAAGAAATTGACATGCGTTTCTCTGAAAGGGAAGCAGTCTCTTCCAACACTTCAATTCACTGTGCGATGTGAATGGAGTGTTGCCTCACTTTCTAAATGCTGTCCTTTCAGAGAAAATCACTTTCCATTGAAAGTGCCTTAAACTACTTTCAAGCATTCACAAAAAACTCACATGCATTTCTCTGAAAGAGAAACAGACTGTTCCAACACTTCAATTCACTGTGCGAAGTGAATGGAGTGTTGCTTCACTTTCTAAATGCTGTCCTTTCAGAGAAAATCCCTTTCCTTTGAATGTGCATTAAGCCACTTACAAGCATTCAACAGAAGCTCACATGCATTTCTCTGAAAGGGAAGCAATCTGTTCCAACACTTCAATTCTCTGTGCGAAGTGAATGGAGTATTGCTTCACTTTCTAAATGCTGTCCTTTCAGAGAAAATCACTTTCCTTTGAAAGTGCCTTAATAACTTGCAAGCATTCACAAGAAACCCTAATGCGTTTCTATGAAAGAGAAGCACTCTGTTCCAACACTTCAGTTCACTCCACGAAGGGAATGAAGTGTTGCTTCACTTTCTAAATACTGTCCTTTCAGAGAAAATCACTTTCCTTTACAAGTGCCTTAAGCTACTTAAAAGCATTCACCAGAAACTCACATGCATTTCTCTGAAAGAGAAGCAGTCTGTTCCAACACTTCAATTCACTGTGCGAAGTGAATGGAGTGTTGCTTCACTTTCTAAATGCTGTCCTTTCAGAGAAAATCACTTTCCTTTGAAAGTGCCTTAAGCTACTTGCAAGCATTTAACAGAAACTCACATGCGTTTCTCTGAAAGAGAAGCAGTCTGTTCCAACACTTCAATTCACTGTGCGAAGTGAATGGAGTGTTGCTTCACTTTCTAAATGCTGTCCTTTCAGAGAAAATCACTTTCCTTTGATAGTGCCTTAAGCTACTTGCAAGCATTAGGAAGAAACTCACATGCGTTTCTCTGAAAGAGAAGCAGTCTGTTCCAACACTTCAATTCACTGTGTGAAGTGAATAGAGTGTTGCCTCACTTTCTAAATGCTGTCCTTTCAGAGAAAATCACTTTCCTTTGAAAGTGCCTTAAGCTACTTACAAGCATTTAACAGAAACTGACATGCGTTTCTCTGAAAGAGAAGCAGTCCGTTCCAACACTTCAATTCACTGTGCGAAGTGAATGGAGTGTTGCTTCACTTCCTAAATGCTGTTCTTTCAGAGAAAATCAGTTTCCTTTGAAAGTGCCTTGAGCTACTTGCAAGCATTAGGAAGAAACTCACATGCGTTTCTCTGAAAGAGAAGCAGTCCGTTCCAACACTTCAATTCACTGTGCGAAGTGAATGGAGTGTTGCTTCACTTTCTAAATGCTGTCCTTTCAGAGAAAATCACTTTCCTTTGAAAGTGCCTTAAGCTACTTGCAAGCATTAGGAAGAAACTCACATGCATTTCTCTGAAAGAGAAGCAGTCTGTTCCAACACTTCAATTCACTGTGCGAAGTGAATGGAGTGTTGCCTCACTTTCTAAATGCTGTCCTTTCAGAGAAAATCACTTTCCATTGAAAGTGCCTTAAACTACTTTCAAGCATTCACAAAAAACTCACATTCGTTTCTCTGAAAGAAGAGCAGACTGTTCCAACACTTCAATTCACTGTGCGAAGTGAATGGAGTGTTGCTTCACTTTCTAAATTATGTCCTTTCAGAGAAAATCCCTTTCCTTTGAATGTGCCTTAAGCTACTTACAGGCATTCAACAGAAAGTCACATGCTTTTCTCTGAAAGAGAAGCAATCTGTTCCAACACTTCAATTCTCTGTGCGAAGTGAATGGAGTGTTGCCTCACTTTCTAAATGCTGTCCTTTCAGAGAAAATCACTTTCCTTTGAGAGTGCCTTAAGCAACTTGCAAGCATTCACAAGAAACCCTAATGCGTTTCAATTAAAGAGAAGCACTCTGTTCCAACACTTCAATTCACTGCACGAAGGTAATCGAGTGTTGCTTCACTTTCTAAATGCTGTCCTTTCAGAGAAAATCACTTTCCTTTGAATGTGCCTTAAGCTACTTACAAGCATTCACCAGAAACTCACATGCGTTTCTCTGAAAGAGAAGCAGTCTGTTTCAATACTTCAGTTCACTCTGCGAAGTGAATGGAGTGTTGCTTCACTTTCTAAATGCTGTCCTTTCAGAGAAAATCACTTTCTTTTGAAAGTGCCTTAAGCTACTTACAAGCATTCAACAGAAACTCACATGCATTTCTCTGAAAGAGAAGCAGTCTGTTCCAACACTTCAATTCACTGTGCGAAGTGAATGGAGTGTTGCTTCACTTTCTAAATGCTGTCCTTTCAGAGAAAATCACTTTCCTTTGAAAGTGCCTTAAGCAACTTGCAAAAATTCACAAGAAACTCACATGCGTATCTCTGAATGAGAAGCAGTCTGTTCCAACACTTCAATTCACAGTGTGAAGTGAATGGAGTGTTGCTTCACTTTCTAAATGCTGTCCTTTCATAGAAAATCACTTTCCTTTGAATGTGCCTTAAGCTACTTACAAGCATTCACCAGAAACTCACATGCGTTTCTCTGAAAGAGAAGCAGTCTGTTTCAATACTTCAATTCACTCTGCGAAGTGAATGGAGTGTTGCTTCATTTTCTAAATGCTGTCCTTTCAGAGAAAATCACTTTCTTTTGAAAGTGCCTTAAGCTACTTACAAGCATTCAACAGAAACTCACATGCATTTCTCTGAAAGAGAAGCAGTCTGTTCCAACACTTCAATTCACTGTGCGAAGTGAATGGAGTGTTGCTTCACTTTCTAAATGCTGTCCTTTCAGAGAAAATCACTTTCCTTTGAAAGTGCCTTAAGCTACTTGCAAGCATTAGGAAGAAACTCACATGCGTTTCTCTGAAAGAGAAGCAGACTGTTCCAACACTTCAATTCACTGTGCGTATTGAATGGAGTGTTGCTTCACTTTCTAAATGCTGTCCTTTCAGAGAAAATCACTTTCCTTTGAAAGTGCCTTAAGCTACTTACAAGCATTAGGAAGAAACTCACATGCGTTTCTCTGAAAGAGAAGCAGTCTGTTCCAACACTTCAATTCACTGTGCGAAATGAATGGAGTGTTGCATCACTTTCTAAATTCTGTCCTTTCAGAGAAAATCAATTTCCTTTGAAAGTGCCTTAAACTACTTTCAAGCATTCACAAAAAACTCATATGCGTTTCTCTTAAAGAGAAGCAGACTGTTCCAACACTTCAATTCACTGTGCGAATTGAATGGAGTGTTGCTTCACTTTCTAAATGCTGTCCTTTCAGAGAAAATCACTTTCCTTTGAAAGTGCCTTAAGCTACTTACAAGCATTCACCAGAAACTCACATGCGTTTCGCTGAAAGAGAAGCAGTCTGTTGCAACACTTCAATTCACTGTGCGAAGTGAATGGAGTGTTGCTTCACTTTCTAAATGCTGTCCTTTCAGAGAAAATCACTTTCCTTTGAAAGTGCCTTAAGCTACTTGCAAGCATTAGGAAGAAACTCACATGCGTTTCTCTGAAAGAGAAGCAGACTGTTCCAACACTTCAATTCACTGTGCGAATTGAATGGAGTGTTGCTTCACTTTCTAAATGCTGTCCTTTCAGAGAAAATCACTTTCCTTTGAAAGTGCCTTAAGCTACTTACAAGCATTAGGAAGAAACTCACATGCGTTTCTCTGAAAGAGAAGCAGTCTGTTCCAACACTTCAATTCACTGTGCGAAGTGAATGGAGTGTTGCATCACTTTCTAAATTCTGTCCTTTCAGAGAAAATCACTTTCCTTTGAAAGTGCCTTAAGCAACTTGCAAGAATTCACAAGAAACTCACATGCGTTTCTCTGAAAGAGAAGCAGTCTGTTCCAACACTTCAATTCACTGTGTGAAGTGAATGGAGTGTTGTTTCACTTTCTAAATGCTGTCCTTTCAGAGAAAATCACTTTCCTTTGAAAGTGCCTTAAGCTACTTACAAGCATTCACCAGAAACTCACATGCGTTTCTCTGAAAGAGAAGCAGTCTGTTCCAATACTTCAATTCACTCTACGAAGTGAATGGAGTGTTGCTTCACTTTCTAAGTGCTGTCCTTTCAGAGAAAATCACTTTCCTTTGAAAGTGCCTTAAGCTACTTACAAGCATTCAACAGAAACTCACATGCATTTCTCTGAAAGAGAAGCAGTCTGTTCCAACACTTCAATTCACTGTGCGAAGTGAATGGAGTGTTGCTTCACTTTCTAAATGCTGTCCTTTCAGAGAAAATCACTTTCCTTTGAAAGTGCCTTAAGCTACTTACAAGCATTCACCAGAAACTCACATGCGTTTCTCGGAAAGAGAAGCAGTCTGTTCCAACACTTCAATTCACTGTGCGAAGTGAATGGAGTGTTGCTTCACTTTCTAAATGCTGTCCTTTCAGAGAAAATCACTTTCCTTTGATAGTGCCTTAAGCTACTCGCAAGCATTAGGAAGAAACTCACATGCGTTTCTCTGAAAGAGAAGCAGACTGTTCCAACACTTCAATTCACTGTGCGAAGTGAATGGAGTGTTGCTTCACTTTCTAAATGCTGTCCTTTCAGAGAAAATCACTTTCCTTTGAAAGTGCCTTAAGCTACTTTCTAGCACTCACAGGAAACACACATGCTTTTCCCTGAAAGAGAAGCAGTCTGTTTCAACACTTCAATTCACTTTGCGAAGTGAATGGAGTGTTGCCTCACTTTCTAAATACTGTACTTTCAGAGAAAATCCCTTTCCTTTGAAAGTGCCTTAAGCTACTTACAAGCATTCACCAGAAACTCACATGCGTTTCTCTGAAAGAGAAGCAGTCTGTTCCAACACTTCAATTCACTGTGCGAAGTGAATGGAGTGTTGCTTCACTTTCTAAATGCTGTCCTTTCTGAGAAAATCTCTTTCCTTTGAAAGTGCCTTAAGCTACTTGCAAGCATTAGGAAGAAACTCACATGCGTTTCTCTGAAAGAGAAGCAGTCTGTTCCAACACTTCAATTCACTGTGTGAAGTGAATAGAGTGTTACCTCACTTTCTAAATGCTGTCCTTTCAGAAAATCACTTTCCTTCGAAAGTGCCTTAATCTACTTACAAGCATTCAGCAGAAACTCACATGCGTTTCTCTGAAAGAGAAGCAATCTGTTCCAACACTTCAATTCATGGTGCGAAGTAAATGGAGTGTTGCTTCACTTTCTAAATGCTGTCCTTTCAGAGAAAATCACTTTCCTTTGAAAGTGCCTTAAACTACTTTCAAGCATTCACAAAAAACTCACATGCGTTTCTCTTAAAGAGAAGCAGTCTGTTCCAACACTTCAATTCACTGTGCGAAGTGAATGGAGTGTTGCTTCAGTTTCTAAATGCTGTCTTTTCAGAGAAAATTACTTTCCTTTGAAAGTGCCTTAAGAAACTTGCAAGCATTCACAAGAAACTCACATGCATTTCTCTGAAAGAGAAGCAGTCTGTTCCAACACTTCAATTCACTGTGCGAAGTGAATGGAGTGTTGCTTCACTTTCTAAATTCTGTCCTTTCAGAGAAAATCACTTTCCTTTGAAAGTGCCTTAAGCTACTTACAAGCATTCACCAGAAACTCACATGCGTTTCTCTGAAAAAGAAGCAGTCTGTTCCAATACTTCAATTCACTATGCGAAGTGAATGGAGTGTTGCTTCACTTTCTAAATGCAGTCCTTTCAGAGAAAATCACTTTCCTTTGAAAGTGCCTTAAGCTACTTACAAGCATTCAACAGAAACTCACATGCATTTCTCTGAAAGAGAAGCAATCTGTTCCAACACTTCAATTAACTGTGCAAAGTGAATGGAGTGTTGCTTCACTTTCTAAATGCTGTCCTTTCAGAGAAAATCACTTTCCTTTGAAAGTACCTTAAGCTACTTACAAGCATTCACCAGAAACTCACATGCGTTTCTCTGAAAGAGAAGCAGTCTGTTCCAACACTTCAATTCACTGTGCGAAGTGAATGGAGTGTTGCCTCACTTTCTAAATGCTGTCCTTTCAGAGAAAATCACTTTCCATTGAAAGTGCCTTAAACTACTTTCAAGCATTCACAAAAAACTCACATGCGTTTTTCTGAAATAGAAGCAGTCTGTTCCAACACTTCAATTCACTGTGCGAAGTGAATGGAGTGTTGCTTCACTTTCTAAATGCTGTCCTTTCAGTGAAAATCCCTTTCCTTTGAATGTGCCTTAAGCTACTTACAAGCATTCAACAGAAACTCACATGCATTTCTCTGAAAGAGAAGCAATCTGTTCCAAAACTTCAATTCTCTGTGCGAAGTGAATGGAGTGTTGCTTCACTTTCTAAATGCTGTCCTTTCAGAGAAAATCACTTTCCTTTGAAAGTGCCTTAAGCAACTTCAAAGCATTCACAAGAAACCCTAATGCGTTTCTATGAAAGAGAAGCACTCTGTTCCAACACTTCAATTCACTGCACGAAGGGAATGGAGTGTTGCTTCACTTTCTAAATGCTGTCCTTTCAGAGAAAATCACTTTCCTTTGAAAGTGCCTTAAGCTACTTTCAAGCATTCACCAGAAACTCACATGCGTTTCTCTGAAAGAGAAGCAGTCTGTTCCAACACTTCAATTCACTGTGCGAAGTGAATGGAGTGTTGCTTCACTTTCAAAATGCTGTCCAATCAGAGAAAATCACTTTCCTTTGAAAGTGCCTTAAGCTACTTGCAAGCATTAGGAAGAAACTCACATGCGTTTCTCTGAAAGAGAAGCATCTGTTCCAACACTTTAATTCACTGTGCGAAGTGAATGGAGTGTTGCTTCACTTTCTAAATTCTGTCCTTTCAGAGAAAATCACTTTCCTTTGAAAGTGCCTTTAACTACTTTCAGCATTCACAAAAAACTCACATGCGTTTCTCTGAAAGAGAAGCAGTCTGTTCGAACACTTCAATTCACAGTGCGAAGTGAATGGAGTGTTGCTTCAGTTTCTAAATGCTGTCCTTTCAGAGAAAATCACTTTCCTTTGAAAGTGCCTTAAGCTACTTGCAAGCATTCACAAGAAACACTCTTGCGTTTCTATGAAAGAGAAGCAGTCTTTTCCAACACTTCAATTCATTGCGCGAAGGAATGGAGTGTTGCTTTACTTTCTAAATGATGTCCTTTCAGAGAAAATAACTTTCCTTTGAAAGTGCCTTAAGCAACTTGCAAGCATTCACAAGAAACACTAATGCGTTTCTATGAAAGAGAAGCAGTCTGTTCCAACACTTCAATTCACTGTGCGAAGTGAATGGAGTGTTGCTTCACTTTCTAAATGCTGTCCTTTCAGAGAAAATCACTTTCCTTTGAAAGTGCCTTAAGCTACTTACAAGCATTTAACAGAAACTCACATGCGTTTCTCTGAAAGAGAAGCAGTCTGTTCCAACACTTCAATTCACTGTGCGAAGTGAATGGAGTGTTGCTTCACTTTCTAAATGCTGTACTTTCAGAGAAAATCTCTTTCCTTTGAAAGTGCCTTAAGCTACTTGCAAGCATTAGGAAGAAACTCACATGCGTTTCTCTGAAAGAGAAGCAGTCTGTTCCAACACTTCAATTCACTGTGCGAAGTGAATGGAGTGTTGCTTCACTTTCTAAATGCTGTCCTTTCAGAGAAAATCACTTTCCTTTGAAAGTGCCTTAAACTACTTACAAGCATTCACAAAAAACTCACATGCGTTTCTCTTAAAGAGAAGCAGTCTGTTCCAACACTTCAATTCACTGTGCGAAGTGAATGGAGTGTTGCTTCAGTTTCTTAATGCTGTCCTTTCAGAGAAAATTACTTTCCTTTGAAAGTGCCTTAAGAAACTTGCAAGCATTCACAAGAAACTCACATGCGTTTCTCTGAAAGAGAAGCAGTCTGTTCCAACACTTCAATTCACTGTGCGAAGTGAATGGAGTGTTGCTTCACTTTCTAAATGCTGTCCTTTCAGAGAAAATCACTTTCCTTTGAAAGTGCCTTAAGCTACTTACAAGCATTCACCAGAAACTCACATGCGTTTCTCTGAAAAAGAAGCAGTCTGTTCCAATACTTCAATTCACTATGCGAAGTGAATGGAGTGTTGCTTCACTTTCTAAATGCAGTCCTTTCAGAGAAAATCACTTTCCTTTGAAAGTGCCTTAAGCTACTTACAAGCATTCAACAGAAACTCACATGCATTTCTCTGAAAGAGAAGCAATCTGTTCCAACACTTCAATTAACTGTGCAAAGTGAATGGAATGTTGCTTCACTTTCTAAATGCTGTCCTTTCAGAGAAAATCACTTTCCTTTGAAAGTACCTTAAGCTACTTGCAAGCATTCACCAGAAACTCACATGCGTTTCTCTGAAAGAGAAACAGTCTGTTCCAACACTTCAATTCACTGTGCGAAGTGAATGGAGTGTTGCTTCACTTTCTAAATGCTGTCCTTTCAGAGAAAATCACTTTCCTTTGAAAGTGCCTTAAGCTACTTACAAGCATTTAACAGAAACTCACATGCGTTTCTCTGAAAGAGAAGCAGTCTGTTCCAACACTTCAATTCACTGTGCGAAGTGAATGGAGTGTTGCTTCACTTTCTAAATGCTGTCCAATCAGAGAAAATCACTTTCCTTTGAAAGTGCCTTAAGCTACTTGCAAGCATTAGGAAGAAACTCACATGCGTTTCTCTGAAAGAGAAGCAGTCCGTTCCAACACTTCAATTCACTGTGCGAAGTGAATGGAGTGTTGCTTCACTTTCTAAATGCTGTACTTTCAGAGAAAATCACTTTCCTTTGAAAGTGCCTTAAGCTACTTGCAAGCATTAGAATGAAACTCACATGCGTTTCTCTGAAAGAGAAGCAGTCTGTTCCAACACTTCAATTCACTGTGGGAAGTGAATGGAGTGTTGCCTCACTTTCTAAATGCTGTCCTTTCAGAGAAAATCACTTTCCATTGAAAGTGCCTTAAACTACTTTCAAGCATTCACAAAAAACTCACATGCGTTTTTCTTAATAGAAGCAGTCTGTTCCAACACTTCAATTCACTGTGCGAAGTGAATGGAGTGTTGCTTCACTTTCTAAATGCTGTCCTTTCAGTGAAAATCCCTTTCCTTTGAATGTGCCTTAAGCTACTTACAAGCATTCAACAGAAACTCACATGCATTTCTCTGAAAGAGAAGCAATCTGTTCCAAAACTTCAATTCTCTGTGCGAAGTGAATGGAGTGTTGCTTCACTTTCTAAATGCTGTCCTTTCAGAGAAAATCACTTTCCTTTGAAAGTGCCTTAAGCAACTTCAAAGCATTCACAAGAAACCCTAATGCGTTTCTATGAAAGAGAAGCACTCTGTTCCAACACTTCAATTCACTGCACGAAGGGAATGGAGTGATGCTTCACTTTCTAAATGCTGTCCTTTCAGAGAAAATCACTTTCCTTTGAAAGTGCCTTAAGCTACTTACAAGCATTCACCAGAAACTCACATGCGTTTTTCTGAAATAGAAGCAGTCTGTTCCAACACTTCAATTCACTGTGCGAAGTGAATGGAGTGTTGCTTCACTTTCTAAATGCTGTCCTCTCAGTGAAAATCCCTTTCCTTTGAACGTGCCTTAAGCTACTTACAAGCATTCAACAGAAACTCACATGCATTTCTCTGAAAGAGAAGCAATCTGTTCCAAAACTTCAATTCTCTGTGCGAAGTGAATGGAGTGTTGCTTCACTTTCTAAATGCTGTCCTTTCAGAGAAAATCACTTTCCTTTGAAAGTGCCTTAAGCAACTTCAAAGCATTCACAAGAAACCCTAATGCGTTTCTATGAAAGAGAAGCACTCTGTTCCAACACTTCAATTCACTGCACGAAGGGAATGGAGTCTTGCTTCACTTTCTAAATGCTGTCCTTTCAGAGAAAATCACTTTCCTTTGAAAGTGCCTTAAGCTACTTACAAGCATTCACCAGAAACTCACATGCGTTTCTCTGAAAGAGAAGCAGTCTGTTCCAACACTTCAATTCACTGTGCGAAGTGAATGGAGTCTTGCTTCACTTTCAAAATGCTGTCCAATCAGAGAAAATCACTTTCCTTTGAAAGTGCCTTAAGCTACTTGCAAGCATTAGGAAGAAACTCACATGCGTTTCTCTGAAAGAGAAGCATCTGTTCCAACACTTCAATTCACTGTGCGAAGTGAATGGAGTGTTGCTTCACTTTCTAAATTCTGTCCTTTCAGAGAAAATCACTTTCCTTTGAAAGTGCCTTTAACTACTTTCAAGCATTCACAAAAAACTCACATGCGTTTCTCTGAAAGAGAAGCAGTCTGTTCGAACACTTCAATTCAAAGTGCGAAGTGAATGGAGTGTTGCTTCAGTTTCTAAATGCTGTCCTTTCAGAGAAAATCACTTTCCTTTGAAAGTGCCTTAAGCTACTTGCAAGCATTCACAAGAAACACTCTTGCGTTTCTATGAAAGAGAAGCAGTCTTTTCCAACACTTCAATTCATTGCGCGAAGGAATGGAGTGTTGCTTTACTTTCTAAATGATGTCCTTTCAGAGAAAATCACTTTCCTTTGAAAGAGCCTTAAGCTACTTACAAGCATTCAACAGAAACTCACATGCATTTCTCTGAAAGAGAAGCAGTCTGTTCCAACACTTCAATTCACTCTACAAAGTGAATGGAGTGTTGCTTCACTTTCTAAATGCTGTCCTTTCAGAGAAAATAACTTTCCTTTGAAAGTGCCTTAAGCAACTTGCAAGCATTCACAAGAAACACTAATGCGCTTCTATGAAAGAGAAGCAGTCTGTTCCAACACTTCAATTCACTGTGCGAAGTGAATGGAGTGTTGCTTCACTTTCTAACTTCTGTCCTTTCAGAGAAAATCACTTTCCTTTGAAAGTGCCTTAAGCTACTTACAAGCATTTAACAGAAACTCACATGCGTTTCTCTGAAAGAGAAGCAGTCTGTTCCAACACTTCAATTCACTGTGCGAAGTGAATGGAGTGTTGCTTCACTTTCTAAATGCTGTACTTTCAGAGAAAATCTCTTTCCTTTGAAAGTGCCTTAAGCTACTTGCAAGCATTAGGAAGAAACTCACATGCGTTTCTCTGAAAGAGAAGCAGTCTGTTCCAACATTTCAATTCACTGTGTGAAGTGAATAGAGTGTTACCTCACTTTCTAAATGCTGTCCTTTCAGAGAAAATCACTTTCCTTCGAAAGTGCCTTAATCTACTTACAAGCATTCACCAGAAACTCACATGCGTTTCTCTGAAAGAGAAGCAATCTGTTCCAACACTTCAATTTATGTTGCGAAGTGAATGGAGTGTTGCTTCACTTTCTAAATGCTGTCCTTTCAGAGAAAATCACTTTCCTTTGAAAGTGCCTTAAACTACTTACAAGCATTCACAAAAAACTCACATGCGTTTCTCTTAAAGAGAAGCAGTCTGTTCCAACACTTCAATTCACTGTGCGAAGTGAATGGAGTGTTGCTTCAGTTTCTAAATGCTGTCCTTTCAGAGAAAATTACTTTCCTTTGAAAGTGCCTTAAGAAACTTGCAAGCATTCACAAGAAACTCACATGCGTTTCTCTGAAAGAGAAGCAGTCTGTTCCAACACTTCAATTCACTGTGCGAAGTGAATGGAGTGTTGCTTCACTTTCTAAATGCTGTCCTTTCAGAGAAAATCACTTTCCTTTGAAAGTGCCTTAAGCTACTTACAAGCATTCACCAGAAACTCACATGCGTTTCTCTGAAAAAGAAGCAGTCTGTTCCAATACTTCAATTCACTATGCGAAGTGAATGGAGTGTTGCTTCACTTTCTAAATGCAGTCCTTTCAGAGAAAATCACTTTCCTTTGAAAGTGCCTTAAGCTACTTACAAGCATTCAACAGAAACTCACATGCATTTCTCTGAAAGAGAAGCAATCTGTTCCAACACTTCAATTAACTGTGCAAAGTGAATGGAGTGTTGCTTCACTTTCTAAATGCTGTCCTTTCAGAGAAAATCACTTTCCTTTGAAAGTGCCTTAAGCTACTTACAAGCATTCACCAGAAACTCACATGCGTTTCTCTGAAAGAGAAGCAGTCTGTTCCAACACTTCAATTCACTGTGCGAAGTGAATGGAGTGTTGCTTCACTTTCTAAATGCTGTCCTTTCAGAGAAAATCACTTTCCTTTGAAAGTGCCTTAAGCTACTTACAAGCATTTAACAGAAACTCACATGCGTTTCTCTGAAAGAGAAGCAGTCTGTTCCAACACTTCAATTCACTGTGCGAAGTGAATGGAGTGTTGCTTCACTTTCTAAATGCTGTTCTTTCAGAGAAAATCACTTTCCTTTGAAAGTGCCTTAAGCTACTTGCAAGCATTAGGAAGAAACTCACTTGCGTTTCTCTGAAAGAGAAGCAGTCCGTTCCAACACTTCAATTCACTGTGCGAAGTGAATGGAGTGTTGCTTCACTTTCTAAATGCTGTACTTTCAGAGAAAATCACTTTCCTTTGAAAGTGCCTTAAGCTACTTGCAAGCATTAGAATGAAACTCACATGCGTTTCTCTGAAAGAGAAGCAGTCTGTTCCAACACTTCAATTCACTGTGCGAAGTGAATGGAGTGTTGCCTCACTTTCTAAATGCTGTCCTTTCCGAGAAAATCACTTTCCATTGAAAGTGCCTTAAACTACTTTCAAGCATTCACAAAAAACTCACATGCCTTTTTCTGAAATAGAAGCAGTCTTTTCCAACACTTCAATTCACTGTGCGAAGTGAATGGAGTGTTGCTTCACTTTCTAAATGCTGTACTTTCAGAGAAAATCACTTTCCTTTGAAAGTGCCTTAAGCTACTTGCAAGCATTAGAATGAAACTCACATGCGTTTCTCTGAAAGAGAAGCAGTCTGTTCCAACACTTCAATTCACTCTACAAAGTGAATGGAGTGTTGCTTCACTTTCTAAATGCTGTCCTTTCAGAGAAAATCACTTTCCTTTGAAAGTGCCTTAAGCAACTTCAAAGCATTCACAAGAAACCCTAATGCGTTTCTATGAAAGAGAAGCACTCTGTTCCAACACTTCAATTCACTGCACGAAGGGAATGGAGTGTTGCTTCACTTTCTAAATGCTGTCCTTTCAGAGAAAATCACTTTCCTTTGAAAGTGCCTTAAGCTACTTACAAGCATTCACCAGAAACTCACATGCGTTTCTCTGAAAGAGAAGCAGTCTGTTCCAATACTTCAATTCACTATGCGAAGTGAATGGAGTGTTGCTTCACTTTCTAAATGCAGTCCTTTCAGAGAAAATCACTTTCCTTTGAAAGTGCCTTAAGCTACTTACAAGCATTCAACAGAAACTCACATGCATTTCTCTGAAAGAGAAGCAATCTGTTCCAACACTTCAATTAACTGTGCAAAGTGAATGGAATGTTGCTTCACTTTCTAAATGCTGTCCTTTCAGAGAAAATCACTTTCCTTTGAAAGTACCTTAAGCTACTTGCAAGCATTCACCAGAAACTCACATGTGTTTCTCTGAAAGAGAAACAGTCTGTTCCAACACTTCAATTCACTGTGCGAAGTGAATGGAGTGTTGCTTCACTTTCTAAATGCTGTCCTTTCAGAGAAAATCACTTTCCTTTGAAAGTGCCTTAAGCTACTTACAAGCATTTAACAGAAACTCACATGCGTTTCTCTGAAAGAGAAGCAGTCTGTTCCAACACTTCAATTCACTGTGCGAAGTGAATGGAGTGTTGCTTCACTTTCTAAATGCTGTCCAATCAGAGAAAATCACTTTCCTTTGAAAGTGCCTTAAGCTACTTGCAAGCATTAGGAAGAAACTCACATGCGTTTCTCTGAAAGAGAAGCAGTCCGTTCCAACACTTCAATTCACTGTGCGAAGTGAATGGAGTGTTGCTTCACTTTCTAAATGCTGTACTTTCAGAGAAAATCACTTTCCTTTGAAAGTGCCTTAAGCTACTTGCAAGCATTAGAATGAAACTCACATGCGTTTCTCTGAAAGAGAAGCAGTCTGTTCCAACACTTCAATTCACTGTGGGAAGTGAATGGAGTGTTGCCTCACTTTCTAAATGCTGTCCTTTCAGAGAAAATCACTTTCCATTGAAAGTGCCTTAAACTACTTTCAAGCATTCACAAAAAACTCACATGCGTTTTTCTTAATAGAAGCAGTCTGTTCCAACACTTCAATTCACTGTGCGAAGTGAATGGAGTGTTGCTTCACTTTCTAAATGCTGTCCTTTCAGTGAAAATCCCTTTCCTTTGAATGTGCCTTAAGCTACTTACAAGCATTCAACAGAAACTCACATGCATTTCTCTGAAAGAGAAGCAATCTGTTCCAAAACTTCAATTCTCTGTGCGAAGTGAATGGAGTGTTGCTTCACTTTCTAAATGCTGTCCTTTCAGAGAAAATCACTTTCCTTTGAAAGTGCCTTAAGCAACTTCAAAGCATTCACAAGAAACCCTAATGCGTTTCTATGAAAGAGAAGCACTCTGTTCCAACACTTCAATTCACTGCACGAAGGGAATGGAGTGATGCTTCACTTTCTAAATGCTGTCCTTTCAGAGAAAATCACTTTCCTTTGAAAGTGCCTTAAGCTACTTACAAGCATTCACCAGAAACTCACATGCGTTTTTCTGAAATAGAAGCAGTCTGTTCCAACACTTCAATTCACTGTGCGAAGTGAATGGAGTGTTGCTTCACTTTCTAAATGCTGTCCTCTCAGTGAAAATCCCTTTCCTTTGAACGTGCCTTAAGCTACTTACAAGCATTCAACAGAAACTCACATGCATTTCTCTGAAAGAGAAGCAATCTGTTCCAAAACTTCAATTCTCTGTGCGAAGTGAATGGAGTGTTGCTTCACTTTCTAAATGCTGTCCTTTCAGAGAAAATCACTTTCCTTTGAAAGTGCCTTAAGCAACTTCAAAGCATTCACAAGAAACCCTAATGCGTTTCTATGAAAGAGAAGCACTCTGTTCCAACACTTCAATTCACTGCACGAAGGGAATGGAGTCTTGCTTCACTTTCTAAATGCTGTCCTTTCAGAGAAAATCACTTTCCTTTGAAAGTGCCTTAAGCTACTTACAAGCATTCACCAGAAACTCACATGCGTTTCTCTGAAAGAGAAGCAGTCTGTTCCAACACTTCAATTCACTGTGCGAAGTGAATGGAGTCTTGCTTCACTTTCAAAATGCTGTCCAATCAGAGAAAATCACTTTCCTTTGAAAGTGCCTTAAGCTACTTGCAAGCATTAGGAAGAAACTCACATGCGTTTCTCTGAAAGAGAAGCATCTGTTCCAACACTTCAATTCACTGTGCGAAGTGAATGGAGTGTTGCTTCACTTTCTAAATTCTGTCCTTTCAGAGAAAATCACTTTCCTTTGAAAGTGCCTTTAACTACTTTCAAGCATTCACAAAAAACTCACATGCGTTTCTCTGAAAGAGAAGCAGTCTGTTCGAACACTTCAATTCAAAGTGCGAAGTGAATGGAGTGTTGCTTCAGTTTCTAAATGCTGTCCTTTCAGAGAAAATCACTTTCCTTTGAAAGTGCCTTAAGCTACTTGCAAGCATTCACAAGAAACACTCTTGCGTTTCTATGAAAGAGAAGCAGTCTTTTCCAACACTTCAATTCATTGCGCGAAGGAATGGAGTGTTGCTTTACTTTCTAAATGATGTCCTTTCAGAGAAAATCACTTTCCTTTGAAAGAGCCTTAAGCTACTTACAAGCATTCAACAGAAACTCACATGCATTTCTCTGAAAGAGAAGCAGTCTGTTCCAACACTTCAATTCACTCTACAAAGTGAATGGAGTGTTGCTTCACTTTCTAAATGCTGTCCTTTCAGAGAAAATAACTTTCCTTTGAAAGTGCCTTAAGCAACTTGCAAGCATTCACAAGAAACACTAATGCGCTTCTATGAAAGAGAAGCAGTCTGTTCCAACACTTCAATTCACTGTGCGAAGTGAATGGAGTGTTGCTTCACTTTCTAACTTCTGTCCTTTCAGAGAAAATCACTTTCCTTTGAAAGTGCCTTAAGCTACTTACAAGCATTTAACAGAAACTCACATGCGTTTCTCTGAAAGAGAAGCAGTCTGTTCCAACACTTCAATTCACTGTGCGAAGTGAATGGAGTGTTGCTTCACTTTCTAAATGCTGTACTTTCAGAGAAAATCTCTTTCCTTTGAAAGTGCCTTAAGCTACTTGCAAGCATTAGGAAGAAACTCACATGCGTTTCTCTGAAAGAGAAGCAGTCTGTTCCAACATTTCAATTCACTGTGTGAAGTGAATAGAGTGTTACCTCACTTTCTAAATGCTGTCCTTTCAGAGAAAATCACTTTCCTTCGAAAGTGCCTTAATCTACTTACAAGCATTCACCAGAAACTCACATGCGTTTCTCTGAAAGAGAAGCAATCTGTTCCAACACTTCAATTTATGTTGCGAAGTGAATGGAGTGTTGCTTCACTTTCTAAATGCTGTCCTTTCAGAGAAAATCACTTTCCTTTGAAAGTGCCTTAAACTACTTACAAGCATTCACAAAAAACTCACATGCGTTTCTCTTAAAGAGAAGCAGTCTGTTCCAACACTTCAATTCACTGTGCGAAGTGAATGGAGTGTTGCTTCAGTTTCTAAATGCTGTCCTTTCAGAGAAAATTACTTTCCTTTGAAAGTGCCTTAAGAAACTTGCAAGCATTCACAAGAAACTCACATGCGTTTCTCTGAAAGAGAAGCAGTCTGTTCCAACACTTCAATTCACTGTGCGAAGTGAATGGAGTGTTGCTTCACTTTCTAAATGCTGTCCTTTCAGAGAAAATCACTTTCCTTTGAAAGTGCCTTAAGCTACTTACAAGCATTCACCAGAAACTCACATGCGTTTCTCTGAAAAAGAAGCAGTCTGTTCCAATACTTCAATTCACTATGCGAAGTGAATGGAGTGTTGCTTCACTTTCTAAATGCAGTCCTTTCAGAGAAAATCACTTTCCTTTGAAAGTGCCTTAAGCTACTTACAAGCATTCAACAGAAACTCACATGCATTTCTCTGAAAGAGAAGCAATCTGTTCCAACACTTCAATTAACTGTGCAAAGTGAATGGAGTGTTGCTTCACTTTCTAAATGCTGTCCTTTCAGAGAAAATCACTTTCCTTTGAAAGTGCCTTAAGCTACTTACAAGCATTCACCAGAAACTCACATGCGTTTCTCTGAAAGAGAAGCAGTCTGTTCCAACACTTCAATTCACTGTGCGAAGTGAATGGAGTGTTGCTTCACTTTCTAAATGCTGTCCTTTCAGAGAAAATCACTTTCCTTTGAAAGTGCCTTAAGCTACTTACAAGCATTTAACAGAAACTCACATGCGTTTCTCTGAAAGAGAAGCAGTCTGTTCCAACACTTCAATTCACTGTGCGAAGTGAATGGAGTGTTGCTTCACTTTCTAAATGCTGTTCTTTCAGAGAAAATCACTTTCCTTTGAAAGTGCCTTAAGCTACTTGCAAGCATTAGGAAGAAACTCACTTGCGTTTCTCTGAAAGAGAAGCAGTCCGTTCCAACACTTCAATTCACTGTGCGAAGTGAATGGAGTGTTTCTTCACTTTCTAAATGCTGTACTTTCAGAGAAAATCACTTTCCTTTGAAAGTGCCTTAAGCTACTTGCAAGCATTAGAATGAAACTCACATGCGTTTCTCTGAAAGAGAAGCAGTCTGTTCCAACACTTCAATTCACTGTGCGAAGTGAATGGAGTGTTGCCTCACTTTCTAAATGCTGTCCTTTCTGAGAAAATCACTTTCCATTGAAAGTGCCTTAAACTACTTTCAAGCATTCACAAAAAACTCACATGCCTTTTTCTGAAATAGAAGCAGTCTTTTCCAACACTTCAATTCACTGTGCGAAGTGAATGGAGTGTTGCTTCACTTTCTAAATGCTGTACTTTCAGAGAAAATCACTTTCCTTTGAAAGTGCCTTAAGCTACTTGCAAGCATTAGAATGAAACTCACATGCGTTTCTCTGAAAGAGAAGCAGTCTGTTCCAACACTTCAATTCACTCTACAAAGTGAATGGAGTGTTGCTTCACTTTCTAAATGCTGTCCTTTCAGAGAAAATCACTTTCCTTTGAAAGTGCCTTAAGCAACTTCAAAGCATTCACAAGAAACCCTAATGCGTTTCTATGAAAGAGAAGCACTCTGTTCCAACACTTCAATTCACTGCACGAAGGGAATGGAGTGTTGCTTCACTTTCTAAATGCTGTCCTTTCAGAGAAAATCACTTTCCTTTGAAAGTGCCTTAAGCTACTTACAAGCATTCACCAGAAACTCACATGCGTTTTTCTGAAATAGAAGCAGTCTGTTCCAACACTTCAATTCACTGTGCGAAGTGAATGGAGTGTTGCTTCACTTTCTAAATGCTGTCCTCTCAGTGAAAATCCCTTTCCTTTGAATGTGCCTTAAGCTACTTACAAGCATTCAACAGAAACTCACATGCATTTCTCTGAAAGAGAAGCAATCTGTTCCAAAACTTCAATTCTCTGTGCGAAGTGAATGGAGTGTTGCTTCACTTTCTAAATGCTGTCCTTTCAGAGAAAATCACTTTCCTTTGAAAGTGCCTTAAGCAACTTCAAAGCATTCACAAGAAACCCTAATGCGTTTCTATGAAAGAGAAGCACTCTGTTCCAACACTTCAATTCACTGCACGAAGGGAATGGAGTCTTGCTTCACTTTCTAAATGCTGTCCTTTCAGAGAAAATCACTTTCCTTTGAAAGTGCCTTAAGCTACTTACAAGCATTCACCAGAAACTCACATGCGTTTCTCTGAAAGAGAAGCAGTCTGTTCCAACACTTCAATTCACTGTGCGAAGTGAATGGAGTCTTGCTTCACTTTCAAAATGCTGTCCAATCAGAGAAAATCACTTTCCTTTGAAAGTGCCTTAAGCTACTTGCAAGCATTAGGAAGAAACTCACATGCGTTTCTCTGAAAGAGAAGCATCTGTTCCAACACTTCAATTCACTGTGCGAAGTGAATGGAGTGTTGCTTCACTTTCTAAATTCTGTCCTTTCAGAGAAAATCACTTTCCTTTGAAAGTGCCTTTAACTACTTTCAAGCATTCACAAAAAACTCACATGCGTTTCTCTGAAAGAGAAGCAGTCTGTTCGAACACTTCAATTCAAAGTGCGAAGTGAATGGAGTGTTGCTTCAGTTTCTAAATGCTGTCCTTTCAGAGAAAATCACTTTCCTTTGAAAGTGCCTTAAGCTACTTGCAAGCATTCACAAGAAACACTCTTGCGTTTCTATGAAAGAGAAGCAGTCTTTTCCAACACTTCAATTCATTGCGCGAAGGAATGGAGTGTTGCTTTACTTTCTAAATGATGTCCTTTCAGAGAAAATCACTTTCCTTTGAAAGAGCCTTAAGCTACTTACAAGCATTCAACAGAAACTCACATGCATTTCTCTGAAAGAGAAGCAGTCTGTTCCAACACTTCAATTCACTCTACAAAGTGAATGGAGTGTTGCTTCACTTTCTAAATGCTGTCCTTTCAGAGAAAATAACTTTCCTTTGAAAGTGCCTTAAGCAACTTGCAAGCATTCACAAGAAACACTAATGCGCTTCTATGAAAGAGAAGCAGTCTGTTCCAACACTTCAATTCACTGTGCGAAGTGAATGGAGTGTTGCTTCACTTTCTAACTGCTGTCCTTTCAGAGAAAATCACTTTCCTTTGAAAGTGCCTTAAGCTACTTACAAGCATTTAACAGAAACTCACATGCGTTTCTCTGAAAGAGAAGCAGTCTGTTCCAACACTTCAATTCACTGTGCGAAGTGAATGGAGTGTTGCTTCACTTTCTAAATGCTGTACTTTCAGAGAAAATCTCTTTCCTTTGAAAGTGCCTTAAGCTACTTGCAAGCATTAGGAAGAAACTCACATGCGTTTCTCTGAAAGAGAAGCAGTCTGTTCCAACATTTCAATTCACTGTGTGAAGTGAATAGAGTGTTACCTCACTTTCTAAATGCTGTCCTTTCAGAGAAAATCACTTTCCTTCGAAAGTGCCTTAATCTACTTACAAGCATTCACCAGAAACTCACATGCGTTTCTCTGAAAGAGAAGCAATCTGTTCCAACACTTCAATTTATGTTGCGAAGTGAATGGAGTGTTGCTTCACTTTCTAAATGCTGTCCTTTCAGAGAAAATCACTTTCCTTTGAAAGTGCCTTAAACTACTTACAAGCATTCACAAAAAACTCACATGCGTTTCTCTTAAAGAGAAGCAGTCTGTTCCAACACTTCAATTCACTGTGCGAAGTGAATGGAGTGTTGCTTCAGTTTCTAAATGCTGTCCTTTCAGAGAAAATTACTTTCCTTTGAAAGTGCCTTAAGAAACTTGCAAGCATTCACAAGAAACTCACATGCGTTTCTCTGAAAGAGAAGCAGTCTGTTCCAACACTTCAATTCACTGTGCGAAGTGAATGGAGTGTTGCTTCACTTTCTAAATGCTGTCCTTTCAGAGAAAATCACTTTCCTTTGAAAGTGCCTTAAGCTACTTACAAGCATTCACCAGAAACTCACATGCGTTTCTCTGAAAAAGAAGCAGTCTGTTCCAATACTTCAATTCACTATGCGAAGTGAATGGAGTGTTGCTTCACTTTCTAAATGCAGTCCTTTCAGAGAAAATCACTTTCCTTTGAAAGTGCCTTAAGCTACTTACAAGCATTCAACAGAAACTCACATGCATTTCTCTGAAAGAGAAGCAATCTGTTCCAACACTTCAATTAACTGTGCAAAGTGAATGGAGTGTTGCTTCACTTTCTAAATGCTGTCCTTTCAGAGAAAATCACTTTCCTTTGAAAGTGCCTTAAGCTACTTACAAGCATTCACCAAAAACTCACATGCGTTTCTCTGAAAGAGAAGCAGTCTGTTCCAACACTTCAATTCACTGTGCGAAGTGAATGGAGTGTTGCTTCACTTTCTAAATGCTGTCCTTTCAGAGAAAATCACTTTCCTTTGAAAGTGCCTTAAGCTACTTACAAGCATTTAACAGAAACTCACATGCGTTTCTCTGAAAGAGAAGCAGTCTGTTCCAACACTTCAATTCACTGTGCGAAGTGAATGGAGTGTTGCTTCACTTTCTAAATGCGGTTCTTTCAGAGAAAATCACTTTCCTTTGAAAGTGCCTTAAGCTACTTGCAAGCATTAGGAAGAAACTCACTTGCGTTTCTCTGAAAGAGAAGCAGTCCGTTCCAACACTTCAATTCACTGTGCGAAGTGAATGGAGTGTTGCTTCACTTTCTAAATGCTGTACTTTCAGAGAAAATCACTTTCCTTTGAAAGTGCCTTAAGCTACTTGCAAGCATTAGAATGAAACTCACATGCGTTTCTCTGAAAGAGAAGCAGTCTGTTCCAACACTTCAATTCACTGTGCGAAGTGAATGGAGTGTTGCCTCACTTTCTAAATGCTGTCCTTTCCGAGAAAATCACTTTCCATTGAAAGTGCCTTAAACTACTTTCAAGCATTCACAAAAAACTCACATGCGTTTTTCTGAAATAGAAGCAGTCTTTTCCAACACTTCAATTCACTGTGCGAAGTGAATGGAGTGTTGCTTCACTTTCTAAATACTGTCCTTTCAGTGAAAATCCCTTTCCTTTGAAAGTGCCTTAAGCTACTTACAAGCATTCAACAGAAACTCACATGCATTTCTCTGAAAGAGAAGCAATCTGTTCAAAAACTTCAATTCTCTGTGCGAAGTGAATGGAGTGTTGCTTCACTTTCTAAATGCTGTCCTCTCAGAGAAAATCACTTTCCTTTGAAAGTGTCTTAAGCAACTTCAAAGCATTCACAAGAAACCCTAATGCGTTTCTATGAAAGAGAAGCACTCTGTTCCAACACTTCAATTCACTGCACGAAGGGAATGGAGTGTTGCTTCACTTTCTAAATGCTGTCCTTTCAGAGAAAATCACTTTCCTTTGAAAGTGCCTTAAGCTACTTACAAGCATTCACCAGAAACTCACATGCGTTTCTCTGAAAGAGAAGCAGTCTGTTCCAACACTTCAATTCACTGTGCGAAGTGAATGGAGTGTTGCTTCACTTTCACAATGCTGTCCAATCAGAGAAAATCACTTTCCTTTGAAAGTGCCTTAAGCTACTTGCAAGCATTAGGAAGAAACTCACATGCGTTTCTCTGAAAGAGAAGCATCTGTTCCAACACTTCAATTCACTGTGCGAAGTGAATGGAGTGTTGCTTCACTTTCTAAATTCTGTCCTTTCAGAGAAAATCACTTTCCTTTGAAAGTGCCTTTAACTACTTTCAAGCATTCACAAAAAACTCACATGCGTTTCTCTGAAAGAGAAGCAGTCTGTTCGAACACTTCAATTCACAGTGCGAAGTGAATGGAGTGTTGCTTCAGTTTCTAAATGCTGTCCTTTCAGAGAAAATCACTTTCCTTTGAAAGTGCCTTAAGCTACTTGCAAGCATTCACAAGAAACACTAATGCGTTTCTATGAAAGAGAAGCAGTCTTTTCCAACACTTCAATTCATTGCGCGAAGGAATGGAGTGTTGCTTTACTTTCTAAATGCTGTCCTTTCAGAGAAAATCACTTTCCTTTGAAAGAGCCTTAAGCTACTTACAAGCATAAAACAGAAACTCACATGCATTTCTCTGAAAGAGAAGCAGTCTGTTCCAACACTTCAATTCACTCTACAAAGTGAATGGAGTGTTGCTTCACTTTCTAAATGCTGTCCTTTCAGAGAAAATAACTTTCCTTTGAAAGTGCCTTAAGCAACTTGCAAGCATTCACACGAAACACTAATGCGTTTCTATGAAAGAGAAGCAGTCTGTTCCAACATTTCAATTCACTGTGCGAAGTGAATGGAGTGTTGGTTCACTTTCTAAATGCTGTCCTTTCAGAGAAAATCACTTTCCTTTGAAAATGCCTTAAGCTACTTACAAGCATTTAACAGAAACTCACATGCGTTTCTCTGAAAGAGAAGCAGTCTGTTCCAACACTTCAATTCACTGTGCGAAGTGAATGGAGTGTTGCTTCACTTTCTAAATGCTGTACTTTCAGAGAAAATCTCTTTCCTTTGAAAGTGCCTTAAGCTACTTGCAAGCATTAGGAAGAAACTCACATGCGTTTCTCTGAAAGAGAAGCAGTCTGTTCCAACACTTCAATTCACTGTGCGAAGTGAATAGAGTGTTGCTTCACTTTCTAAATGCTGTACTTTCAGAGAAAATCTCTTTCCTTTGAAAGTGCCTTAAGCTACTTGCAAGCATTAGGAAGAAACTCACATGCGTTTCTCTGAAAGAGAAGCAGTCTGTTCCGACATTTCAATTCACTGTGTGAAGTGAATAGAGTGTTACCTCACTTTCTAAATGCTGTCCTTTCAGAGAAAATCACTTTCCTTCGAAAGTGCCTTAATCTACTTACAAGCATTCATCAGAAACTCACATGCGTTTCTCTGAAAGAGAAGCAATCTGTTCCAACACTTCAATTCACTGTGCGAAGTGAATGGAGTGTTGCTTCACTTTCTAAATGCTGTCCTTTCAGAGAAAATCACTTTCCTTTGAAAGTGCCTTAAGCTACTTACAAGCATTCACCAGAAACTCACATGCGTTTCTCTGAAAAAGAAGCAGTCTGTTCCAATACTTCAATTCACTATGCGAAGTGAATGGAGTGTTGCTTCACTTTCTAAATGCAGTCCTTTCAGAGAAAATCACTTTCCTTTGAAAGTGCCTTAAGCTACTTACAAGCATTCAACAGAAACTCACATGCATTTCTCTGAAAGAGAAGCAATCTGTTCCAACACTTCAATTAACTGTGCAAAGTGAATGGAGTGTTGCTTCACTTTCTAAATGCTGTCCTTTCAGAGAAAATCACTTTCCTTTGAAAGTGCCTTAAGCTACTTACAAGCATTCACCAGAAACTCACATGCGTTTCTCTGAAAGAGAAGCAGTCTGTTCCAACACTTCAATTCACTGTGCGAAGTGAATGGAGTGTTGCTTCACTTTCTAAATGCTGTCCTTTCAGAGAAAATCACTTTCCTTTGAAAGTGCCTTAAGCTACTTACAAGCATTTAACAGAAACTCACATGCGTTTCTCTGAAAGAGAAGCAGTCTGTTCCAACACTTCAATTCACTGTGCGAAGTGAATGGAGTGTTGCTTCACTTTCTAAATGCTGTTCTTTCAGAGAAAATCACTTTTTTTTGAAAGTGCCTTAAGCTACTTGCAAGCATTAGGAAGAAACTCACTTGCGTTTCTCTGAAAGAGAAGCAGTCCGTTCCAACACTTCAATTCACTGTGCGAAGTGAATGGAGTGTTGCTTCACTTTCTAAATGCTGTACTTTCAGAGAAAATCACTTTCCTTTGAAAGTGCCTTAAGCTACTTGCAAGCATTAGAATGAAACTCACATGCGTTTCTCTGAAAGAGAAGCAGTCTGTTCCAACACTTCAATTCACTGTGCGAAGTGAATGGAGTGTTGCCTCACTTTCTAAATGCTGTCCTTTCAGAGAAAATCACTTTCCATTGAAAGTGCCTTAAACTACTTTTAAGCATTCACAAAAAACTCACATGCGTTTATTGAAATAGAAGCAGTCTGTTCCAACACTTCAATTCACTGTGCGAAGTGAATGGAGTGTTGCTTCACTTTCTAAATGCTGTCCTTTCAGTGAAAATCCCTTTCCTTTGAATGTGCCTTAAGCTACTTACAAGCATTCAACAGAAACTCACATGCATTTCTCTGAAAGAGAAGCAATCTGTTCCAAAACTTCAATTCTCTGTGCGAAGTGAATGGAGTGTTGCTTCACTTTCTAAATGCTGTCCTCTCAGAGAAAATCACTTTCCTTTGAAAGTGCCTTAAGCAACTTCAAAGCATTCACAAGAAACCCTAATGCGTTTCTATGAAAGAGAAGCACTCTGTTCCAACACTTCAATTCACTGCACGAAGGGAATGGAGTGTTGCTTCACTTTCTAAATGCTGTCCTTTCAGAGAAAATCACTTTCCTTTGAAAGTGCCTTAAGCTACTTACAAGCATTCACCAGAAACTCACATGCGTTTCTCTGAAAGAGAAGCAGTCTGTTCTAACACTTCAATTCACTGTGCGAAGTGAATGGAGTGTTGCTTCACTTTCACAATGCTGTCCAATCAGAGAAAATCACTTTCCTTTGAAAGTGCCTTAAGCTACTTGCAAGCATTAGGAAGAAACTCACATGCGTTTCTCTGAAAGAGAAGCAGTCTGTTCCAACACTTCAATTCACTGTGCGAAGTGAATGGAGTGTTGCTTCACTTTCTAAATTCTGTCCTTTCAGAGAAAATCACTTTCCTTTGAAAGTGCTTTTAACTACTTTCAAGCATTCACAAAAAACTCACATGCGTTTCTCTGAAAGAGAAGCAGTCTGTTCGAACACTTCAATTCACAGTGCGAAGTGAATGGAGTGTTGCTTCAGTTTCTAAATGCTGTCCTTTCAGAGAAAATCACTTTCCTTTGAAAGTGCCTTAAGCTACTTGCAAGCATTCACAAGAAACACTAATGCGTTTCTATGAAAGAGAAGCAGTCTTTTCCAACACTTCAATTCATTGCGCGAAGGAATGGAGTGTTGCTTTACTTTCTAAATGCTGTCCTTTCAGAGAAAATCACTTTCCTTTGAAAGAGCCTTAAGCTACTTACAAGCATTCAACAGAAACTCACATGCATTTCTCTGAAAGAGAAGCAGTCTGTTCCAACACTTCAATTCACTCTACAAAGTGAATGGAGTGTTGCTTCACTTTCTAAATGCTGTCCTTTCAGAGAAAATAACTTTCCTTTGAAAGTGCCTTAAGCAACTTGCAAGCATTCACACGAAACACTAATGCGTTTCTATGAAAGAGAAGCAGTCTGTTCCAACACTTCAATTCACTGTGCGAAGTGAATGGAGTGTTGGTTCACTTTCTAAATGCTGTCCTTTCAGAGAAAATCACTTTCCTTTGAAAATGCCTTAAGCTACTTACAAGCATTTAACAGAAACTCACATGCGTTTCTCTGAAAGAGAAGCAGTCTGTTCCAACACTTCAATTCACTGTGCGAAGTGAATGGAGTGTTGCTTCACTTTCTAAATGCTGTACTTTCAGAGAAAATCTCTTTCCTTTGAAAGTGCCTTAAGCTACTTGCAAGCATTAGGAAGAAACTCACATGCGTTTCTCTGAAAGAGAAGCAGTCTGTTCCAACACTTCAATTCACTGTGCGAAGTGAATGGAGTGTTGCTTCACTTTCTAAATGCTGTACTTTCAGAGAAAATCTCTTTCCTTTGAAAGTGCCTTAAGCTACTTGCAAGCATTAGGAAGAAACTCACATGCGTTTCTCTGAAAGAGAAGCAGTCTGTTCCGACATTTCAATTCACTGTGTGAAGTGAATAGAGTGTTACCTCACTTTCTAAATGCTGTCCTTTCAGAGAAAATCACTTTCCTTCGAAAGTGCCTTAATCTACTTACAAGCATTCATCAGAAACTCACATGCGTTTCTCTGAAAGAGAAGCAATCTGTTCCAACACTTCAATTCACTGTGCGAAGTGAATGGAGTGTTGCTTCACTTTCTAAATGCTGTCCTTTCAGAGAAAATCACTTTCCTTTGAAAGTGCCTTAAGCTACTTACAAGCATTCACCAGAAACTCACATGCGTTTCTCTGAAAAAGAAGCAGTCTGTTCCAATACTTCAATTCACTATGCGAAGTGAATGGAGTGTTGCTTCACTTTCTAAATGCAGTCCTTTCAGAGAAAATCACTTTCCTTTGAAAGTGCCTTAAGCTACTTACAAGCATTCAACAGAAACTCACATGCATTTCTCTGAAAGAGAAGCAATCTGTTCCAACACTTCAATTAACTGTGCAAAGTGAATGGAGTGTTGCTTCACTTTCTAAATGCTGTCCTTTCAGAGAAAATCACTTTCCTTTGAAAGTGCCTTAAGCTACTTACAAGCATTCACCAGAAACTCACATGCGTTTCTCTGAAAGAGAAGCAGTCTGTTCCAACACTTCAATTCACTGTGCGAAGTGAATGGAGTGTTGCTTCACTTTCTAAATGCTGTCCTTTCAGAGAAAATCACTTTCCTTTGAAAGTGCCTTAAGCTACTTACAAGCATTTAACAGAAACTCACATGCGTTTCTCTGAAAGAGAAGCAGTCTGTTCCAACACTTCAATTCACTGTGCGAAGTGAATGGAGTGTTGCTTCACTTTCTAAATGCTGTTCTTCCAGAGAAAATCACTTTTTTTTGAAAGTGCCTTAAGCTACTTGCAAGCATTAGGAAGAAACTCACTTGCGTTTCTCTGAAAGAGAAGCAGTCCGTTCCAACACTTCAATTCACTGTGCGAAGTGAATGGAGTGTTGCTTCACTTTCTAAATGCTGTGCTTTCAGAGAAAATCACTTTCCTTTGAAAGTGCCTTAAGCTACTTGCAAGCATTAGAATGAAACTCACATGCGTTTCTCTGAAAGAGAAGCAGTCTGTTCCAACACTTCAATTCACTGTGCGAAGTGAATGGAGTGTTGCCTCACTTTCTAAATGCTGTCCTTTCAGAGAAAATCACTTTCCATTGAAAGTGCCTTAAACTACTTTTAAGCATTCACAAAAAACTCACATGCGTTTATTGAAATAGAAGCAGTCTGTTCCAACACTTCAATTCACTGTGCGAAGTGAATGGAGTGTTGCTTCACTTTCTAAATGCTGTCCTTTCAGTGAAAATCCCTTTCCTTTGAATGTGCCTTAAGCTACTTACAAGCATTCAACAGAAACTCACATGCATTTCTCTGAAAGAGAAGCAATCTGTTCCAAAACTTCAATTCTCTGTGCGAAGTGAATGGAGTGTTGCTTCACTTTCTAAATCCTGTCCTCTCAGAGAAAATCACTTTCCTTTGAAAGTGCCTTAAGCAACTTCAAAGCATTCACAAGAAACCCTAATGCGTTTCTATGAAAGAGAAGCACTCTGTTCCAACACTTCAATTCACTGCACGAAGGGAATGGAGTCTTGCTTCACTTTCTAAATGCTGTCCTTTCAGAGAAAATCACTTTCCTTTGAAAGTGCCTTAAGCTACTTACAAGCATTCACCAGAAACTCACATGCGTTTCTCTGAAAGAGAAGCAGTCTGTTCCAACACTTCAATTCACTGTGCGAAGTGAATGGAGTCTTGCTTCACTTTCAAAATGCTGTCCAATCAGAGAAAATCACTTTCCTTTGAAAGTGCCTTAAGCTACTTGCAAGCATTAGGAAGAAACTCACATGCGTTTCTCTGAAAGAGAAGCATCTGTTCCAACACTTCAATTCACTGTGCGAAGTGAATGGAGTGTTGCTTCACTTTCTAAATTCTGTCCTTTCAGAGAAAATCACTTTCCTTTGAAAGTGCCTTTAACTACTTTCAAGCATTCACAAAAAACTCACATGCGTTTCTCTGAAAGAGAAGCAGTCTGTTCGAACACTTCAATTCAAAGTGCGAAGTGAATGGAGTGTTGCTTCAGTTTCTAAATGCTGTCCTTTCAGAGAAAATCACTTTCCTTTGAAAGTGCCTTAAGCTACTTGCAAGCATTCACAAGAAACACTCTTGCGTTTCTATGAAAGAGAAGCAGTCTTTTCCAACACTTCAATTCATTGCGCGAAGGAATGGAGTGTTGCTTTACTTTCTAAATGATGTCCTTTCAGAGAAAATCACTTTCCTTTGAAAGAGCCTTAAGCTACTTACAAGCATTCAACAGAAACTCACATGCATTTCTCTGAAAGAGAAGCAGTCTGTTCCAACACTTCAATTCACTCTACAAAGTGAATGGAGTGTTGCTTCACTTTCTAAATGCTGTCCTTTCAGAGAAAATAACTTTCCTTTGAAAGTGCCTTAAGCAACTTGCAAGCATTCACAAGAAACACTAATGCGCTTCTATGAAAGAGAAGCAGTCTGTTCCAACACTTCAATTCACTGTGCGAAGTGAATGGAGTGTTGCTTCACTTTCTAACTGCTGTCCTTTCAGAGAAAATCACTTTCCTTTGAAAGTGCCTTAAGCTACTTACAAGCATTTAACAGAAACTCACATGCGTTTCTCTGAAAGAGAAGCAGTCTGTTCCAACACTTCAATTCACTGTGCGAAGTGAATGGAGTGTTGCTTCACTTTCTAAATGCTGTACTTTCAGAGAAAATCTCTTTCCTTTGAAAGTGCCTTAAGCTACTTGCAAGCATTAGGAAGAAACTCACATGCGTTTCTCTGAAAGAGAAGCAGTCTGTTCCAACATTTCAATTCACTGTGTGAAGTGAATAGAGTGTTACCTCACTTTCTAAATGCTGTCCTTTCAGAGAAAATCACTTTCCTTCGAAAGTGCCTTAATCTACTTACAAGCATTCACCAGAAACTCACATGCGTTTCTCTGAAAGAGAAGCAATCTGTTCCAACACTTCAATTTATGTTGCGAAGTGAATGGAGTGTTGCTTCACTTTCTAAATGCTGTCCTTTCAGAGAAAATCACTTTCCTTTGAAAGTGCCTTAAACTACTTACAAGCATTCACAAAAAACTCACATGCGTTTCTCTTAAAGAGAAGCAGTCTGTTCCAACACTTCAATTCACTGTGCGAAGTGAATGGAGTGTTGCTTCAGTTTCTAAATGCTGTCCTTTCAGAGAAAATTACTTTCCTTTGAAAGTGCCTTAAGCTACTTACAAGCATTCACCAGAAACTCACATGCGTTTCTCTTAAAGAGAAGCAGTCTGTTCCAACACTTCAATTCACTGTGCGAAGTGAATGGAGTGTTGCTTCACTTTCTAAATGCTGTCCTTTCAGAGAAAATCACTTTCCTTTGAAAGTGCCTTAAGCTACTTACAAGCATTCACCAGAAACTCACATGCGTTTCTCTGAAAAAGAAGCAGTCTGTTCCAATACTTCAATTCACTATGCGAAGTGAATGGAGTGTTGCTTCACTTTCTAAATGCAGTCCTTTCAGAGAAAATCACTTTCCTTTGAAAGTGCCTTAAGCTACTTACAAGCATTCAACAGAAACTCACATGCGTTTCTCTGAAAGAGAAGCAGACTGTTCCAACACTTCAATTCATTGTGCGAAGTGAATGGAGTGTTGCTTCACTTTCTAAATGCTGTCCTTTCAGAGAAAATCACTTTCCTTTGAAAGTGCCTTAAGCAACTTGCAAGCATTCACAAGAAACCCTAATGCGTTTCAATGAAAGAGAAGCACTCTGTTCCAACACTTCAATTCACTGCACGAAGGGAATGGAGTGTTGCTTCACTTTCTAAATGCTGTCCTTTCAGAGAAAATCACTTTCCTTTGAAAGTGCCTTAAGCTACTTAAAAGTATTCACCAGAAACTCACATGCGTTTCTCTGAAAGAGAAGCAGTCTGTTCCAACACTTCAATTCACTGTGCGAAGTGAATGGAGTGTTGCTTCACTTTCTAAATGCTGTACTTTCAGAGAAAATCTCTTTCCTTTGAAAGTGCCTTAAGCTACTTGCAAGCATTAGGAAGAAACTCACATGCGTTTCTCTGAAAGAGAAGCAGTCTGTTCCAACACTTCAATTCACTGTGCGAAGTGAATGGAGTGTTGCTTCACTTTCTAAATGCTGTACTTTCAGAGAAAATCTCTTTCCTTTGAAAGTGCCTTAAGCTACTTGCAAGCATTAGGAAGAAACTCACATGCGTTTCTCTGAAAGAGAAGCAGTCTGTTCCGACATTTCAATTCACTGTGTGAAGTGAATAGAGTGTTACCTCACTTTCTAAATGCTGTCCTTTCAGAGAAAATCACTTTCCTTCGAAAGTGCCTTAATCTACTTACAAGCATTCATCAGAAACTCACATGCGTTTCTCTGAAAGAGAAGCAATCTGTTCCAACACTTCAATTCACTGTGCGAAGTGAATGGAGTGTTGCTTCACTTTCTAAATGCTGTCCTTTCAGAGAAAATCACTTTCCTTTGAAAGTGCCTTAAGCTACTTACAAGCATTCACCAGAAACTCACATGCGTTTCTCTGAAAAAGAAGCAGTCTGTTCCAATACTTCAATTCACTATGCGAAGTGAATGGAGTGTTCCTTCACTTTCTAAATGCAGTCCTTTCAGAGAAAATCACTTTCCTTTGAAAGTGCCTTAAGCTACTTACAAGCATTCAACAGAAACTCACATGCATTTCTCTGAAAGAGAAGCAATCTGTTCCAACACTTCAATTAACTGTGCAAAGTGAATGGAGTGTTGCTTCACTTTCTAAATGCTGTCCTTTCAGAGAAAATCACTTTCCTTTGAAAGTGCCTTAAGCTACTTACAAGCATTCACCAGAAACTCACATGCGTTTCTCTGAAAGAGAAGCAGTCTGTTCCAACACTTCAATTCACTGTGCGAAGTGAATGGAGTGTTGCTTCACTTTCTAAATGCTGTCCTTTCAGAGAAAATCACTTTCCTTTGAAAGTGCCTTAAGCTACTTACAAGCATTTAACAGAAACTCACATGCGTTTCTCTGAAAGAGAAGCAGTCTGTTCCAACACTTCAATTCACTGTGCGAAGTGAATGGAGTGTTGCTTCACTTTCTAAATGCTGTTCTTCCAGAGAAAATCACTTTTTTTTTGAAAGTGCCTTAAGCTACTTGCAAGCATTAGGAAGAAACTCACTTGCGTTTCTCTGAAAGAGAAGCAGTCCGTTCCAACACTTCAATTCACTGTGCGAAGTGAATGGAGTGTTGCTTCACTTTCTAAATGCTGTGCTTTCAGAGAAAATCACTTTCCTTTGAAAGTGCCTTAAGCTACTTGCAAGCATTAGAATGAAACTCACATGCGTTTCTCTGAAAGAGAAGCAGTCTGTTCCAACACTTCAATTCACTGTGCGAAGTGAATGGAGTGTTGCCTCACTTTCTAAATGCTGTCCTTTCAGAGAAAATCACTTTCCATTGAAAGTGCCTTAAACTACTTTTAAGCATTCACAAAAAACTCACATGCGTTTATTGAAATAGAAGCAGTCTGTTCCAACACTTCAATTCACTGTGCGAAGTGAATGGAGTGTTGCTTCACTTTCTAAATGCTGTCCTTTCAGTGAAAATCCCTTTCCTTTGAATGTGCCTTAAGCTACTTACAAGCATTCAACAGAAACTCACATGCATTTCTCTGAAAGAGAAGCAATCTGTTCCAAAACTTCAATTCTCTGTGCGAAGTGAATGGAGTGTTGCTTCACTTTCTAAATCCTGTCCTCTCAGAGAAAATCACTTTCCTTTGAAAGTGCCTTAAGCAACTTCAAAGCATTCACAAGAAACCCTAATGCGTTTCTATGAAAGAGAAGCACTCTGTTCCAACACTTCAATTCACTGCACGAAGGGAATGGAGTCTTGCTTCACTTTCTAAATGCTGTCCTTTCAGAGAAAATCACTTTCCTTTGAAAGTGCCTTAAGCTACTTACAAGCATTCACCAGAAACTCACATGCGTTTCTCTGAAAGAGAAGCAGTCTGTTCCAACACTTCAATTCACTGTGCGAAGTGAATGGAGTCTTGCTTCACTTTCAAAATGCTGTCCAATCAGAGAAAATCACTTTCCTTTGAAAGTGCCTTAAGCTACTTGCAAGCATTAGGAAGAAACTCACATGCGTTTCTCTGAAAGAGAAGCATCTGTTCCAACACTTCAATTCACTGTGCGAAGTGAATGGAGTGTTGCTTCACTTTCTAAATTCTGTCCTTTCAGAGAAAATCACTTTCCTTTGAAAGTGCCTTTAACTACTTTCAAGCATTCACAAAAAACTCACATGCGTTTCTCTGAAAGAGAAGCAGTCTGTTCGAACACTTCAATTCAAAGTGCGAAGTGAATGGAGTGTTGCTTCAGTTTCTAAATGCTGTCCTTTCAGAGAAAATCACTTTCCTTTGAAAGTGCCTTAAGCTACTTGCAAGCATTCACAAGAAACACTCTTGCGTTTCTATGAAAGAGAAGCAGTCTTTTCCAACACTTCAATTCATTGCGCGAAGGAATGGAGTGTTGCTTTACTTTCTAAATGATGTCCTTTCAGAGAAAATCACTTTCCTTTGAAAGAGCCTTAAGCTACTTACAAGCATTCAACAGAAACTCACATGCATTTCTCTGAAAGAGAAGCAGTCTGTTCCAACACTTCAATTCACTCTACAAAGTGAATGGAGTGTTGCTTCACTTTCTAAATGCTGTCCTTTCAGAGAAAATAACTTTCCTTTGAAAGTGCCTTAAGCAACTTGCAAGCATTCACAAGAAACACTAATGCGCTTCTATGAAAGAGAAGCAGTCTGTTCCAACACTTCAATTCACTGTGCGAAGTGAATGGAGTGTTGCTTCACTTTCTAACTGCTGTCCTTTCAGAGAAAATCACTTTCCTTTGAAAGTGCCTTAAGCTACTTACAAGCATTTAACAGAAACTCACATGCGTTTCTCTGAAAGAGAAGCAGTCTGTTCCAACACTTCAATTCACTGTGCGAAGTGAATGGAGTGTTGCTTCACTTTCTAAATGCTGTACTTTCAGAGAAAATCTCTTTCCTTTGAAAGTGCCTTAAGCTACTTGCAAGCATTAGGAAGAAACTCACATGCGTTTCTCTGAAAGAGAAGCAGTCTGTTCCAACATTTCAATTCACTGTGTGAAGTGAATAGAGTGTTACCTCACTTTCTAAATGCTGTCCTTTCAGAGAAAATCACTTTCCTTCGAAAGTGCCTTAATCTACTTACAAGCATTCACCAGAAACTCACATGCGTTTCTCTGAAAGAGAAGCAATCTGTTCCAACACTTCAATTTATGTTGCGAAGTGAATGGAGTGTTGCTTCACTTTCTAAATGCTGTCCTTTCAGAGAAAATCACTTTCCTTTGAAAGTGCCTTAAACTACTTACAAGCATTCACAAAAAACTCACATGCGTTTCTCTTAAAGAGAAGCAGTCTGTTCCAACACTTCAATTCACTGTGCGAAGTGAATGGAGTGTTGCTTCAGTTTCTAAATGCTGTCCTTTCAGAGAAAATTACTTTCCTTTGAAAGTGCCTTAAGAAACTTGCAAGCATTCACAAGAAACTCACATGCGTTTCTCTGAAAGAGAAGCAGTCTGTTCCAACACTTCAATTCACTGTGCGAAGTGAATGGAGTGTTGCTTCACTTTCTAAATGCTGTCCTTTCAGAGAAAATCACTTTCCTTTGAAAGTGCCTTAAGCTACTTACAAGCATTCACCAGAAACTCACATGCGTTTCTCTGAAAAAGAAGCAGTCTGTTCCAATACTTCAATTCACTATGCGAAGTAAATGGAGTGTTGCTTCACTTTCTAAATGCAGTCCTTTCAGAGAAAATCACTTTCCTTTGAAAGTGCCTTAAGCTACTTACAAGCATTCAACAGAAACTCACATGCATTTCTCTGAAAGAGAAGCAATCTGTTCCAACACTTCAATTAACTGTGCAAAGTGAATGGAGTGTTGCTTCACTTTCTAAATGCTGTCCTTTCAGAGAAAATCACTTTCCTTTGAAAGTGCCTTAAGCTACTTACAAGCATTCACCAGAAACTCACATGCGTTTCTCTGAAAGAGAAGCAGTCTGTTCCAACACTTCAATTCACTGTGCGAAGTGAATGGAGTGTTGCTTCACTTTCTAAATGCTGTCCTTTCAGAGAAAATCACTTTCCTTTGAAAGTGCCTTAAGCTACTTACAAGCATTCACCAGAAACTCACATGCGTTTCTCTGAAAGAGAAGCAGTCTGTTCCAACACTTCAATTCACTGTGCGAAGTGAATGGAGTGTTGCTTCACTTTCTAAATGCTGTTCTTTCAGAGAAAATCACTTTCCTTTGAAAGTGCCTTAAGCTACTTGCAAGCATTAGGAAGAAACTCACTTGCGTTTCTCTGAAAGAGAAGCAGTCCGTTCCAACACTTCAATTCACTGTGCGAAGTGAATGGAGTGTTGCTTCACTTTCTAAATGCTGTACTTTCAGAGAAAATCACTTTCCTTTGAAAGTGCCTTAAGCTACTTGCAAGCATTAGAATGAAACTCACATGCGTTTCTCTGAAAGAGAAGCAGTCTGTTCCAACACTTCAATTCACTGTGCGAAGTGAAAGGAGTGTTGCCTCACTTTCTAAATGCTGTCCTTTCCGAGAAAATCACTTTCCATTGAAAGTGCCTTAAACTACTTTCAAGCATTCACAAAAAACTCACATGCGTTTTTCTGAAATAGAAGCAGTCTTTTCCAACACTTCATTTCACTGTGCGAAGTGAATGGAGTGTTGCTTCACTTTCTAAATACTGTCCTTTCAGTGAAAATCCCTTTCCTTTGAAAGTGCCTTAAGCTACTTACAAGCATTCAACAGAAACTCACATGCATTTCTCTGAAAGAGAAGCAATCTGTTCAAAAACTTCAATTCTCTGTGCGAAGTGAATGGAGTGTTGCTTCACTTTCTAAATGCTGTCCTCTCAGAGAAAATCACTTTCCTTTGAAAGTGCCTTAAGCAACTTCAAAGCATTCACAAGAAACCCTAATGCGTTTCTATGAAAGAGAAGCACTCTGTTCCAACACTTCAAATCACTGTGCGAAGTGAATGGAGTGTTGCTTCACTTTCACAATGCTGTCCAATCAGAGAAAATCACTTTCCTTTGAAAGTGCCTTAAGCTACTTGCAAGCATTAGGAAGAAACTCACATGCGTTTCTCTGAAAGAGAAGCATCTGTTCCAACACTTCAATTCACTGTGCGAAGTGAATGGAGTGTTGCTTCACTTTCTAAATTCTGTCCTTTCAGAGAAAATCACTTTCCTTTGAAAGTGCCTTTAACTACTTTCAAGCATTCACAAAAAACTCACATGCGTTTCTCTGAAAGAGAAGCAGTCTGTTCGAACACTTCAATTCACAGTGCGAAGTGAATGGAGTGTTGCTTCAGTTTCTAAATGCTGTCCTTTCAGAGAAAATCACTTTCCTTTGAAAGTGCCTTAAGCAACTTGCAAGCATTCACACGAAACACTAATGCGTTTCTATGAAAGAGAAGCAGTCTGTTCCAACATTTCAATTCACTGTGCGAAGTGAATGGAGTGTTGGTTCACTTTCTAAATGCTGTCCTTTCAGAGAAAATCACTTTCCTTTGAAAATGCCTTAAGCTACTTACAAGCATTTAACAGAAACTCACATGCGTTTCTCTGAAAGAGAAGCAGTCTGTTCCAACACTTCAATTCACTGTGCGAAGTGAATGGAGTGTTGCTTCACTTTCTAAATGCTGTACTTTCAGAGAAAATCTCTTTCCTTTGAAAGTGCCTTAAGCTACTTGCAAGCATTAGGAAGAAACTCACATGCGTTTCTCTGAAAGAGAAGCAGTCTGTTCCAACACTTCAATTCACTGTGCGAAGTGAATAGAGTGTTGCTTCACTTTCTAAATGCTGTACTTTCAGAGAAAATCTCTTTCCTTTGAAAGTGCCTTAAGCTACTTGCAAGCATTAGGAAGAAACTCACATGCGTTTCTCTGAAAGAGAAGCAGTCTGTTCCGACATTTCAATTCACTGTGTGAAGTGAATAGAGTGTTACCTCACTTTCTAAATGCTGTCCTTTCAGAGAAAATCACTTTCCTTCGAAAGTGCCTTAATCTACTTACAAGCATTCATCAGAAACTCACATGCGTTTCTCTGAAAGAGAAGCAATCTGTTCCAACACTTCAATTCACTGTGCGAAGTGAATGGAGTGTTGCTTCACTTTCTAAATGCTGTCCTTTCAGAGAAAATCACTTTCCTTTGAAAGTGCCTTAAGCTACTTACAAGCATTCACCAGAAACTCACATGCGTTTCTCTGAAAAAGAAGCAGTCTGTTCCAATACTTCAATTCACTATGCGAAGTGAATGGAGTGTTGCTTCACTTTCTAAATGCAGTCCTTTCAGAGAAAATCACTTTCCTTTGAAAGTGCCTTAAGCTACTTACAAGCATTCAACAGAAACTCACATGCATTTCTCTGAAAGAGAAGCAATCTGTTCCAACACTTCAATTAACTGTGCAAAGTGAATGGAGTGTTGCTTCACTTTCTAAATGCTGTCCTTTCAGAGAAAATCACTTTCCTTTGAAAGTGCCTTAAGCTACTTACAAGCATTCACCAGAAACTCACATGCGTTTCTCTGAAAGAGAAGCAGTCTGTTCCAACACTTCAATTCACTGTGCGAAGTGAATGGAGTGTTGCTTCACTTTCTAAATGCTGTCCTTTCAGAGAAAATCACTTTCCTTTGAAAGTGCCTTAAGCTACTTACAAGCATTTAACAGAAACTCACATGCGTTTCTCTGAAAGAGAAGCAGTCTGTTCCAACACTTCAATTCACTGTGCGAAGTGAATGGAGTGTTGCTTCACTTTCTAAATGCTGTTCTTTCAGAGAAAATCACTTTTTTTTGAAAGTGCCTTAAGCTACTTGCAAGCATTAGGAAGAAACTCACTTGCGTTTCTCTGAAAGAGAAGCAGTCCGTTCCAACACTTCAATTCACTGTGCGAAGTGAATGGAGTGTTGCTTCACTTTCTAAATGCTGTACTTTCAGAGAAAATCACTTTCCTTTGAAAGTGCCTTAAGCTACTTGCAAGCATTAGAATGAAACTCACATGCGTTTCTCTGAAAGAGAAGCAGTCTGTTCCAACACTTCAATTCACTGTGCGAAGTGAATGGAGTGTTGCCTCACTTTCTAAATGCTGTCCTTTCAGAGAAAATCACTTTCCATTGAAAGTGCCTTAAACTACTTTTAAGCATTCACAAAAAACTCACATGCGTTTATTGAAATAGAAGCAGTCTGTTCCAACACTTCAATTCACTGTGCGAAGTGAATGGAGTGTTGCTTCACTTTCTAAATGCTGTCCTTTCAGTGAAAATCCCTTTCCTTTGAATGTGCCTTAAGCTACTTACAAGCATTCAACAGAAACTCACATGCATTTCTCTGAAAGAGAAGCAATCTGTTCCAAAACTTCAATTCTCTGTGCGAAGTGAATGGAGTGTTGCTTCACTTTCTAAATGCTGTCCTCTCAGAGAAAATCACTTTCCTTTGAAAGTGCCTTAAGCAACTTCAAAGCATTCCCAAGAAACCCTAATGCGTTTCTATGAAAGAGAAGCACTCTGTTCCAACACTTCAATTCACTGCACGAAGGGAATGGAGTGTTGCTTCACTTTCTAAATGCTGTCCTTTCAGAGAAAATCACTTTCCTTTGAAAGTGCCTTAAGCTACTTACAAGCATTCACCAGAAACTCACATGCGTTTCTCTGAAAGAGAAGCAGTCTGTTCTAACACTTCAATTCACTGTGCGAAGTGAATGGAGTGTTGCTTCACTTTCACAATGCTGTCCAATCAGAGAAAATCACTTTCCTTTGAAAGTGCCTTAAGCTACTTGCAAGCATTAGGAAGAAACTCACATGCGTTTCTCTGAAAGAGAAGCAGTCTGTTCCAACACTTCAATTCACTGTGCGAAGTGAATGGAGTGTTGCTTCACTTTCTAAATTCTGTCCTTTCAGAGAAAATCACTTTCCTTTGAAAGTGCTTTTAACTACTTTCAAGCATTCACAAAAAACTCACATGCGTTTCTCTGAAAGAGAAGCAGTCTGTTCGAACACTTCAATTCACAGTGCGAAGTGAATGGAGTGTTGCTTCAGTTTCTAAATGCTGTCCTTTCAGAGAAAATCACTTTCCTTTGAAAGTGCCTTAAGCTACTTGCAAGCATTCACAAGAAACACTAATGCGTTTCTATGAAAGAGAAGCAGTCTTTTCCAACACTTCAATTCATTGCGCGAAGGAATGGAGTGTTGCTTTACTTTCTAAATGCTGTCCTTTCAGAGAAAATCACTTTCCTTTGAAAGAGCCTTAAGCTACTTACAAGCATTCAACAGAAACTCACATGCATTTCTCTGAAAGAGAAGCAGTCTGTTCCAACACTTCAATTCACTCTACAAAGTGAATGGAGTGTTGCTTCACTTTCTAAATGCTGTCCTTTCAGAGAAAATAACTTTCCTTTGAAAGTGCCTTAAGCAACTTGCAAGCATTCACACGAAACACTAATGCGTTTCTATGAAAGAGAAGCAGTCTGTTCCAACACTTCAATTCACTGTGCGAAGTGAATGGAGTGTTGGTTCACTTTCTAAATGCTGTCCTTTCAGAGAAAATCACTTTCCTTTGAAAATGCCTTAAGCTACTTACAAGCATTTAACAGAAACTCACATGCGTTTCTCTGAAAGAGAAGCAGTCTGTTCCAACACTTCAATTCACTGTGCGAAGTGAATGGAGTGTTGCTTCACTTTCTAAATGCTGTACTTTCAGAGAAAATCTCTTTCCTTTGAAAGTGCCTTAAGCTACTTGCAAGCATTAGGAAGAAACTCACATGCGTTTCTCTGAAAGAGAAGCAGTCTGTTCCAACACTTCAATTCACTGTGCGAAGTGAATGGAGTGTTGCTTCACTTTCTAAATGCTGTACTTTCAGAGAAAATCTCTTTCCTTTGAAAGTGGCTTAAGCTACTTGCAAGCATTAGGAAGAAACTCACATGCGTTTCTCTGAAAGAGAAGCAGTCTGTTCCGACATTTCAATTCACTGTGTGAAGTGAATAGAGTGTTACCTCACTTTCTAAATGCTGTCCTTTCAGAGAAAATCACTTTCCTTCGAAAGTGCCTTAATCTACTTACAAGCATTCATCAGAAACTCACATGCGTTTCTCTGAAAGAGAAGCAATCTGTTCCAACACTTCAATTCACTGTGCGAAGTGAATGGAGTGTTGCTTCACTTTCTAAATGCTGTCCTTTCAGAGAAAATCACTTTCCTTTGAAAGTGCCTTAAGCTACTTACAAGCATTCACCAGAAACTCACATGCGTTTCTCTGAAAAAGAAGCAGTCTGTTCCAATACTTCAATTCACTATGCGAAGTGAATGGAGTGTTGCTTCACTTTCTAAATGCAGTCCTTTCAGAGAAAATCACTTTCCTTTGAAAGTGCCTTAAGCTACTTACAAGCATTCAACAGAAACTCACATGCATTTCTCTGAAAGAGAAGCAATCTGTTCCAACACTTCAATTAACTGTGCAAAGTGAATGGAGTGTTGCTTCACTTTCTAAATGCTGTCCTTTCAGAGAAAATCACTTTCCTTTGAAAGTGCCTTAAGCTACTTACAAGCATTCACCAGAAACTCACATGCGTTTCTCTGAAAGAGAAGCAGTCTGTTCCAACACTTCAATTCACTGTGCGAAGTGAATGGAGTGTTGCTTCACTTTCTAAATGCTGTCCTTTCAGAGAAAATCACTTTCCTTTGAAAGTGCCTTAAGCTACTTACAAGCATTTAACAGAAACTCACATGCGTTTCTCTGAAAGAGAAGCAGTCTGTTCCAACACTTCAATTCACTGTGCGAAGTGAATGGAGTGTTGCTTCACTTTCTAAATGCTGTTCTTCCAGAGAAAATCACTTTTTTTTGAAAGTGCCTTAAGCTACTTGCAAGCATTAGGAAGAAACTCACTTGCGTTTCTCTGAAAGAGAAGCAGTCCGTTCCAACACTTCAATTCACTGTGCGAAGTGAATGGAGTGTTGCTTCACTTTCTAAATGCTGTGCTTTCAGAGAAAATCACTTTCCTTTGAAAGTGCCTTAAGCTACTTGCAAGCATTAGAATGAAACTCACATGCGTTTCTCTGAAAGAGAAGCAGTCTGTTCCAACACTTCAATTCACTGTGCGAAGTGAATGGAGTGTTGCCTCACTTTCTAAATGCTGTCCTTTCAGAGAAAATCACTTTCCATTGAAAGTGCCTTAAACTACTTTTAAGCATTCACAAAAAACTCACATGCGTTTATTGAAATAGAAGCAGTCTGTTCCAACACTTCAATTCACTGTGCGAAGTGAATGGAGTGTTGCTTCACTTTCTAAATGCTGTCCTTTCAGTGAAAATCCCTTTCCTTTGAATGTGCCTTAAGCTACTTACAAGCATTCAACAGAAACTCACATGCATTTCTCTGAAAGAGAAGCAATCTGTTCCAAAACTTCAATTCTCTGTGCGAAGTGAATGGAGTGTTGCTTCACTTTCTAAATCCTGTCCTCTCAGAGAAAATCACTTTCCTTTGAAAGTGCCTTAAGCAACTTCAAAGCATTCACAAGAAACCCTAATGCGTTTCTATGAAAGAGAAGCACTCTGTTCCAACACTTCAATTCACTGCACGAAGGGAATGGAGTGTTGCTTCACTTTCTAAATGCTGTCCTTTCAGAGAAAATCACTTTCCTTTGAAAGTGCCTTAAGCTACTTACAAGCATTCACCAGAAACTCACATGCGTTTCTCTGAAAGAGAAGCAGTCTGTTCCAACACTTCAATTCACTGTGCGAAGTGAATGGAGTGTTGCTTCACTTTCAAAATGCTGTCCAATCAGAGAAAATCACTTTCCTTTGAAAGTGCGTTAAGCTACTTGCAAGCATTAGGAAGAAACTCACATGCGTTTCTCTGAAAGAGAAGCATCTGTTCCAACACTTCAATTCACTGTGCGAAGTGAATGGAGTGTTGCTTCACTTTCTAAATTCTGTCCTTTCAGAGAAAATCACTTTCCTTTGAAAGTGCCTTTAACTACTTTCAAGCATTCACAAAAAACTCACATGAGTTTCTCTGAAAGAGAAGCAGTCTGTTCGAACACTTCAATTCACAGTGCGAAGTGAATGGAGTGTTGCTTCAGTTTCTAAATGCTGTCCTTTCAGAGAAAATCACTTTCCTTTGAAAGTGCCTTAAGCTACTTGCAAGCATTCACAAGAAACACTAATGCGTTTCTATGAAAGAGAAGCAGTCTTTTCCAACACTTCAATTCATTGCGCGAAGGAATGGAGTGTTGCTTTACTTTCTAAATGCTGTCCTTTCAGAGAAAATCACTTTCCTTTGAAAGAGCCTTAAGCTACTTACAAGCATTCAACAGAAACTCACATGCATTTCTCTGAAAGAGAAGCAGTCTGTTCCAACACTTCAATTCACTCTACAAAGTGAATGGAGTGTTGCTTCACTTTCTAAATGCTGTCCTTTCAGAGAAAATAACTTTCCTTTGAAAGTGCCTTAAGCAACTTGCAAGCATTCACACGAAACACTAATGCGTTTCTATGAAAGAGAAGCAGTCTGTTCCAACACTTCAATTCACTGTGCGAAGTGAATGGAGTGTTGGTTCACTTTCTAAATGCTGTCCTTTCAGAGAAAATCACTTTCCTTTGAAAATGCCTTAAGCTACTTACAAGCATTTAACAGAAACTCACATGCGTTTCTCTGAAAGAGAAGCAGTCTGTTCCAACACTTCAATTCACTGTGCGAAGTGAATGGAGTGTTGCTTCACTTTCTAAATGCTGTACTTTCAGAGAAAATCTCTTTCCTTTGAAAGTGCCTTAAGCTACTTGCAAGCATTAGGAAGAAACTCACATGCGTTTCTCTGAAAGAGAAGCAGTCTGTTCCAACACTTCAATTCACTGTGCGAAGTGAATGGAGTGTTGCTTCACTTTCTAAATGCTGTACTTTCAGAGAAAATCTCTTTCCTTTGAAAGTGCCTTAAGCTACTTGCAAGCATTAGGAAGAAACTCACATGCGTTTCTCTGAAAGAGAAGCAGTCTGTTCCGACATTTCAATTCACTGTGTGAAGTGAATAGAGTGTTACCTCACTTTCTAAATGCTGTCCTTTCAGAGAAAATCACTTTCCTTCGAAAGTGCCTTAATCTACTTACAAGCATTCATCAGAAACTCACATGCGTTTCTCTGAAAGAGAAGCAATCTGTTCCAACACTTCAATTCACTGTGCGAAGTGAATGGAGTGTTGCTTCACTTTCTAAATGCTGTCCTTTCAGAGAAAATCACTTTCCTTTGAAAGTGCCTTAAGCTACTTACAAGCATTCACCAGAAACTCACATGCGTTTCTCTGAAAAAGAAGCAGTCTGTTCCAATACTTCAATTCACTATGCGAAGTGAATGGAGTGTTGCTTCACTTTCTAAATGCAGTCCTTTCAGAGAAAATCACTTTCCTTTGAAAGTGCCTTAAGCTACTTACAAGCATTCAACAGAAACTCACATGCATTTCTCTGAAAGAGAAGCAATCTGTTCCAACACTTCAATTAACTGTGCAAAGTGAATGGAGTGTTGCTTCACTTTCTAAATGCTGTCCTTTCAGAGAAAATCACTTTCCTTTGAAAGTGCCTTAAGCTACTTACAAGCATTCACCAGAAACTCACATGCGTTTCTCTGAAAGAGAAGCAGTCTGTTCCAACACTTCAATTCACTGTGCGAAGTGAATGGAGTGTTGCTTCACTTTCTAAATGCTGTCCTTTCAGAGAAAATCACTTTCCTTTGAAAGTGCCTTAAGCTACTTACAAGCATTCACCAGAAACTCACATGCGTTTCTCTGAAAGAGAAGCAGTCTGTTCCAACACTTCAATTCACTGTGCGAAGTGAATGGAGTGTTGCTTCACTTTCTAAATGCTGTTCTTCCAGAGAAAATCACTTTTTTTTGAAAGTGCCTTAAGCTACTTGCAAGCATTAGGAAGAAACTCACTTGCGTTTCTCTGAAAGAGAAGCAGTCCGTTCCAACACTTCAATTCACTGTGCGAAGTGAATGGAGTGTTGCTTCACTTTCTAAATGCTGTGCTTTCAGAGAAAATCACTTTCCTTTGAAAGTGCCTTAAGCTACTTGCAAGCATTAGAATGAAACTCACATGCGTTTCTCTGAAAGAGAAGCAGTCTGTTCCAACACTTCAATTCACTGTGCGAAGTGAATGGAGTGTTGCCTCACTTTCTAAATGCTGTCCTTTCAGAGAAAATCACTTTCCATTGAAAGTGCCTTAAACTACTTTTAAGCATTCACAAAAAACTCACATGCGTTTATTGAAATAGAAGCAGTCTGTTCCAACACTTCAATTCACTGTGCGAAGTGAATGGAGTGTTGCTTCACTTTCTAAATGCTGTCCTTTCAGTGAAAATCCCTTTCCTTTGAATGTGCCTTAAGCTACTTACAAGCATTCAACAGAAACTCACATGCATTTCTCTGAAAGAGAAGCAATCTGTTCCAAAACTTCAATTCTCTGTGCGAAGTGAATGGAGTGTTGCTTCACTTTCTAAATCCTGTCCTCTCAGAGAAAATCACTTTCCTTTGAAAGTGCCTTAAGCAACTTCAAAGCATTCACAAGAAACCCTAATGCGTTTCTATGAAAGAGAAGCACTCTGTTCCAACACTTCAATTCACTGCACGAAGGGAATGGAGTGTTGCTTCACTTTCTAAATGCTGTCCTTTCAGAGAAAATCACTTTCCTTTGAAAGTGCCTTAAGCTACTTACAAGCATTCACCAGAAACTCACATGCGTTTCTCTGAAAGAGAAGCAGTCTGTTCCAACACTTCAATTCACTGTGCGAAGTGAATGGAGTGTTGCTTCACTTTCAAAATGCTGTCCAATCAGAGAAAATCACTTTCCTTTGAAAGTGCCTTAAGCTACTTGCAAGCATTAGGAAGAAACTCACATGCGTTTCTCTGAAAGAGAAGCATCTGTTCCAACACTTCAATTCACTGTGCGAAGTGAATGGAGTGTTGCTTCACTTTCTAAATTCTGTCCTTTCAGAGAAAATCACTTTCCTTTGAAAGTGCCTTTAACTACTTTCAAGCATTCACAAAAAACTCACATGAGTTTCTCTGAAAGAGAAGCAGTCTGTTCGAACACTTCAATTCACAGTGCGAAGTGAATGGAGTGTTGCTTCAGTTTCTAAATGCTGTCCTTTCAGAGAAAATCACTTTCCTTTGAAAGTGCCTTAAGCTACTTGCAAGCATTCACAAGAAACACTAATGCGTTTCTATGAAAGAGAAGCCGTCTTTTCCAAAACTTCAATTCATTGCGCGAAGGAATGGAGTGTTGCTTTACTTTCTAAATGCTGTCCTTTCAGAGAAAATCACTTTCCTTTGAAAGAGCCTTAAGCTACTTACAAGCATTCAACAGAAACTCACATGCATTTCTCTGAAAGAGAAGCAGTCTGTTCCAACACTTCAATTCACTCTACAAAGTGAATGAAGTGTTGCTTCACTTTCTAAATGCTGTCCTTTCAGAGAAAATAACTTTCCTTTGAAAGTGCCTTAAGCTACTTGCAAGCATTCACAAGAAACACTAATGCGTTTCTATGAAAGAGAAGCACTCTGCTCCAACACTTCAATTCACTGCATGAAGGGAATGGAGTGTTGCTTCACTTTCTAAATGCTGTCCTTTCAGAGAAAATCACTTTCCTTTGAAAGTGCCTTAAGCTACTTACAAGCATTAGGAAGAAACTCACATGCGTTTCTCTGAAAGAGAAGCATTCTGTTCCAACACTTCAATTCACTGTGCGAAGTGAATGGAGTGTTGCATCACTTTCTAAATTCTGTCCTTTCAGAGAAAATCACTTTCCTTTGAAAGTGCCTTAAACTACTTTCAAGCATTCACAAAAAACTCACATGCGTTTCTCTTAAAGAGAAGCAGTCTGTTCCAACACTTCAATTCACTGTGCGAAGTGAATGGAGTGTTGCTTCAGTTTCTAAATGCTGTCCTTTCAGAGAAAATCACTTTCCTTTGAAAGTGCCTTAAGCAACTTGCAAGAATTCACAAGAAACTCACATGCGTTTCTCTGAAAGAGAAGCAGTCTATTCCAACACTTCAACTCACTTTGTGAAGTGAATGGAGTGTTGCTTCACTTTCTAAATGCTGTCCTTTCAGAGAAAATCACTTTCCTTTGAAAGTGCCTTAAGCTACTTACAAGCATTCACCAGAAACTCACATGCGTTTCTCTGAAAGAGAAGCAGTCTGTTCCAATACTTCAATTCACTCTGCGAAGTGAATGGAGTGTTGCTTCACTTTCTAAATGCTGTCCTTTCAGAGGAAATCACTTTCCTTTGTAAGTGCCTTAAGCTACTTACAAGCATTCAACAGAAACTCACATGCATTTCTCTGAAAGAGAAGCAGTCTGTTCCAACACTTCAATTCACTGTGCGAAGTGAATGGAGTGTTGCTTCACTTTCTAAATGCTGTCCTTTCAGAGAAAATCACTTTCCTTTGAAAGTGCCTTAAGCTACTTACAAGCATTCACCAGAAACTCACATGCGTTTCTCTGAATGAGAAGCAGTCTGTTCCAACATTTCAATTCACTGTGCGAAGTGAATGGAGTGTTGCTTCACTTTCTAAATGCTGTCCTTTCAGAGAAAATCACTTTCCTTTGAAAGTGCCTTAAGCTACTTGCAAGCATTAGGAAGAAACTCACATGCGTTTCTCTGAAAGAGAAGCAGACTGTTGCAACACTTCAATTCACTCTGCGAAGTGAATGGAGTGTTGCTTCACTTTCTAAATGCTGTCCTTTCAGAGAAAATCACTTTCCTTTGAAAGTGCCTTCAGCTACTTGCAAGCATTAGGAAGAAACTCTCATGCGTTTCTCTGAAAGAGAAGCAGTCTGTTCCAACACTTCAATTCACTGTGTGAAGTGAATGGAGCGTTGCCTCACTTTCTAAATGCTGTCCTTTCAGAGAAAATCACTTTCCTTTGAAAGTGCCTTAAGCTACTTACAAGCATTCACCAGAAACTCACATGCGTTTCTCTGAAAGAGAAGCAGTCTGTTCCAACACTTCAATTCAATGTGCGAAGTGAATGGAGTGTTGCTTCACTTTCTAAATGCTGTCCTTTCAGAGAAAATCACTTTCCTTTGAAAGTGCCTTAAACTACTTTCAAGCATTCACAAAAAACTCACATGCGTTTCTCTTAAAGAGAAACAGTCTGTTCCAACACTTCAATTCACTGTGCGAAGTGAATGGAGTGTTGCTTCAGTTTCTAAATGCTGTCCTTTCAGAGAAAATTACTTTCCTTTGAAAGTGCCTTAAGAAACTTGCAAGCATTCACAAGAAACTCACATGCGTTTCTCTGAAAGAGAAGCAGTCTGTTCCAACACTTCAATTCACTGTGCGAAGTGAATGGAGTGTTGCTTCACTTTCTAAATGCTGTCCTTTCAGAGAAAATCACTTTCCTTTGAAAGTGCCTTAAGCTACTTACAAGCATTCACCAGAAACTCACATGCGTTTTTCTGAAAGAGAAGCAGTCTGTTCCAATACTTCAATTCACTATGCGAAGTGAATGGAGTGTTGCTTCACTTTCTAAATGCAGTCCTTTCAGAGAAAATCACTTTCCTTTGAAAGTGCCTTAAGCTACTTACAAGCATTCAACAGAGACTCACATGCATTTCTCTGAAAGAGAAGCAATCTGCTCAAACACTTCAATTAACTGTGCAAAGTGAATGGAGTGTTGCTTCACTTTCTAAATGCTGTCCTTTCAGAGAAAATCACTTTCCTTTGAAAGTGCATTAAGCTACTTACAAGCATTCACCAGAAACTCACATGCGTTTCTCTGAAAGAGAAGCAGGCTGTTCCAATACTTCAATTCACTGTGCGAAGTGAATGGAGTGTTGCTTCACTTTCTAAATGCTGTCCTTTCAGAGAAAATCACTTTCCTTTGAAAGTGCCTTAAGCAACTTCAAAGCATTCACAAGAAACCCTAATGCGTTTCTATGAAAGAGAAGCACTCTGTTCCAACACTTCAATTCACTGCACGAAGGGAATGGAGTGTTGCTTCACTTTCTAAATGCTGTCCTTTCAGAGAAAATCACTTTCCTTTGAAAGTGCCTTAAGCTACTTACAAGCATTCACCAGAAACTCACATGCGTTTCTCTGAAAGAGAAGCAGTCTGTTCCAACACTTCAATTCACTGTGCGAAGTGAATGGAGTGTTGCTTCACTTTCAAAATGCTGTCCAATCAGAGAAAATCACTTTCCTTTGAAAGTGCCTTAAGCTACTTGCAAGCATTAGGAAGAAACTCACATGCGTTTCTCTGAAAGAGAAGCATCTGTTCCAACACTTCAATTCACTGTGCGAAGTGAATGGAGTGTTGCTTCACTTTCTAAATTCTGTCCTTTCAGAGAAAATCACTTTCCTTTGAAAGTGCCTTTAACTACTTTCAAGCATTCACAAAAAACTCACATGCGTTTCTCTGAAAGAGAAGCAGTCTGTTCGAACACTTCAATTCACAGTGCGAAGTGAATGGAGTGTTGCTTCAGTTTCTAAATGCTGTTCTTCCAGAGAAAATCACTTTTTTTTGAAAGTGCCTTAAGCTACTTGCAAGCATTAGGAAGAAACTCACTTGCGTTTCTCTGAAAGAGAAGCAGTCCGTTCCAACACTTCAATTCACTGTGCGAAGTGAATGGAGTGTTGCTTCACTTTCTAAATGCTGTGCTTTCAGAGAAAATCACTTTCCTTTGAAAGTGCCTTAAGCTACTTGCAAGCATTAGAATGAAACTCACATGCGTTTCTCTGAAAGAGAAGCAGTCTGTTCCAACACTTCAATTCACTGTGCGAAGTGAATGGAGTGTTGCCTCACTTTCTAAATGCTGTCCTTTCAGAGAAAATCACTTTCCATTGAAAGTGCCTTAAACTACTTTTAAGCATTCACAAAAAACTCACATGCGTTTATTGAAATAGAAGCAGTCTGTTCCAACACTTCAATTCACTGTGCGAAGTGAATGGAGTGTTGCTTCACTTTCTAAATGCTGTCCTTTCAGTGAAAATCCCTTTCCTTTGAATGTGCCTTAAGCTACTTACAAGCATTCAACAGAAACTCACATGCATTTCTCTGAAAGAGAAGCAATCTGTTCCAAAACTTCAATTCTCTGTGCGAAGTGAATGGAGTGTTGCTTCACTTTCTAAATCCTGTCCTCTCAGAGAAAATCACTTTCCTTTGAAAGTGCCTTAAGCAACTTCAAAGCATTCACAAGAAACCCTAATGCGTTTCTATGAAAGAGAAGCACTCTGTTCCAACACTTCAATTCACTGCACGAAGGGAATGGAGTGTTGCTTCACTTTCTAAATGCTGTCCTTTCAGAGAAAATCACTTTCCTTTGAAAGTGCCTTAAGCTACTTACAAGCATTCACCAGAAACTCACATGCGTTTCTCTGAAAGAGAAGCAGTCTGTTCCAACACTTCAATTCACTGTGCGAAGTGAATGGAGTGTTGCTTCACTTTCAAAATGCTGTCCAATCAGAGAAAATCACTTTCCTTTGAAAGTGCCTTAAGCTACTTGCAAGCATTAGGAAGAAACTCACATGCGTTTCTCTGAAAGAGAAGCATCTGTTCCAACACTTCAATTCACTGTGCGAAGTGAATGGAGTGTTGCTTCACTTTCTAAATTCTGTCCTTTCAGAGAAAATCACTTTCCTTTGAAAGTGCCTTTAACTACTTTCAAGCATTCACAAAAAACTCACATGAGTTTCTCTGAAAGAGAAGCAGTCTGTTCGAACACTTCAATTCACAGTGCGAAGTGAATGGAGTGTTGCTTCAGTTTCTAAATGCTGTCCTTTCAGAGAAAATCACTTTCCTTTGAAAGTGCCTTAAGCTACTTGCAAGCATTCACAAGAAACACTAATGCGTTTCTATGAAAGAGAAGCAGTCTTTTCCAAAACTTCAATTCATTGCGCGAAGGAATGGAGTGTTGCTTTACTTTCTAAATGCTGTCCTTTCAGAGAAAATCACTTTCCTTTGAAAGAGCCTTAAGCTACTTACAAGCATTCAACAGAAACTCACATGCATTTCTCTGAAAGAGAAGCAGTCTGTTCCAACACTTCAATTCACTCTACAAAGTGAATGGAGTGTTGCTTCACTTTCTAAATGCTGTCCTTTCAGAGAAAATAACTTTCCTTTGAAAGTGCCTTAAGCTACTTGCAAGCATTCACAAGAAACACTAATGCGTTTCTATGAAAGAGAAGCACTCTGCTCCAACACTTCAATTCACTGCATGAAGGGAATGGAGTGTTGCTTCACTTTCTAAATGCTGTCCTTTCAGAGAAAATCACTTTCCTTTGAAAGTGCCTTAAGCTACTTACAAGCATTAGGAAGAAACTCACATGCGTTTCTCTGAAAGAGAAGCATTCTGTTCCAACACTTCAATTCACTGTGCGAAGTGAATGGAGTGTTGCATCACTTTCTAAATTCTGTCCTTTCAGAGAAAATCACTTTCCTTTGAAAGTGCCTTAAACTACTTTCAAGCATTCACAAAAAACTCACATGCGTTTCTCTTAAAGAGAAGCAGTCTGTTCCAACACTTCAATTCACTGTGCGAAGTGAATGGAGTGTTGCTTCAGTTTCTAAATGCTGTCCTTTCAGAGAAAATCACTTTCCTTTGAAAGTGCCTTAAGCAACTTGCAAGAATTCACAAGAAACTCACATGCGTTTCTCTGAAAGAGAAGCAGTCTATTCCAACACTTCAACTCACTTTGTGAAGTGAATGGAGTGTTGCTTCACTTTCTAAATGCTGTCCTTTCAGAGAAAATCACTTTCCTTTGAAAGTGCCTTAAGCTACTTACAAGCATTCACCAGAAACTCACATGCGTTTCTCTGAAAGAGAAGCAGTCTGTTCCAATACTTCAATTCACTCTGCGAAGTGAATGGAGTGTTGCTTCACTTTCTAAATGCTGTCCTTTCAGAGAAAATCACTTTCCTTTGTAAGTGCCTTAAGCTACTTACAAGCATTCAACAGAAACTCACATGCATTTCTCTGAAAGAGAAGCAGTCTGTTCCAACACTTCAATTCACTGTGCGAAGTGAATGGAGTGTTGCTTCACTTTCTAAATGCTGTCCTTTCAGAGAAAATCACTTTCCTTTGAGAGTGCCTTAAGCTACTTACAAGCATTCACCAGAAACTCACATGCGTTTCTCTGAATGAGAAGCAGTCTGTTCCAACATTTCAATTCACTGTGCGAAGTGAATGGAGTGTTGCTTCACTTTCTAAATGCTGTCCTTTCAGAGAAAATCACTTTCCTTTGAAAGTGCCTTAAGCTACTTGCAAGCATTAGGAAGAAACTCACATGCGTTTCTCTGAAAGAGAAGCAGACTGTTGCAACACTTCAATTCACTCTGCGAAGTGAATGGAGTGTTGCTTCACTTTCTAAATGCTGTCCTTTCAGAGAAAATCACTTTCCTTTGAAAGTGCCTTCAGCTACTTGCAAGCATTAGGAAGAAACTCTCATGCGTTTCTCTGAAAGAGAAGCAGTCTGTTCCAACACTTCAATTCACTGTGTGAAGTGAATGGAGCGTTGCCTCACTTTCTAAATGCTGTCCTTTCAGAGAAAATCACTTTCCTTTGAAAGTGCCTTAAGCTACTTACAAGCATTCACCAGAAACTCACATGCGTTTCTCTGAAAGAGAAGCAGTCTGTTCCAACACTTCAATTCAATGTGCGAAGTGAATGGAGTGTTGCTTCACTTTCTAAATGCTGTCCTTTCAGAGAAAATCACTTTCCTTTGAAAGTGCCTTAAACTACTTTCAAGCATTCACAAAAAACTCACATGCGTTTCTCTTAAAGAGAAACAGTCTGTTCCAACACTTCAATTCACTGTGCGAAGTGAATGGAGTGTTGCTTCAGTTTCTAAATGCTGTCCTTTCAGAGAAAATTACTTTCCTTTGAAAGTGCCTTAAGAAACTTGCAAGCATTCAAAAGAAACTCACATGCGTTTCTCTGAAAGAGAAGCAGTCTGTTCCAACACTTCAATTCACTGTGCGAAGTGAATGGAGTGTTGCTTCACTTTCTAAATGCTGTCCTTTCAGAGAAAATCACTTTCCTTTGAAAGTGCCTTAAGCTACTTACAAGCATTCACCAGAAACTCACATGCGTTTTTCTGAAAGAGAAGCAGTCTGTTCCAATACTTCAATTCACTATGCGAAGTGAATGGAGTGTTGCTTCACTTTCTAAATGCAGTCCTTTCAGAGAAAATCACTTTCCTTTGAAAGTGCCTTAAGCTACTTACAAGCATTCAACAGAAACTCACATGCATTTCTCTGAAAGAGAAGCAATCTGCTCAAACACTTCAATTAACTGTGCAAAGTGAATGGAGTGTTGCTTCACTTTCTAAATGCTGTCCTTTCAGAGAAAATCACTTTCCTTTGAAAGTGCATTAAGCTACTTACAAGCATTCACCAGAAACTCACATGCGTTTCTCTGAAAGAGAAGCAGTCTGTTCCAACACTTCAATTCACTGTGCGAAGTGAATGGAGTGTTGCTTCACTTTCTAAATGCTGTCCTTTCAGAGAAAATCACTTTCCTTTGAAAGTGCCTTAAGCAACTTCAAAGCATTCACAAGAAACCCTAATGCGTTTCTATGAAAGAGAAGCACTCTGTTCCAACACTTCAATTCACTGCACGAAGGGAATGGAGTGTTGCTTCACTTTCTAAATGCTGTCCTTTCAGAGAAAATCACTTTCCTTTGAAAGTGCCTTAAGCTACTTACAAGCATTCACCAGAAACTCACATGCGTTTCTCTGAAAGAGAAGCAGTCTGTTCCAACACTTCAATTCACTGTGCGAAGTGAATGGAGTGTTGCTTCACTTTCAAAATGCTGTCCAATCAGAGAAAATCACTTTCCTTTGAAAGTGCCTTAAGCTACTTGCAAGCATTAGGAAGAAACTCACATGCGTTTCTCTGAAAGAGAAGCATCTGTTCCAACACTTCAATTCACTGTGCGAAGTGAATGGAGTGTTGCTTCACTTTCTAAATTCTGTCCTTTCAGAGAAAATCACTTTCCTTTGAAAGTGCCTTTAACTACTTTCAAGCATTCACAAAAAACTCACATGCGTTTCTCTGAAAGAGAAGCAGTCTGTTCGAACACTTCAATTCACAGTGCGAAGTGAATGGAGTGTTGCTTCAGTTTCTAAATGCTGTCCTTTCAGAGAAAATCACTTTCCTTTGAAAGTGCCTTAAGCTACTTGCAAGCATTCACAAGAAACACTAATGCGTTTCTATGAAAGAGAAGCAGTCTTTTCCAACACTTCAATTCATTGCGCGAAGGAATGGAGTGTTGCTTTACTTTCTAAATGATGTCCTTTCAGAGAAAATCACTTTCCTTTGAAAGAGCCTTAAGCTACTTACAAGCATTCAACAGAAACTCACATGCATTTCTCTGAAAGAGAAGCAGTCTGTTCCAACACTTCAATTCACTCTACAAAGTGAATGGAGTGTTGCTTCACTTTCTAAATGCTGTCCTTTCAGAGAAAATAACTTTCCTTTGAAAGTGCCTTAAGCAACTTGCAAGAATTCACAAGAAACACTAATGCGTTTCTATGAAAGAGAAGCACTCTGCTCCAACACTTCAATTCACTGCATGAAGGGAATGGAGTGTTGCTTCACTTTCTAAATGCTGTCCTTTCAGAGAAAATCACTTTCCTTTGAAAGTGCCTTAAGCTACTTACAAGCATTAGGAAGAAACTCACATGCGTTTCTCTGAAAGAGAAGCATTCTGTTCCAACACTTCAATTCACTGTGCGAAGTGAATGGAGTGTTGCATCACTTTCTAAATTCTGTCCTTTCAGAGAAAATCACTTTCCTTTGAAAGTGCCTTAAACTACTTTCAAGCATTCACAAAAAACTCACATGCGTTTCTCTTAAAGAGAAGCAGTCTGTTCCAACACTTCAATTCACTGTGCGAAGTGAATGGAGTGTTGCTTCAGTTTCTAAATGCTGTCCTTTCAGAGAAAATCACTTTCCTTTGAAAGTGCCTTAAGCAACTTGCAAGAATTCACAAGAAACTCACATGCGTTTCTCTGAAAGAGAAGCAGTCTGTTCCAACACTTCAACTCACTGTGTGAAGTGAATGGAGTGTTGCTTCACTTTCTAAATGCTGTCCTTTCAGAGAAAATCATTTTCCTTTGAAAGTGCCTTAAGCTACTTACAAGCATTCACCAGAAACTCACATGCGTTTCTCTGAAAGGGAAGCAGTCTGTTCCAATACTTCAATTCACTCTGCGAAGTGAATGGAGTGTTGCTTCACTTTCTAAATGCTGTCCTTTCAGAGAAAATCACTTTCCTTTGAAAGTGCCTTAAGCTACTTACAAGCATTCAACAGAAACTCACATGCATTTCTCTGAAAGAGAAGCAGTCTGTTCCAACACTTCAATTCACTGTGCGAAGTGAATGGAGTGTTGCTTCACTTTCTAAATGCTGTCCTTTCAGAGAAAATCACTTTCCTTTGAAAGTGCCTTAAGCTACTTACAAGCATTCACCAGAAACTCACATGCGTTTCTCTGAAAGAGAAGCAGTCTGTTCCAACATTTCAATTCACTGTGCGAAGTGAATGGAGTGTTGCTTCACTTTCTAAATGCTGTCCTTTCAGAGAAAATCACTTTCCTTTGAAAGTGCCTTAAGCTACTTGCAAGCATTAGGAAGAAACTCACATGCGTTTCTCTGAAAGAGAAGCAGACTGTTCCCACACTTCAATTCACTGTGCGAAGTGAATGGAGTGTTGCTTCACTTTCTAAATGCTGTCCTTTCAGAGAAAATCACTTTCCTTTGAAAGTGCCTTCAGCTACTTGCAAGCATTAGGAAGAAAATCTCATGCGTTTCTCTGAAAGAGAAGCAGTCTGTTCCAACACTTCAATTCACTGTGTGAAGTGAATGGAGTGTTGCCTCACTTTCTAAATGCTGTGCTTTCAGAGAAAATCACTTTCCTTTGAAAGTGCCTTAAGCTAATTACAAGCATTCACTAGAAACTCACATGCGTTTCTCTGAAAGAGAAGCAGTCTGTTCCAACACTTCAATTCAATGTGCGAAGTGAATGGAGTGTTGCTTCACTTTCTAAATGCTGTCCTTTCAGAGAAAATCACTTTCCTTAGAAAGTGCCTTAAGCTACTAGCAAGCATTCAACAGAAACTCACATGCATTTCTCTGAAAGAGAAGCAGTCTGTTCCAACACTTCAATTCACTGTGCGAAGTGAATGGAGTGTTGCTTCAGTTTCTAAATGCTGTCCTTTCAGAGAAAATCACTTTCCTTTGAAAGTGCCTTAAGCAACTTCAAAGCATTCACAAGAAACCCTAATGCGTTTCTATGAAAGAGAAGCACTCTGTTCCAACACTTCAATTCACTGCACGAAGGGAATGGAGTGTTGCTTCACTTTCTAAATGCTGTCCTTTCAGAGAAAATCATTTTCCTTTGAAAGTGCCTTAAGCTACTTACAAGCATTCACCAGAAACTCACATGCGTTTCTCTGAAAGAGAAGCAGTCGGTTCCAACACTTCAATTCTCTGTGCGAAGTGAATGGAGTGTTGCTTCACTTTCTAAATGCTGTCCTTTCAGAGAAAATCACTTTCCTTTGAAAGTGCCTTAAGCAACTTGCAAAAATTCACAAGAAACTCACATGCGTATCTCTGAATGAGAAGCAGTCTGTTCCAACACTTCAATTCACTGTGTGAAGTGAATGGAGTGTTGCTTCACTTTCTAAATGCTGTCCTTTCAGAGAAAATCACTTTCCTTTGAATGTGCCTTAAGCTACTTACAAGCATTCACCAGAAACTCACATGCGTTTCTCTGAAAGAGAAGCAGTCTGTTTCAATACTTCAATTCACTCTGCGAAGTGAATGGAGTGTTGCTTCACTTTCTAAATGCTGTCCTTTCAGAGAAAATCACTTTCTTTTGAAAGTGCCTTAAGCTACTTACAAGCATTCAACAGAAACTCACATGCATTTCTCTGAAAGAGAAGCAGTCTGTTCCAACACTTCAATTCACTGTGCGAAGTGAATGGAGTGTTGCTTCACTTTCTAAATGCTGTCCTTTCAGAGAAAATCACTTTCCTTTGAAAGTGCCTTAAGCTACTTACAAGCATTCACCAGAAACTCACATGCGTTTCGCTGAAAGAGAAGCAGTCTGTTCCAACACTTCAATTCACTGTGCGAAGTGAATGGAGTGTTGCTTCACTTTCTAAATGCTGTCCTTTCAGAGAAAATCACTTTCCTTTGAAAGTGCCTTAAGCTACTTGCAAGCATTAGGAAGAAACTCGCATGCGTTTCTCTGAAAGAGAAGCAGACAGTTCCAACACTTCAATTCACTGTGCGAATTGAATGGAGTGTTGCTTCACTTTCTAAATGCTGTCCTTTCAGAGAAAATCACTTTCCTTTGAAAGTGCCTTAAGCTACTTACAAGCATTAGGAAGAAACTCACATGCGTTTCTCTGAAAGAGAAGCAGTCTGTTCCAACACTTCAATTCACTGTGCGAAGTGAATGGAGTGTTGCTTCACTTTCTAAATTCTGTCCTTTCAGAGAAAATCACTTTCCTTTGAAAGTGCCTTAAACTACTTTCAAGCATTCACAAAAAACTCACATGCGTTTCTCTTAAAGAGAAGCACTGTTCCAACACTTCAATTCACTGTGCGAAGTGAATGGAGTGTTGCTTCACTTTCTAAATGCTGTCCTTTCAGAGAAAATCACTTTCCTTTGAAAGTGCCTTAAGCAACTTGCAAGAATTCACAAGAAACTCACATGCGTTTCTCTGAAAGAGAAGCAGTCTGTTCCAACACTTCAACTCACTGTGTGAAGTGAATGGAGTGTTGCTTCACTTTCTAAATGCTGTCCTTTCAGAGAAAATCATTTTCCTTTGAAAGTGCCTTAAGCTACTTACAAGCATTCACCAGAAACTCACATGCGTTTCTCTGAAAGGGAAGCAGTCTGTTCCAATACTTCAATTCACTCTGCGAAGTGAATGGAGTGTTGCTTCACTTTCTAAATGCTGTCCTTTCAGAGAAAATCACTTTCCTTTGTAAGTGCCTTAAGCTACTTACAAGCATTCAACAGAAACTCACATGCATTTCTCTGAAAGAGAAGCAGTCTGATCCAACATTTCAATTCACTGTGCGAAGTGAATGGAGTGTTGCTTCACTTTCTAAATGCTGTCCTTTCAGAGAAAATCACTTTCCTTTGAAAGCGCCTTAAGCTACTTGCAAGCATTAGGAAGAAACTCACATGCGTTTCTCTGAAAGAGAAGCAGACTGTTCCAACACTTCAATTCACTGTGCGAAGTGAATGGAGTGTTGCTTCACTTTCTAAATGCTGTCCTTTCAGAGAAAATCACTTTCCTTTGAAAGTGCCTTCAGCTACTTGCAAGCATTAGGAAGAAACTCTCATGCGTTTCTCTGAAAGAGAAGCAGTCTGTTCCAACACTTCAATTCACTGTGTGAAGTGAATGGAGTGTTGCCTCACTTTCTAAATGCTGTCCTTTCAGAGAAAATCACTTTCCTTTGAAAGTGCCTTAAGCTACTTACAAGCATTAGGAAGAAACTCACATGCGTTTCTCTGAAAGAGAAGCAGTCTGTTCCAACACTTCAATTCACTGTGCGAAGTGAATGGAGTGTTGCTTCACTTTCTAAATGCTGTCCTTTCAGAGAAAATCACTTTCCTTTGAAAGTGCCTTAAACTACTTTCAAGCATTCACAAAAAACTCACATGCGTTTCTCTTAAAGAGAAGCAGTCTGTTCCAACACTTCAATTCACTGTGCGAAGTGAATGGAGTGTTGCTTCACTTTCTAAATGCTGTCCTTTCAGAGAAAATCACTTTCCTTTGAATGTGCCTTAAGCTACTTGCAAGAATTCACAAGAAACTCACATGCGTTTCTCTGAAAGAGAAGCAGTCTGTTCCAACACTTCAATTCACTGTGTGAAGTGAATGGAGTGTTGCTTCACTTTCTAAATGCTGTCCTTTCAGAGAAAATCACTTTCCTTTGAAAGTGCCTTAAGCTACTTACAAGCATTCACCAGAAACTCACATGCGTTTCTCTGAAAGAGAAGCAGTCTGTTCCAATACTTCAATTCACTCTGCGAAGTGAATGGAGTGTTGCTTCACTTTCTAAATGCTGTCCTTTCAGAGAAAATCACTTTCCTTTGAAAGTGCCTTAAGCTACTTACAAGCATTCAACAGAAACTCACATGCATTTCTCTGAAAGAGAAGCAGTCTGTTCCAACACTTCAATTCACTGTGCGAAGTGAATGGAGTGTTGCTTCACTTTCTAAATGCTGTCCTTTCAGAGAAAATCACTTTCCTTTGAAAGTGCCTTAAGCTACTTACAAGCATTCACCAGAAACTCACATGCGTTTCTCTGAAAGAGAAGCAGTCTGTTCCAACATTTCAATTCACTGTGCGAAGTGAATGGAGTGTTGCTTCACTTTCTAAATGCTGTCCTTTCAGAGAAAATCACTTTCCTTTGAAAGTGCCTTAAGCTACTTGCAAGCATTAGGAAGAAACTCACATGCGTTTCTCTGAAAGAGAAGCAGACTGTTCCCACACTTCAATTCACTGTGCGAAGTGAATGGAGTGTTGCTTCACTTTCTAAATGCTGTCCTTTCAGAGAAAATCACTTTCCTTTGAAAGTGCCTTCAGCTACTTGCAAGCATTAGGAAGAAACTCTCATGCGTTTCTCTGAAAGAGAAGCAGTCTGTTCCAACACTTCAATTCACTGTGTGAAGTGAATGGAGTGTTGCCTCACTTTCTAAATGCTGTGCTTTCAGAGAAAATCACTTTCCTTTGAAAGTGCCTTAAGCTACTTACAAGCATTCACTAGAAACTCACATGCGTTTCTCTGAAAGAGAAGCAGTCTGTTCCAACACTTCAATTCAATGTGCGAAGTGAATGGAGTGTTGCTTCACTTTCTAAATGCTGTCCTTTCAGAGAAAATCACTTTCCTTAGAAAGTGCCTTAAGCTACTAGCAAGCATTCAACAGAAACTCACATGCATTTCTCTGAAAGAGAAGCAGTCTGTTCCAACACTTCAATTCACTGTGCGAAGTGAATGGAGTGTTGCTTCAGTTTCTAAATGCTGTCCTTTCAGAGAAAATCACTTTCCTTTGAAAGTGCCTTAAGCAACTTCAAAGCATTCACAAGAAACCCTAATGCGTTTCTATGAAAGAGAAGCACTCTGTTCCAACACTTCAATTCACTGCACGAAGGGAATGGAGTGTTGCTTCACTTTCTAAATGCTGTCCTTTCAGAGAAAATCACTTTCCTTTGAAAGTGCCTTAAGCTACTTACAAGCATTCACCAGAAACTCACATGCGTTTCTCTGAAAGAGAAGCAGTCGGTTCCAACACTTCAATTCACTGTGCGAAGTGAATGGAGTGTTGCTTCACTTTCTAAATGCTGTCCTTTCAGAGAAAATCACTTTCCTTTGAAAGTGCCTTAAGCAACTTGCAAAAATTCACAAGAAACTCACATGCGTATCTCTGAATGAGAAGCAGTCTGTTCCAACACTTCAATTCACTGTGTGAAGTGAATGGAGTGTTGCTTCACTTTCTAAATGCTGTCCTTTCAGAGAAAATCACTTTCCTTTGAATGTGCCTTAAGCTACTTACAAGCATTCACCAGAAACTCACATGCGTTTCTCTGAAAGAGAAGCAGTCTGTTTCAATACTTCAATTCACTCTGGGAAGTGAATGGAGTGTTGCTTCACTTTCTAAATGCTGTCCTTTCAGAGAAAATCACTTTCTTTTGAAAGTGCCTTAAGCTACTTACAAGCATTCAACAGAAACTCACATGCATTTCTCTGAAAGAGAAGCAGTCTGTTCCAACACTTCAATTCACTGTGCGAAGTGAATGGAGTGTTGCTTCACTTTCTAAATGCTGTCCTTTCAGAGAAAATCACTTTCCTTTGAAAGTGCCTTAAGCTACTTACAAGCATTCACCAGAAACTCACATGCGTTTCGCTGAAAGAGAAGCAGTCTGTTCCAACACTTTAATTCACTGTGCGAAGTGAATGGAGTGTTGCTTCACTTTCTAAATGCTGTCCTTTCAGAGAAAATCACTTTCCTTTGAAAGTGCCTTAAGCTACTTGCAAGCATTAGGAAGAAACACACATGCGTTTCTCTGAAAGAGAAGCAGACAGTTCCAACACTTCAATTCACTGTGCGAATTGAATGGAGTGTTGCTTCACTTTCTAAATGCTGTCCTTTCAGAGAAAATCACTTTCCTTTGAAAGTGCCTTAAGCTACTTACAAGCATTAGGAAGAAACTCACATGCGTTTCTCTGAAAGAGAAGCAGTCTGTTCCAACACTTCAATTCACTGTGCGAAGTGAATGGAGTGTTGCTTCACTTTCTAAATTCTGTCCTTTCAGAGAAAATCACTTTCCTTTGAAAGTGCCTTAAACTACTTTCAAGCATTCACAAAAAACTCACATGCGTTTCTCTTAAAGAGAAGCAGTCTGTTCCAACACTTCAATTCACTGTGCGAAGTGAATGGAGTGTTGCTTCAGTTTCTAAATGCTGTCCTTTCAGAGAAAATCACTTTCCTTTGAAAGTGCCTTAAGCAACTTGCAAGAATTCACAAGAAACTCACATGCGTTTCTCTGAAAGAGAAGCAGTCTGTTCCAACACTTCAACTCACTGTGTGAAGTGAATGGAGTGTTGCTTCACTTTCTAAATGCTGTCCTTTCAGAGAAAATCATTTTCCTTTGAAAGTGCCTTAAGCTACTTACAAGCATTCACCAGAAACTCACATGCGTTTCTCTGAAAGGGAAGCAGTCTGTTCCAATACTTCAATTCACTCTGCGAAGTGAATGGAGTGTTGCTTCACTTTCTAAATGCTGTCCTTTCAGAGAAAATCACTTTCCTTTGAAAGTGCCTTAAGCAACTTCAAAGCATTCACAAGAAACTCACATGCATTTCTCTGAAAGAGAAGCAGTCTGTTCCAACACTTCAATTCACTGTGCGAAGTGAATGGAGTGTTGCTTCACTTTCTAAATGCTGTCCTTTCAGAGAAAATCACTTTCCTTTGAAAGTGCCTTAAGCTACTTACAAGCATTCACCAGAAACTCACATGCGTTTCTCTGAAAGAGAAGCAGTCTGTTCCAACATTTCAATTCACTGTGCGAAGTGAATGGAGTGTTGCTTCACTTTCTAAATGCTGTCCTTTCAGAGAAAATCACTTTCCTTTGAAAGTGCCTTAAGCTACTTGCAAGCATTAGGAAGAAACTCACATGCGTTTCTCTGAAAGAGAAGCAGACTGTTCCCACACTTCAATTCACTGTGCGAAGTGAATGGAGTGTTGCTTCACTTTCTAAATGCTGTCCTTTCAGAGAAAATCACTTTCCTTTGAAAGTGCCTTCAGCTACTTGCAAGCATTAGGAAGAAACTCTCATGCGTTTCTCTGAAAGAGAAGCAGACTGTTCCCACACTTCAATTCACTGTGCGAAGTGAATGGAGTGTTGCTTCACTTTCTAAATGCTGTCCTTTCAGAGAAAATCACTTTCCTTAGAAAGTGCCTTAAGCTACTAGCAAACATTCAACAGAAACTCACATGCATTTCTCTGAAAGAGAAGCAGTCTGTTCCAACACTTCAATTCACTGTGCGAAGTGAATGGAGTGTTGCTTCAGTTTCTAAATGCTGTCCTTTCAGAGAAAATCACTTTCCTTTGAAAGTGCCTTAAGCAACTTCAAAGCATTCACAAGAAACCCTAATGCGTTTCTATGAAAGAGAAGCACTCTGTTCCAACACTTCAATTCACTGCACGAAGGGAATGGAGTGTTGCTTCACTTTCTAAATGCTGTCCTTTCAGAGAAAATCACTTTCCTTTGAAAGTGCCTTAAGCTACTTACAAGCATTCACCAGAAACTCACATGCGTTTCTCTGAAAGAGAAGCAGTCGGTTCCAACACTTCAATTCACTGTGCGAAGTGAATGGAGTGTTGCTTCAGTTTCTAAATGCTGTCCTTTCAGAGAAAATCACTTTCCTTTGAAAGTGCCTTAAGCAACTTGCAAAAATTCACAAGAAACTCACATGCGTATCTCTGAATGAGAAGCAGTCTGTTCCAACACTTCAATTCACTGTGTGAAGTGAATGGAGTGTTGCTTCACTTTCTAAATGCTGTCCTTTCAGAGAAAATCACTTTCCTTTGAATGTGCCTTAAGCTACTTACAAGCATTCACCAGAAACTCACATGCGTTTCTCTGAAAGAGAAGCAGTCTGTTTCAATACTTCAATTCACTCTGCGAAGTGAATGGAGTGTTGCTTCACTTTCTAAATGCTGTCCTTTCAGAGAAAATCACTTTCTTTTGAAAGTGCCTTAAGCTACTTACAAGCATTCAACAGAAACTCACATGCATTTCTCTGAAAGAGAAGCAGTCTGTTCCAACACTTCAATTCACTGTGCGAAGTGAATGGAGTGTTGCTTCACTTTCTAAATGCTGTCCTTTCAGAGAAAATCACTTTCCTTTGAAAGTGCCTTAAGCTACTTACAAGCATTCACCAGAAACTCACATGCGTTTCGCTGAAAGAGAAGCAGTCTGTTCCAACACTTTAATTCACTGTGCGAAGTGAATGGAGTGTTGCTTCACTTTCTAAATGCTGTCCTTTCAGAGAAAATCACTTTCCTTTGAAAGTGCCTTAAGCTACTTGCAAGCATTAGGAAGAAACTCACATGCGTTTCTCTGAAAGAGAAGCAGACAGTTCCAACACTTCAATTCACTGTGCGAATTGAATGGAGTGTTGCTTCACTTTCTAAATGCTGTCCTTTCAGAGAAAATCACTTTCCTTTGAAAGTGCCTTAATCTACTTACAAGCATTAGGAAGAAACTCACATGCGTTTCTCTGAAAGAGAAGCAGTCTGTTCCAACACTTCAATTCATTGTGCGAAGTGAATGGAGTGTTGCTTCACTTTCTAAATTCTGTCCTTTCAGAGAAAATCACTTTCCTTTGAAAGTGCCTTAAACTACTTTCAAGCATTCACAAAAAACTCACATGCGTTTCTCTTAAAGAGAAGCAGTCTGTTCCAACACTTCAATTCACTGTGCGAAGTGAATGGAGTGTTGCTTCAGTTTCTAAATGCTGTCCTTTCAGAGAAAATCACTTTCCTTTGAAAGTGCCTTAAGCAACTTTCAAGAATTCACCAGAAACTCACATGCGTTTCTCTGAAAGAGAAGCAGTCTGTTCCAACACTTCAACTCACTGTGTGAAGTGAATGGAGTGTTGCTTCACTTTCTAAATGCTGTCCTTTCAGAGAAAATCATTTTCCTTTGAAAGTGCCTTAAGCTACTTACAAGCATTCACCAGAAACTCACATGCGTTTCTCTGAAAGGGAAGCAGTCTGTTCCAATACCTCAATTCACTCTGCGAAGTGAATGGAGTGTTGCTTCACTTTCTAAATGCTGTCCTTTCAGAGAAAATCACTTTCCTTTGTAAGTGCCTTAAGCTACTTACAAGCATTCAACAGAAACTCACATGCATTTCTCTGAAAGAGAAGCAGTCTGATCCAACACTTCAATTCACTGTGCGAAGTGAATGGAGTGTTGCTTCACTTTCTAAATGCTGTCCTTTCAGAGAAAATCACTTTCCTTTGAAAGTGCCTTAAGCTACTTACAAGCATTCACCAGAAACTCACATGCGTTTCTCTGAAAGAGAAGCAGTCTGTTCCAACATTTCAATTCACTGTGCGAAGTGAATGGAGTGTTGCTTCACTTTCTAAATGCTGTCCTTTCAGAGAAAATCACTTTCCTTTGAAAGCGCCTTAAGCTACTTGCAAGCATTAGGAAGAAACTCACATGCGTTTCTCTGAAAGAGAAGCAGACTGTTCCAACACTTCAATTCACTGTGCGAAGTGAATGGAGTGTTGCTTCACTTTCTAAATGCTGTCCTTTCAGAGAAAATCACTTTCCTTTGAAAGTGCCTTCAGCTACTTGCAAGCATTAGGAAGAAACTCTCATGCGTTTCTCTGAAAGAGAAGCAGTCTGTTCCAACACTTCAATTCACTGTGTGAAGTGAATGGAGTGTTGCCTCACTTTCTAAATGCTGTCCTTTCAGAGAAAATCACTTTCCTTTGAAAGTGCCTTAAGCTACTTACAAGCATTAGGAAGAAACTCACATGCGTTTCTCTGAAAGAGAAGCAGTCTGTTCCAACACTTCAATTCACTGTGCGAAGTGAATGGAGTGTTGCTTCACTTTCTAAATGCTGTCCTTTCAGAGAAAATCACTTTCCTTTGAAAGTGCCTTAAACTACTTTCAAGCATTCACAAAAAACTCACATGCGTTTCTCTTAAAGAGAAGCAGTCTGTTCCAACACTTCAATTCACTGTGCGAAGTGAATGGAGTGTTGCTTCACTTTCTAAATGCTGTCCTTTCAGAGAAAATCCCTTTCCTTTGAATGTGCCTTAAGCTACTTGCAAGAATTCACAAGAAACTCACATGCGTTTCTCTGAAAGAGAAGCAGTCTGTTCCAACACTTCAATTCACTGTGTGAAGTGAATGGAGTGTTGCTTCACTTTCTAAATGCTGTCCTTTCAGAGAAAATCACTTTCCTTTGAAAGTGCCTTAAGCTACTTACAAGCATTCACCAGAAACTCACATGCGTTTCTCTGAAAGAGAAGCAGTCTGTTCCAATACTTCAATTCACTCTGCGAAGTGAATGGAGTGTTGCTTCACTTTCTAAATGCTGTCCTTTCAGAGAAAATCACTTTCCTTTGAAAGTGCCTTAAGCTACTTACAAGCATTCAACAGAAACTCACATGCATTTCTCTGAAAGAGAAGCAGTCTGTTCCAACACTTCAATTCACTGTGCGAAGTGAATGGAGTGTTGCTTCACTTTCTAAATGCTGTCCTTTCAGAGAAAATCACTTTCCTTTGAAAGTGCCTTAAGCTACTTACAAGCATTCACCTGAAACTCACATGCGTTTCTCTGAAAGAGAAGCAGTCTGTTCCAACATTTCAATTCACTGTGCGAAGTGAATGGAGTGTTGCTTCACTTTCTAAATGCTGTCCTTTCAGAGAAAATCACTTTCCTTTGAAAGTGCCTTAAGCTACTTGCAAGCATTAGGAAGAAACTCACATGCGTTTCTCTGAAAGAGAAGCAGACTGTTCCCACACTTCAATTCACTGTGCGAAGTGAATGGAGTGTTGCTTCACTTTCTAAATGCTGTCCTTTCAGAGAAAATCACTTTCCTTTGAAAGTGCCTTCAGCTACTTGCAAGCATTAGGAAGAAACTCTCATGCGTTTCTCTGAAAGAGAAGCAGTCTGTTCCAACACTTCAATTCACTGTGTGAAGTGAATGGAGTGTTGCCTCACTTTCTAAATGCTGTGCTTTCAGAGAAAATCACTTTCCTTTGAAAGTGCCTTAAGCTACTTACAAGCATTCACTAGAAACTCACATGCGTTTCTCTGAAAGAGAAGCAGTCTGTTCCAACACTTCAATTCAATGTGCGAAGTGAATGGAGTGTTGCTTCACTTTCTAAATGCTGTCCTTTCAGAGAAAATCACTTTCCTTTGAAAGTGCCTTAAGCTACTAGCAAGCATTCAACAGAAACTCACATGCATTTCTCTGAAAGAGAAGCAGTCTGTTCCAACACTTCAATTCACTGTGCGAAGTGAATGGAGTGTTGCTTCAGTTTCTAAATGCTGTCCTTTCAGAGAAAATCACTTTCCTTTGAAAGTGCCTTAAGCAACTTCAAAGCATTCACAAGAAACCCTAATGCGTTTCTATGAAAGAGAAGCACTCTGTTCCAACACTTCAATTCACTGCACGAAGGGAATGGAGTGTTGCTTCACTTTCTAAATGCTGTCCTTTCAGAGAAAATCACTTTCCTTTGAAAGTGCCTTAAGCTACTTACAAGCATTCACCAGAAACTCACATGCGTTTCTCTGAAAGAGAAGCAGTCTGTTCCAACACTTCAATTCACTGTGCGAAGTGAATGGAGTGTTGCTTCACTTTCTAAATGCTGTCCTTTCAGAGAAAATCACTTTCCTTTGAAAGTGCCTTAAGCAACTTGCAAAAATTCACAAGAAACTCACATGCGTATCTCTGAATGAGAAGCAGTCTGTTCCAACACTTCAATTCACTGTGTGAAGTGAATGGAGTGTTGCTTCACTTTCTAAATGCTGTCCTTTCAGAGAAAATCACTTTCCTTTGAATGTGCCTTAAGCTACTTACAAGCATTCACCAGAAACTCACATGCGTTTCTCTGAAAGAGAAGCAGTCTGTTTCAATACTTCAATTCACTCTGCGAAGTGAATGGAGTGTTGCTTCACTTTCTAAATGCTGTCCTTTCAGAGAAAATCACTTTCTTTTGAAAGTGCCTTAAGCTACTTACAAGCATTCAACAGAAACTCACATGCATTTCTCTGAAAGAGAAGCAGTCTGTTCCAACACTTCAATTCACTGTGCGAAGTGAATGGAGTGTTGCTTCACTTTCTAAATGCTGTCCTTTCAGAGAAAATCACTTTCCTTTGAAAGTGCCTTAAGCTACTTACAAGCATTCACCAGAAACTCACATGCGTTTCGCTGAAAGAGAAGCAGTCTGTTCCAACACTTTAATTCACTGTGCGAAGTGAATGGAGTGTTGCTTCACTTTCTAAATGCTGTCCTTTCAGAGAAAATCACTTTCCTTTGAAAGTGCCTTAAGCTACTTGCAAGCATTAGGAAGAAACTCACATGCGTTTCTCTGAAAGAGAAGCAGACAGTTCCAACACTTCAATTCACTGTGCGAATTGAATGGAGTGTTGCTTCACTTTCTAAATGCTGTCCTTTCAGAGAAAATCACTTTCCTTTGAAAGTGCCTTAAGCTACTTACAAGCATTAGGAAGAAACTCACATGCGTTTCTCTGAAAGAGAAGCAGTCTGTTCCAACACTTCAATTCATTGTGCGAAGTGAATGGAGTGTTGCTTCACTTTCTAAATTCTGTCCTTTCAGAGAAAATCACTTTCCTTTGAAAGTGCCTTAAACTACTTTCAAGCATTCACAAAAAACTCACATGCGTTTCTCTTAAAGAGAAGCAGTCTGTTCCAACACTTCAATTCACTGTGCGAAGTGAATGGAGTGTTGCTTCAGTTTCTAAATGCTGTCCTTTCAGAGAAAATCACTTTCCTTTGAAAGTGCCTTAAGCAACTTGCAAGAATTCACCAGAAACTCACATGCGTTTCTCTGAAAGAGAAGCAGTCTGTTCCAACACTTCAACTCACTGTGTGAAGTGAATGGAGTGTTGCTTCACTTTCTAAATGCTGTCCTTTCAGAGAAAATCATTTTCCTTTGAAAGTGCCTTAAGCTACTTACAAGCATTCACCAGAAACTCACATGCGTTTCTCTGAAAGGGAAGCAGTCTGTTCCAATACCTCAATTCACTCTGCGAAGTGAATGGAGTGTTGCTTCACTTTCTAAATGCTGTCCTTTCAGAGAAAATCACTTTCCTTTGTAAGTGCCTTAAGCTACTTACAAGCATTCAACAGAAACTCACATGCATTTCTCTGAAAGAGAAGCAGTCTGATCCAACACTTCAATTCACTGTGCGAAGTGAATGGAGTGTTGCTTCACTTTCTAAATGCTGTCCTTTCAGAGAAAATCACTTTCCTTTGAAAGTGCCTTAAGCTACTTACAAGCATTCACCAGAAACTCACATGCGTTTCTCTGAAAGAGAAGCAGTCTGTTCCAACATTTCAATTCACTGTGCGAAGTGAATGGAGTGTTGCTTCACTTTCTAAATGCTGTCCTTTCAGAGAAAATCACTTTCCTTTGAAAGCGCCTTAAGCTACTTGCAAGCATTAGGAAGAAACTCACATGCGTTTCTCTGAAAGAGAAGCAGACTGTTCCAACACTTCAATTCACTGTGCGAAGTGAATGGAGTGTTGCTTCACTTTCTAAATGCTGTCCTTTCAGAGAAAATCACTTTCCTTTGAAAGTGCCTTCAGCTACTTGCAAGCATTAGGAAGAAACTCTCATGCGTTTCTCTGAAAGAGAAGCAGTCTGTTCCAACACTTCAATTCACTGTGTGAAGTGAATGGAGTGTTGCCTCACTTTCTAAATGCTGTCCTTTCAGAGAAAATCACTTTCCTTTGAAAGTGCCTTAAGCTACTTACAAGCATTAGGAAGAAACTCACATGCGTTTCTCTGAAAGAGAAGCAGTCTGTTCCAACACTTCAATTCACTGTGCGAAGTGAATGGAGTGTTGCTTCACTTTCTAAATGCTGTCCTTTCAGAGAAAATCACTTTCCTTTGAAAGTGCCTTAAACTACTTTCAAGCATTCACAAAAAACTCACATGCGTTTCTCTTAAAGAGAAGCAGTCTGTTCCAACACTTCAATTCACTGTGCGAAGTGAATGGAGTGTTGCTTCACTTTCTAAATGCTGTCCTTTCAGAGAAAATCCCTTTCCTTTGAATGTGCCTTAAGCTACTTGCAAGAATTCACAAGAAACTCACATGCGTTTCTCTGAAAGAGAAGCAGTCTGTTCCAACACTTCAATTCACTGTGTGAAGTGAATGGAGTGTTGCTTCACTTTCTAAATGCTGTCCTTTCAGAGAAAATCACTTTCCTTTGAAAGTGCCTTAAGCTACTTACAAGCATTCACCAGAAACTCACATGCGTTTCTCTGAAAGAGCAGCAGTCTGTTCCAATACTTCAATTCACTCTGCGAAGTGAATGGAGTGTTGCTTCACTTTCTAAATGCTGTCCTTTCAGAGAAAATCACTTTCCTTTGAAAGTGCCTTAAGCTACTTACAAGCATTCAACAGAAACTCACATGCATTTCTCTGAAAGAGAAGCAGTCTGTTCCAACACTTCAATTCACTGTGCGAAGTGAATGGAGTGTTGCTTCACTTTCTAAATGCTGTCCTTTCAGAGAAAATCACTTTCCTTTGAAAGTGCCTTAAGCTACTTACAAGCATTCACCTGAAACTCACATGCGTTTCTCTGAAAGAGAAGCAGTCTGTTCCAACATTTCAATTCACTGTGCGAAGTGAATGGAGTGTTGCTTCACTTTCTAAATGCTGTCCTTTCAGAGAAAATCACTTTCCTTTGAAAGTGCCTTAAGCTACTTGCAAGCATTAGGAAGAAACTCACATGCGTTTCTCTGAAAGAGAAGCAGACTGTTCCCACACTTCAATTCACTGTGCGAAGTGAATGGAGTGTTGCTTCACTTTCTAAATGCTGTCCTTTCAGAGAAAATCACTTTCCTTTGAAAGTGCCTTCAGCTACTTGCAAGCATTAGGAAGAAACTCTCATGCGTTTCTCTGAAAGAGAAGCAGTCTGTTCCAACACTTCAATTCACTGTGTGAAGTGAATGGAGTGTTGCCTCACTTTCTAAATGCTGTGCTTTCAGAGAAAATCACTTTCCTTTGAAAGTGCCTTAAGCTACTTACAAGCATTCACTAGAAACTCACATGCGTTTCTCTGAAAGAGAAGCAGTCTGTTCCAACACTTCAATTCAATGTGCGAAGTGAATGGAGTGTTGCTTCACTTTCTAAATGCTGTCCTTTCAGAGAAAATCACTTTCCTTTGAAAGTGCCTTAAGCTACTAGCAAGCATTCAACAGAAACTCACATGCATTTCTCTGAAAGAGAAGCAGTCTGTTCCAACACTTCAATTCACTGTGCGAAGTGAATGGAGTGTTGCTTCAGTTTCTAAATGCTGTCCTTTCAGAGAAAATCACTTTCCTTTGAAAGTGCCTTAAGCAACTTCAAAGCATTCACAAGAAACCCTAATGCGTTTCTATGAAAGAGAAGCACTCTGTTCCAACACTTCAATTCACTGCACGAAGGGAATGGAGTGTTGCTTCACTTTCTAAATGCTGTCCTTTCAGAGAAAATCACTTTCCTTTGAAAGTGCCTTAAGCTACTTACAAGCATTCACCAGAAACTCACATGCGTTTCTCTGAAAGAGAAGCAGTCGGTTCCAACACTTCAATTCACTGTGCGAAGTGAATGGAGTGTTGCTTCACTTTCTAAATGCTGTCCTTTCAGAGAAAATCACTTTCCTTTGAAAGTGCCTTAAGCAACTTGCAAAAATTCACAAGAAACTCACATGCGTATCTCTGAATGAGAAGCAGTCTGTTCCAACACTTCAATTCACTGTGTGAAGTGAATGGAGTGTTGCTTCACTTTCTAAATGCTGTCCTTTCAGAGAAAATCACTTTCCTTTGAATGTGCCTTAAGCTACTTACAAGCATTCACCAGAAACTCACATGCGTTTCTCTGAAAGAGAAGCAGTCTGTTTCAATACTTCAATTCACTCTGCGAAGTGAATGGAGTGTTGCTTCACTTTCTAAATGCTGTCCTTTCAGAGAAAATCACTTTCTTTTGAAAGTGCCTTAAGCTACTTACAAGCATTCAACAGAAACTCACATGCATTTCTCTGAAAGAGAAGCAGTCTGTTCCAACACTTCAATTCACTGTGCGAAGTGAATGGAGTGTTGCTTCACTTTCTAAATGCTGTCCTTTCAGAGAAAATCACTTTCCTTTGAAAGTGCCTTAAGCTACTTACAAGCATTCACCAGAAACTCACATGCGTTTCGCTGAAAGAGAAGCAGTCTGTTCCAACACTTTAATTCACTGTGCGAAGTGAATGGAGTGTTGCTTCACTTTCTAAATGCTGTCCTTTCAGAGAAAATCACTTTCCTTTGAAAGTGCCTTAAGCTACTTGCAAGCATTAGGAAGAAACACACATGCGTTTCTCTGAAAGAGAAGCAGACAGTTCCAACACTTCAATTCACTGTGCGAATTGAATGGAGTGTTGCTTCACTTTCTAAATGCTGTCCTTTCAGAGAAAATCACTTTCCTTTGAAAGTGCCTTAAGCTACTTACAAGCATTAGGAAGAAACTCACATGCGTTTCTCTGAAAGAGAAGCAGTCTGTTCCAACACTTCAATTCACTGTGCGAAGTGAATGGAGTGTTGCTTCACTTTCTAAATTCTGTCCTTTCAGAGAAAATCACTTTCCTTTGAAAGTGCCTTAAACTACTTTCAAGCATTCACAAAAAACTCACATGCGTTTCTCTTAAAGAGAAGCAGTCTGTTCCAACACTTCAATTCACTGTGCGAAGTGAATGGAGTGTTGCTTCAGTTTCTAAATGCTGTCCTTTCAGAGAAAATCACTTTCCTTTGAAAGTGCCTTAAGCAACTTGCAAGAATTCACAAGAAACTCACATGCGTTTCTCTGAAAGAGAAGCAGTCTGTTCCAACACTTCAACTCACTGTGTGAAGTGAATGGAGTGTTGCTTCACTTTCTAAATGCTGTCCTTTCAGAGAAAATCATTTTCCTTTGAAAGTGCCTTAAGCTACTTACAAGCATTCACCAGAAACTCACATGCGTTTCTCTGAAAGGGAAGCAGTCTGTTCCAATACTTCAATTCACTCTGCGAAGTGAATGGAGTGTTGCTTCACTTTCTAAATGCTGTCCTTTCAGAGAAAATCACTTTCCTTTGTAAGTGCCTTAAGCTACTTACAAGCATTCAACAGAAACTCACATGCATTTCTCTGAAAGAGAAGCAGTCTGATCCAACACTTCAATTCACTGTGCGAAGTGAATGGAGTGTTGCTTCACTTTCTAAATGCTGTCCTTTCAGAGAAAATCACTTTCCTTTGAAAGTGCCTTAAGCTACTTACAAGCATTCACCAGAAACTCACATGCGTTTCTCTGAAAGAGAAGCAGTCTGTTCCAACATTTCAATTCACTGTGCGAAGTGAATGGAGTGTTGCTTCACTTTCTAAATGCTGTCCTTTCAGAGAAAATCACTTTCCTTTGAAAGCGCCTTAAGCTACTTGCAAGCATTAGGAAGAAACTCACATGCGTTTCTCTGAAAGAGAAGTAGACTGTTCCAACACTTCAATTCACTCTGCGAAGTGAATGGAGTGTTGCTTCACTTTCTAAATGCTGTCCTTTCAGAGAAAATCACTTTCCTTTGAAAGTGCCTTCAGCTACTTGCAAGCATTAGGAAGAAACTCTCATGCGTTTCTCTGAAAGAGAAGCAGTCTGTTCCAACACTTCAATTCACTGTGTGAAGTGAATGGAGTGTTGCCTCACTTTCTAAATGCTGTCCTTTCAGAGAAAATCACTTTCCTTTGAAAGTGCCTTAAGCTACTTACAAGCATTAGGAAGAAACTCACATGCGTTTCTCTGAAAGAGAAGCAGTCTGTTCCAACACTTCAATTCACTGTGCGAAGTGAATGGAGTGTTGCTTCACTTTCTAAATGCTGTCCTTTCAGAGAAAATCACTTTCCTTTGAAAGTGCCTTAAACTACTTTCAAGCATTCACAAAAAACTCACATGCGTTTCTCTTAAAGAGAAGCAGTCTGTTCCAACACTTCAATTCACTGTGCGAAGTGAATGGAGTGTTGCTTCACTTTCTAAATGCTGTCCTTTCAGAGAAAATCCCTTTCCTTTGAATGTGCCTTAAGCTACTTGCAAGAATTCACAAGAAACTCACATGCGTTTCTCTGAAAGAGAAGCAGTCTGTTCCAACACTTCAATTCACTGTGTGAAGTGAATGGAGTGTTGCTTCACTTTCTAAATGCTGTCCTTTCAGAGAAAATCACTTTCCTTTGAAAGTGCCTTAAGCTACTTACAAGCATTCACCAGAAACTCACATGCGTTTCTCTGAAAGAGAAGCAGTCTGTTCCAATACTTCAATTCACTCTGCGAAGTGAATGGAGTGTTGCTTCACTTTCTAAATGCTGTCCTTTCAGAGAAAATCACTTTCCTTTGAAAGTGCCTTAAGCTACTTACAAGCATTCAACAGAAACTCACATGCATTTCTCTGAAAGCGAAGCAGTCTGTTCCAACACTTCAATTCACTGTGCGAAGTGAATGGAGTGTTGCTTCACTTTCTAAATGCTGTCCTTTCAGAGAAAATCACTTTCCTTTGAAAGTGCCTTAAGCTACTTACAAGCATTCACCAGAAACTCACATGCGTTTCTCTGAAAGAGAAGCAGTCTGTTCCAACATTTCAATTCACTGTGCGAAGTGAATGGAGTGTTGCTTCACTTTCTAAATGCTGTCCTTTCAGAGAAAATCACTTTCCTTTGAAAGTGCCTTAAGCTACTTGCAAGCATTAGGAAGAAACTCACATGCGTTTCTCTGAAAGAGAAGCAGACTGTTCCCACACTTCAATTCACTGTGCGAAGTGAATGGAGTGTTGCTTCACTTTCTAAATGCTGTCCTTTCAGAGAAAATCACTTTCCTTTGAAAGTGCCTTCAGCTACTTGCAAGCATTAGGAAGAAACTCTCATGCGTTTCTCTGAAAGAGAAGCAGTCTGTTCCAACACTTCAATTCACTGTGTGAAGTGAATGGAGTGTTGCCTCACTTTCTAAATGCTGTGCTTTCAGAGAAAATCACTTTCCTTTGAAAGTGCCTTAAGCTACTTACAAGCATTCACTAGAAACTCACATGCGTTTCTCTGAAAGAGAAGCAGTCTGTTCCAACACTTCAATTCAATGTGCGAAGTGAATGGAGTGTTGCTTCACTTTCTAAATGCTGTCCTTTCAGAGAAAATCCCTTTCCTTTGAAAGTGCCTTAAGCTACTAGCAAGCATTCAACAGAAACTCACATGCATTTCTCTGAAAGAGAAGCAGTCTGTTCCAACACTTCAATTCACTGTGCGAAGTGAATGGAGTGTTGCTTCAGTTTCTAAATGCTGTCCTTTCAGAGAAAATCACTTTCCTTTGAAAGTGCCTTAAGCAACTTCAAAGCATTCACAAGAAACCCTAATGCGTTTCTATGAAAGAGAAGCACTCTGTTCCAACACTTCAATTCACTGCACGAAGGGAATGGAGTGTTGCTTCACTTTCTAAATGCTGTCCTTTCAGAGAAAATCACTTTCCTTTGAAAGTGCCTTAAGCTACTTACAAGCATTCACCAGAAACTCACATGCGTTTCTCTTAAAGAGAAGCAGTCGGTTCCAACACTTCAATTCACTGTGCGAAGTGAATGGAGTGTTGCTTCACTTTCTAAATGCTGTCCTTTCAGAGAAAATCACTTTCCTTTGAAAGTGCCTTAAGCAACTTGCAAAAATTCACAAGAAACTCACATGCGTATCTCTGAATGAGAAGCAGTCTGTTCCAACACTTCAATTCACTGTGTGAAGTGAATGGAGTGTTGCTTCACTTTCTAAATGCTGTCCTTTCAGAGAAAATCACTTTCCTTTGAATGTGCCTTAAGCTACTTACAAGCATTCACCAGAAACTCACATGCGTTTCTCTGAAAGAGAAGCAGTCTGTTTCAATACTTCAATTCACTCTGCGAAGTGAATGGAGTGTTGCTTCACTTTCTAAATGCTGTCCTTTCAGAGAAAATCACTTTCTTTTGAAAGTGCCTTAAGCTACTTACAAGCATTCAACAGAAACTCACATGCATTTCTCTGAAAGAGAAGCAGTCTGTTCCAACACTTCAATTCACTGTGCGAAGTGAATGGAGTGTTGCTTCACTTTCTAAATGCTGTCCTTTCAGAGAAAATCACTTTCCTTTGAAAGTGCCTTAAGCTACTTACAAGCATTCACCAGAAACTCACATGCGTTTCGCTGAAAGAGAAGCAGTCTGTTCCAACACTTTAATTCACTGTGCGAAGTGAATGGAGTGTTGCTTCACTTTCTAAATGCTGTCCTTTCAGAGAAAATCACTTTCCTTTGAAAGTGCCTTAAGCTACTTGCAAGCATTAGGAAGAAACTCACATGCGTTTCTCTGAAAGAGAAGCAGACAGTTCCAACACTTCAATTCACTGTGCGAATTGAATGGAGTGTTGCTTCACTTTCTAAATGCTGTCCTTTCAGAGAAAATCACTTTCCTTTGAAAGTGCCTTAAGCTACTTACAAGCATTAGGAAGAAATTCACATGCGTTTCTCTGAAAGAGAAGCAGTCTGTTCCAACACTTCAATTCACTGTGCGAAGTGAATGGAGTGTTGCTTCACTTTCTAAATGCTGTCCTTTCAGAGAAAATCACTTTCCTTTGAAAGTGCCTTAAGCTACTTACAAGCATTCACCAGAAACTCACATGCGTTTCTCTGAAAGAGAAGCAGTCTGTTCCAACACTTCAATTCACTGTGCGAAGTGAATGGAGTGTTGCTTCACTTTCTAAATGCTGTCCTTTCAGAGAAAATCACTTTCCTTTGAAAGTGCCTTAAGCTACTTACAAGCATTTAACAGAAACTCACATGCGTTTCTCTGAAAGAGAAGCAGTCTGTTCCAACACTTCAATTCACTGTGCGAAGTGAATGGAGTGTTGCTTCACTTTCTAAATGCTGTTCTTTCAGAGAAAATCACTTTCCTTTGAAAGTGCCTTCAGCTACTTGCAAGCATTAGGAAGAAACTCACAGGCGTTTCTCTGAAAGAGAAGCAGTCGGTTCCAACACTTCAATTCACTGTGCGAAGTGAATGGAGTGTTGCCTCACTTTCTAAATGCTGTCCTTTCAGAGAAAATCACTTTCCATTGAAAGTGCCTTAAACTACTTTCAAGCATTCACAAAAAACTCACATGCGTTTTTCTGAAATAGAAGCAGTCTGTTCCAACACTTCAATTCACTGTGCGAAGTGAATGGAGTGTTGCTTCACTTTCTAAATGCTGTCCTTTCAGTGAAAATTCCTTTCCTTTGAATGTGCCTTAAGCTACTTACAAGCATTCAACAGAAACTCACATGCATTTCTCTGAAAGAGAAGCAATCTGTTCCAAAACTTCAATTCTCTGTGCGAAGTGAATGGAGTGTTGCTTCACTTTCTAAATGCTGTCCTTTCAGAGAAAATCACTTTCCTTTGAAAGTGCCTTAAGCAACTTCAAAGCATTCACAAGAAACCCTAATGCGTTTCTATGAAAGAGAAGCACTCTGTTCCAACACTTCAATTCACTGCACGAAGGGAATGGAGTGTTGCTTCACTTTCTAAATGCTGTCCTTTCAGAGAAAATCACTTTCCTTTGAAAGTGCCTTAAGCTACTTACAAGCATTCACCAGAAACTCACATGCGTTTCTCTGAAAGAGAAGCAGTCTGTTCCAACATTTCAATTCACTGTGCGAAGTGAATGGAGTGTTGCTTCACTTTCTAAATGCTGTCCTTTCAGAGAAAATCACTTTCCTTTGAAAGTGCCTTAAGCTACTTGCAAGCATTAGGAAGAAACTCACATGCGTTTCTCTGAAAGAGAAGCAGACTGTTCCCACACTTCAATTCACTGTGCGAAGTGAATGGAGTGTTGCTTCACTTTCTAAATGCTGTCCTTTCAGAGAAAATCACTTTCCTTTGAAAGTGCCTTCAGCTACTTGCAAGCATTAGGAAGAAACTCTCATGCGTTTCTCTGAAAGAGAAGCAGTCTGTTCCAACACTTCAATTCACTGTGTGAAGTGAATGGAGTGTTGCCTCACTTTCTAAATGCTGTGCTTTCAGAGAAAATCACTTTCCTTTGAAAGTGCCTTAAGCTACTTACAAGCATTCACTAGAAACTCACATGCGTTTCTCTGAAAGAGAAGCAGTCTGTTCCAACACTTCAATTCAATGTGCGAAGTGAATGGAGTGTTGCTTCACTTTCTAAATGCTGTCCTTTCAGAGAAAATCCCTTTCCTTTGAAAGTGCCTTAAGCTACTAGCAAGCATTCAACAGAAACTCACATGCATTTCTCTGAAAGAGAAGCAGTCTGTTCCAACACTTCAATTCACTGTGCGAAGTGAATGGAGTGTTGCTTCAGTTTCTAAATGCTGTCCTTTCAGAGAAAATCACTTTCCTTTGAAAGTGCCTTAAGCAACTTCAAAGCATTCACAAGAAACCCTAATGCGTTTCTATGAAAGAGAAGCACTCTGTTCCAACACTTCAATTCACTGCACGAAGGGAATGGAGTGTTGCTTCACTTTCTAAATGCTGTCCTTTCAGAGAAAATCACTTTCCTTTGAAAGTGCCTTAAGCTACTTACAAGCATTCACCAGAAACTCACATGCGTTTCTCTTAAAGAGAAGCAGTCGGTTCCAACACTTCAATTCACTGTGCGAAGTGAATGGAGTGTTGCTTCACTTTCTAAATGCTGTCCTTTCAGAGAAAATCACTTTCCTTTGAAAGTGCCTTAAGCAACTTGCAAAAATTCACAAGAAACTCACATGCGTATCTCTGAATGAGAAGCAGTCTGTTCCAACACTTCAATTCACTGTGTGAAGTGAATGGAGTGTTGCTTCACTTTCTAAATGCTGTCCTTTCAGAGAAAATCACTTTCCTTTGAATGTGCCTTAAGCTACTTACAAGCATTCACCAGAAACTCACATGCGTTTCTCTGAAAGAGAAGCAGTCTGTTTCAATACTTCAATTCACTCTGCGAAGTGAATGGAGTGTTGCTTCACTTTCTAAATGCTGTCCTTTCAGAGAAAATCACTTTCTTTTGAAAGTGCCTTAAGCTACTTACAAGCATTCAACAGAAACTCACATGCATTTCTCTGAAAGAGAAGCAGTCTGTTCCAACACTTCAATTCACTGTGCGAAGTGAATGGAGTGTTGCTTCACTTTCTAAATGCTGTCCTTTCAGAGAAAATCACTTTCCTTTGAAAGTGCCTTAAGCTACTTACAAGCATTCACCAGAAACTCACATGCGTTTCGCTGAAAGAGAAGCAGTCTGTTCCAACACTTTAATTCACTGTGCGAAGTGAATGGAGTGTTGCTTCACTTTCTAAATGCTGTCCTTTCAGAGAAAATCACTTTCCTTTGAAAGTGCCTTAAGCTACTTGCAAGCATTAGGAAGAAACTCACATGCGTTTCTCTGAAAGAGAAGCAGACAGTTCCAACACTTCAATTCACTGTGCGAATTGAATGGAGTGTTGCTTCACTTTCTAAATGCTGTCCTTTCAGAGAAAATCACTTTCCTTTGAAAGTGCCTTAAGCTACTTACAAGCATTAGGAAGAAATTCACATGCGTTTCTCTGAAAGAGAAGCAGTCTGTTCCAACACTTCAATTCACTGTGCGAAGTGAATGGAGTGTTGCTTCACTTTCTAAATGCTGTCCTTTCAGAGAAAATCACTTTCCTTTGAAAGTGCCTTAAGCTACTTACAAGCATTCACCAGAAACTCACATGCGTTTCTCTGAAAGAGAAGCAGTCTGTTCCAACACTTCAATTCACTGTGCGAAGTGAATGGAGTGTTGCTTCACTTTCTAAATGCTGTCCTTTCAGAGAAAATCACTTTCCTTTGAAAGTGCCTTAAGCTACTTACAAGCATTTAACAGAAACTCACATGCGTTTCTCTGAAAGAGAAGCAGTCTGTTCCAACACTTCAATTCACTGTGCGAAGTGAATGGAGTGTTGCTTCACTTTCTAAATGCTGTTCTTTCAGAGAAAATCACTTTCCTTTGAAAGTGCCTTCAGCTACTTGCAAGCATTAGGAAGAAACTCACAGGCGTTTCTCTGAAAGAGAAGCAGTCGGTTCCAACACTTCAATTCACTGTGCGAAGTGAATGGAGTGTTGCCTCACTTTCTAAATGCTGTCCTTTCAGAGAAAATCACTTTCCATTGAAAGTGCCTTAAACTACTTTCAAGCATTCACAAAAAACTCACATGCGTTTTTCTGAAATAGAAGCAGTCTGTTCCAACACTTCAATTCACTGTGCGAAGTGAATGGAGTGTTGCTTCACTTTCTAAATGCTGTCCTTTCAGTGAAAATTCCTTTCCTTTGAATGTGCCTTAAGCTACTTACAAGCATTCAACAGAAACTCACATGCATTTCTCTGAAAGAGAAGCAATCTGTTCCAAAACTTCAATTCTCTGTGCGAAGTGAATGGAGTGTTGCTTCACTTTCTAAATGCTGTCCTTTCAGAGAAAATCACTTTCCTTTGAAAGTGCCTTAAGCAACTTCAAAGCATTCACAAGAAACCCTAATGCGTTTCTATGAAAGAGAAGCACTCTGTTCCAACACTTCAATTCACTGCACGAAGGGAATGGAGTGTTGCTTCACTTTCTAAATGCTGTCCTTTCAGAGAAAATCACTTTCCTTTGAAAGTGCCTTAAGCTACTTACAAGCATTCACCAGAAACTCACATGCGTTTCTCTGAAAGAGAAGCAGTCTGTTCCAACACTTCAATTCACTGTGCGAAGTGAATGGAGTGTTGCTTCACTTTCAAAATGCTGTCCAATCAGAGAAAATCACTTTCCTTTGAAAGTGCCTTAAGCTACTTGCAAGCATTAGGAAGAAACTCACATGCGTTTCTCTGAAAGAGAAGCATCTGTTCCAACACTTCAATTCACTGTGCGAAGTGAATGGAGCGTTGCTTCACTTTCTAAATTCTGTCCTTTCAGAGAAAATCACTTTCCTTTGAAAGTGCCTTTAACTACTTTCAAGCATTCACAAAAAACTCACATGCGTTTCTCTGAAAGAGAAGCAGTCTGATCGAACACTTCAATTCACAGTGCGAAGTGAATGGAGTGTTGCTTCAGTTTCTAAATGCTGTCCTTTCAGAGAAAATCACTTTCCTTTGAAAGTGCCTTAAGCTACTTGCAAGCATTCACAAGAAACACTAATGCGTTTCTATGAAAGAGAAGCAGTCTTTTCCAACACTTCAATTCATTGCGCAAAGGAATGGAGTGTTGCTTTACTTTCTAAATGATGTCCTTTCAGAGAAAATCACTTTCCTTTGAAAGAGCCTTAAGCTACTTACAAGCATTCAACAGAAACTCACATGCATTTCTCTGAAAGAGAAGCAGTCTGTTCCAACACTTCAATTCACTCTACAAAGTGAATGGAGTGTTGCTTCACTTTCTAAATGCTGTCCTTTCAGAGAAAATAACTTTCCTTTGAAAGTGCCTTAAGCAACTTGCAAGAATTCACAAGAAACACTAATGCGTTTCTACGAAAGAGAAGCACTCTGCTCCAACACTTCAATTCACTGCATGAAGGGAATGGAGTGTTGCTTCACTTTCTAAATGCTGTCCTTTCAGAGAAAATCACTTTCCTTTGAAAGTGCCTTAAGCTACTTACAAGCATTAGGAAGAAACTCACATGCGTTTCTCTGAAAGAGAAGCATTCTGTTCCAACACTTCAATTCACTGTGCGAAGTGAATGGAGTGTTGCATCACTTTCTAAATTCTGTCCTTTCAGAGAAAATCACTTTCCTTTGAAAGTGCCTTAAACTACTTTCAAGCATTCACAAAAAACTCACATGCGTTTCTCTTAAAGAGAAGCAGTCTGTTCCAACACTTCAATTCACTGTGCGAAGTGAATGGAGTGTTGCTTCAGTTTCTAAATGCTGTCCTTTCAGAGAAAATCACTTTCCTTTGAAAGTGCCTTAAGCAACTTGCAAGAATTCACAAGAAACTCACATGCGTTTCTCTGAAAGAGAAGCAGTCTGTTCCAACACTTCAACTCACTGTGTGAAGTGAATGGAGTGTTGCTTCACTTTCTAAATGCTGTCCTTTCAGAGAAAATCATTTTCCTTTGAAAGTGCCTTAAGCTACTTACAAGCATTCACCAGAAACTCACATGCGTTTCTCTGAAAGGGAAGCAGTCTGTTCCAATACTTCAATTCACTCTGCGAAGTGAATGGAGTGTTGCTTCACTTTCTAAATGCTGTCCTTTCAGAGAAAATCACTTTCCTTTGTAAGTGCCTTAAGCTACTTACAAGCATTCAACAGAAACTCACATGCATTTCTCTGAAAGAGAAGCAGTCTGATCCAACACTTCAATTCACTGTGCGAAGTGAATGGAGTGTTGCTTCACTTTCTAAATGCTGTCCTTTCAGAGAAAATCACTTTCCTTTGAAAGTGCCTTAAGCTACTTACAAGCATTCACCAGAAACTCACATGCGTTTCTCTGAAAGAGAAGCATTCTGTTCCAACATTTCAATTCACTGTGCGAAGTGAATGGAGTGTTGCTTCACTTTCTAAATGCTGTCCTTTCAGAGAAAATCACTTTCCTTTGAAAGCGCCTTAAGCTACTTGCAAGCATTAGGAAGAAACTCACATGCGTTTCTCTGAAAGAGAAGCAGACTGTTCCAACACTTCAATTCACTCTGCGAAGTGAATGGAGTGTTGCTTCACTTTCTAAATGCTGTCCTTTCAGAGAAAATCACTTTCCTTTGAAAGTGCCTTCAGCTACTTGCAAGCATTAGGAAGAAACTCTCATGCGTTTCTCTGAAAGAGAAGCAGTCTGTTCCAACACTTCAATTCACTGTGTGAAGTGAATGGAGTGTTGCCTCACTTTCTAAATGCTGTCCTTTCAGAGAAAATCACTTTCCTTTGAAAGTGCCTTAAGCTACTTACAAGCATTAGGAAGAAACTCACATGCGTTTCTCTGAAAGAGAAGCAGTCTGTTCCAACACTTCAATTCACTGTTCGAAGTGAATGGAGTGTTGCTTCACTTTCTAAATGCTGTCCTTTCAGAGAAAATCACTTTCCTTTGAAAGTGCCTTAAACTACTTTCAAGCATTCACAAAAAACTCACATGCGTTTCTCTTAAAGAGAAGCAGTCTGTTCCAACACTTCAATTCACTGTGCGAAGTGAATGGAGTGTTGCTTCACTTTCTAAATGCTGTCCTTTCAGAGAAAATCCCTTTCCTTTGAATGTGCCTTAAGCTACTTGCAAGAATTCACAAGAAACTCACATGCGTTTCTCTGAAAGAGAAGCAGTCTGTTCCAACACTTCAATTCACTGTGTGAAGTGAATGGAGTGTTGCTTCACTTTCTAAATGCTGTCCTTTCAGAGAAAATCACTTTCCTTTGAAAGTGCCTTAAGCTACTTACAAGCATTCACCAGAAACTCACATGCGTTTCTCTGAAAGAGAAGCAGTCTGTTCCAATACTTCAATTCACTCTGCGAAGTGAATGGAGTGTTGCTTCACTTTCTAAATGCTGTCCTTTCAGAGAAAATCACTTTCCTTTGAAAGTGCCTTAAGCTACTTACAAGCATTCAACAGAAACTCACATGCATTTCTCTGAAAGAGAAGCAGTCTGTTCCAACACTTCAATTCACTGTGCGAAGTGAATGGAGTGTTGCTTCACTTTCTAAATGCTGTCCTTTCAGAGAAAATCACTTTCCTTTGAAAGTGCCTTAAGCTACTTACAAGCATTCACCAGAAACTCACATGCGTTTCTCTGAAAGAGAAGCAGTCTGTTCCAACATTTCAATTCACTGTGCGAAGTGAATGGAGTGTTGCTTCACTTTCTAAATGCTGTCCTTTCAGAGAAAATCACTTTCCTTTGAAAGTGCCTTAAGCTACTTGCAAGCATTAGGAAGAAACTCACATGCGTTTCTCTGAAAGAGAAGCAGACTGTTCCCACACTTCAATTCACTGTGCGAAGTGAATGGAGTGTTGCTTCACTTTCTAAATGCTGTCCTTTCAGAGAAAATCACTTTCCTTTGAAAGTGACTTCAGCTACTTGCAAGCATTAGGAAGAAACTCTCATGCGTTTCTCTGAAAGAGAAGCAGTCTGTTCCAACACTTCAATTCACTGTGTGAAGTGAATGGAGTGTTGCCTCACTTTCTAAATGCTGTGCTTTCAGAGAAAATCACTTTCCTTTGAAAGTGCCTTAAGCTACTTACAAGCATTCACTAGAAACTCACATGCGTTTCTCTGAAAGAGAAGCAGTCTGTTCCAACACTTCAATTCAATGTGCGAAGTGAATGGAGTGTTGCTTCACTTTCTAAATGCTGTCCTTTCAGAGAAAATCACTTTCCTTTGAAAGTGCCTTAAGCTACTAGCAAGCATTCAACAGAAACTCACATGCATTTCTCTGAAAGAGAAGCAGTCTGTTCCAACACTTCAATTCACTGTGCGAAGTGAATGGAGTGTTGCTTCAGTTTCTAAATGCTGTCCTTTCAGAGAAAATCACTTTCCTTTGAAAGTGCCTTAAGCAACTTCAAAGCATTCACAAGAAACCCTAATGCGTTTCTATGAAAGAGAAGCACTCTGTTCCAACACTTCAATTCACTGCACGAAGGGAATGGAGTGTTGCTTCACTTTCTAAATGCTGTCCTTTCAGAGAAAATCACTTTCCTTTGAAAGTGCCTTAAGCTACTTACAAGCATTCACCAGAAACTCACATGCGTTTCTCTGAAAGAGAAGCAGTCGGTTCCAACACTTCAATTCACTGTGCGAAGTGAATGGAGTGTTGCTTCACTTTCTAAATGCTGTCCTTTCAGAGAAAATCACTTTCCTTTGAAAGTGCCTTAAGCAACTTGCAAAAATTCACAAGAAACTCACATGCGTATCTCTGAATGAGAAGCAGTCTGTTCCAACACTTCAATTCACTGTGTGAAGTGAATGGAGTGTTCCTTCACTTTCTAAATGCTGTCCTTTCAGAGAAAATCACTTTCCTTTGAATGTGCCTTAAGCTACTTACAAGCATTCACCAGAAACTCACATGCGTTTCTCTGAAAGAGAAGCAGTCTGTTTCAATACTTCAATTCACTCTGCGAAGTGAATGGAGTGTTGCTTCACTTTCTAAATGCTGTCCTTTCAGAGAAAATCACTTTCTTTTGAAAGTGCCTTAAGCTACTTACAAGCATTCAACAGAAACTCACATGCATTTCTCTGAAAGAGAAGCAGTCTGTTCCAACACTTCAATTCACTGTGCGAAGTGAATGGAGTGTTGCTTCACTTTCTAAATGCTGTCCTTGCAGAGAAAATCACTTTCCTTTGAAAGTGCCTTAAGCTACTTACAAGCATTCACCAGAAACTCACATGCGTTTCGCTGAAAGAGAAGCAGTCTGTTCCAACACTTTAATTCACTGTGCGAAGTGAATGGAGTGTTGCTTCACTTTCTAAATGCTGTCCTTTCAGAGAAAATCACTTTCCTTTGAAAGTGCCTTAAGCTACTTGCAAGCATTAGGAAGAAACTCACATGCGTTTCTCTGAAAGAGAAGCAGACAGTTCCAACACTTCAATTCACTGTGCGAATTGAATGGAGTGTTGCTTCACTTTCTAAATGCTGTCCTTTCAGAGAAAATCACTTTCCTTTGAAAGTGCCTTAAGCTACTTACAAGCATTAGGAAGAAACTCACATGCGTTTCTCTGAAAGAGAAGCAGTCTGTTCCAACACTTCAATTCACTGTGCGAAGTGAATGGAGTGTTGCTTCACTTTCTAAATGCTGTCCTTTCAGAGAAAATCACTTTCCTTTGAAAGTGCCTTAAGCTACTTACAAGCATTCACCAGAAACTCACATGCGTTTCTCTGAAAGAGAAGCAGTCTGTTCCAACACTTCAATTCACTGTGCGAAGTGAATGGAGTGTTGCTTCACTTTCTAAATGCTGTCCTTTCAGAGAAAATCACTTTCCTTTGAAAGTGCCTTAAGCTACTTACAAGCATTTAACAGAAACTCACATGCGTTTCTCTGAAAGAGAAGCAGTCTGTTCCAACACTTCAATTCACTGTGCGAAGTGAATGGAGTGTTGCTTCACTTTCTAAATGCTGTTCTTTCAGAGAAAATCACTTTCCTTTGAAAGTGCCTTAAGCTACTTGCAAGCATTAGGAAGAAACTCACATGCGTTTCTCTGAAAGAGAAGCAGTCGGTTCCAACACTTCAATTCACTGTGCGAAGTGAATGGAGTGTTGCTTCACTTTCTAAATGCTGTACTTTCAGAGAAAATCACTTTCCTTTGAAAGTGCCTTAAGCTACTTGCAAGCATTAGAATGAAACTCACATGCGTTTCTCTGAAAGAGAAGCAGTCTGTTCCAACACTTCAATTCACTGTGCGAAGTGAATGGAGTGTTGCCTCACTTTCTAAATGCTGTCCTTTCAGAGAAAATCACTTTCCATTGAAAGTGCCTTAAACTACTTTCAAGCATTCACAAAAAACTCACATGCGTTTTTCTGAAATAGAAGCAGTCTGTTCCAACACTTCAATTCACTGTGCGAAGTGAATGGAGTGTTGCTTCACTTTCTAAATGCTGTCCTTTCAGTGAAAATTCCTTTCCTTTGAATGTGCCTTAAGCTACTTACAAGCATTCAACAGAAACTCACATGCATTTCTCTGAAAGAGAAGCAATCTGTTCCAAAACTTCAATTCTCTGTGCGAAGTGAATGGAGTGTTGCTTCACTTTCTAAATGCTGTCCTTTCAGAGAAAATCACTTTCCTTTGAAAGTGCCTTAAGCTACTTACAAGCATTCACCAGAAACTCACATGCGTTTCTCTGAAAGAGAAGCAGTCTGTTCCAACACTTCAATTCACTGTGCGAAGTGAATGGAGTGTTGCTTCACTTTCTAAATGCTGTCCTTTCAGAGAAAATCACTTTCCTTTGAAAGTGCCTTAAGCTACTTACAAGCATTTAACAGAAACTCACATGCGTTTCTCTGAAAGAGAAGCAGTCTGTTCCAACACTTCAATTCACTGTGCGAAGTGAATGGAGTGTTGCTTCACTTTCAAAATGCTGTCCAATCAGAGAAAATCACTTTCCTTTGAAAGTGCCTTAAGCTACTTGCAAGCATTAGGAAGAAACTCACATGCGTTTCTCTGAAAGAGAAGCATCTGTTCCAACACTTCAATTCACTGTGCGAAGTGAATGGAGTGTTGCTTCACTTTCTAAATGCTGTCCTTTCAGAGAAAATCACTTTCCTTTGAAAGTGCCTTTAACTACTTTCAAGCATTCACAAAAAACTCACATGCGTTTCTCTGAAAGAGAAGCAGTCTGTTCGAACACTTCAATTCACAGTGCGAATTGAATGGAGTGTTGCTTCAGTTTATAAATGCTGTCCTTTCAGAGAAAATCACTTTCCTTTGAAAGTGCCTTAAGCTACTTGCAAGCATTCACAAGAAACACTAATGCATTTCTATGAAAGAGAAGCAGTCTTTTCCAACACTTCAATTCATTGCGCGAAGGAATGGAGTGTTGCTTTACTTTCTAAATGATGTCCTTTCAGAGAAAATCACTTTCCTTTGAAAGAGCCTTAAGCTACTTACAAGCATTCAACAGAAACTCACATGCATTTCTCTGAAAGAGAAGCAGTCTGTTCCAACACTTCAATTCACTCTACAAAGTGAATGGAGTGTTGCTTCACTTTCTAAATGCTGTCCTTTCAGAGAAAATAACTTTCCTTTGAAAGTGCCTTAAGCAACTTGCAAGAATTCACAAGAAACACTAATGCGTTTCTATGAAAGAGAAGCACTCTGCTCCAAGACTTCAATTCACTGCATGAAGGGAATGGAGTGTTGCTTCACTTTCTAAATGCTGTCCTTTCAGAGAAAATCACTTTCCTTTGAAAGTGCCTTAAGCTACTTACAAGCATTAGGAAGAAACTCACATGCGTTTCTCTGAAAGAGAAGCATTCTGTTCCAACACTTCAATTCACTGTGCGAAGTGAATGGAGTGTTGCATCACTTTCTAAATTCTGTCCTTTCAGAGAAAATCACTTTCCTTTGAAAGTGCCTTAAACTACTTTCAAGCATTCACAAAAAACTCACATGCGTTTCTCTTAAAGAGAAGCAGTCTGTTCCAACACTTCAATTCACTGTGCGAAGTGAATGGAGTGTTGCTTCAGTTTCTAAATGCTGTCCTTTCAGAGAAAATCACTTTCCTTTGAAAGTGCCTTAAGCAACTTGCAAGAATTCACAAGAAACTCACATGCGTTTCTCTGAAAGAGAAGCAGTCTGTTCCAACACTTCAACTCACTGTGTGAAGTGAATGGAGTGTTGCTTCACTTTCTAAATGCTGTCCTTTCAGAGAAAATCATTTTCCTTTGAAAGTGCCTTAAGCTACTTACAAGCATTCACCAGAAACTCACATGCGTTTCTCTGAAAGGGAAGCAGTCTGTTCCAATACTTCAATTCACTCTGCGAAGTGAATGGAGTGTTGCTTCACTTTCTAAATGCTGTCCTTTCAGAGAGAATCACTTTCCTTTGTAAGTGCCTTAAGCTACTTACAAGCATTCAACTGAAACTCACATGCATTTCTCTGAAAGAGAAGCAGTCTGATCCAACACTTCAATTCACTGTGCGAAGTGAATGGAGTGTTGCTTCACTTTCTAAATGCTGTCCTTTCAGAGAAAATCACTTTCCTTTGAAAGTGCCTTAAGCTACTTACAAGCATTCACCAGAAACTCACATGCGTTTCTCTGAAAGAGAAGCAGTCTGTTCCAACATTTCAATTCACTGTGCGAAGTGAATGGAGTGTTGCTTCACTTTCTAAATGCTGTCCTTTCAGAGAAAATCACTTTCCTTTGAAAGCGCCTTAAGCTACTTGCAAGCATTAGGAAGAAACTCACATGCGTTTCTCTGAAAGAGAAGCAGACTGTTCCAACACTTCAATTCACTCTGCGAAGTGAATGGAGTGTTGCTTCACTTTCTAAATGCTGTCCTTTCAGAGAAAATCACTTTCCTTTGAAAGTGCCTTCAGCTACTTGCAAGCATTAGGAAGAAACTCTCATGCGTTTCTCTGAAAGAGAAGCAGTCTGTTCCAACATTTCAATTCACTGTGCGAAGTGAATGGAGTGTTGCTTCACTTTCTAAATGCTGTCCTTTCAGAGAAAATCACTTTCCTTTGAAAGTGTCTTAAGCTACTTGCAAGCATTAGGAAGAAACTCACATGCATTTCTCTGAAAGAGAAGCAGACTGTTCCCACACTTCAATTCACTGTGCGAAGTGAATGGAGTGTTGCTTCACTTTCTAAATGCTGTCCTTTCAGAGAAAATCACTTTCCTTTGAAAGTGACTTCAGCTACTTGCAAGCATTAGGAAGAAACTCTCATGCGTTTCTCTGAAAGAGAAGCAGTCTGTTCCAACACTTCAATTCACTGTGTGAAGTGAATGGAGTGTTGCCTCACTTTCTAAATGCTGTGCTTTCAGAGAAAATCACTTTCCTTTGAAAGTGCCTTAAGCTACTAGCAAGCATTCAACAGAAACTCACATGCATTTCTCTTAAAGAGAAGCAGTCTGTTCCAACACTTCAATTCACTGTGCGAAGTGAATGGAGTGTTGCTTCAGTTTCTAAATGCTGTCCTTTCAGAGAAAATCACTTTCCTTTGAAAGTGCCTTAAGCAACTTGCAAGAATTCACAAGAAACTCACATGCGTTTCTCTGAAAGAGAAGCAGTCTGTTCCAACATTTCAATTCACTGTGCGAAGTGAATGGAGTGTTGCTTCACTTTCTAAATGCTGTCCTTTCAGAGAAAATCACTTTCCTTTGAAAGCGCCTTAAGCTACTTGCAAGCATTAGGAAGAAACTCACATGCGTTTCTCTGAAAGAGAAGCAGACTGTTCCAACACTTCAATTCACTCTGCGAAGTGAATGGAGTGTTGCTTCACTTTCTAAATGCTGTCCTTTCAGAGAAAATCACTTTCCTTTGAAAGTGCCTTCAGCTACTTGCAAGCATTAGGAAGAAACTCTCATGCGTTTCTCTGAAAGAGAAGCAGTCTGTTCCAACATTTCAATTCACTGTGCGAAGTGAATGGAGTGTTGCTTCACTTTCTAAATGCTGTCCTTTCAGAGAAAATCACTTTCCTTTGAAAGTGTCTTAAGCTACTTGCAAGCATTAGGAAGAAACTCACATGCATTTCTCTGAAAGAGAAGCAGACTGTTCCCACACTTCAATTCACTGTGCGAAGTGAATGGAGTGTTGCTTCACTTTCTAAATGCTGTCCTTTCAGAGAAAATCACTTTCCTTTGAAAGTGACTTCAGCTACTTGCAAGCATTAGGAAGAAACTCTCATGCGTTTCTCTGAAAGAGAAGCAGTCTGTTCCAACACTTCAATTCACTGTGTGAAGTGAATGGAGTGTTGCCTCACTTTCTAAATGCTGTGCTTTCAGAGAAAATCACTTTCCTTTGAAAGTGCCTTAAGCTACTAGCAAGCATTCAACAGAAACTCACATGCATTTCTCTTAAAGAGAAGCAGTCTGTTCCAACACTTCAATTCACTGTGCGAAGTGAATGGAGTGTTGCTTCAGTTTCTAAATGCTGTCCTTTCAGAGAAAATCACTTTCCTTTGAAAGTGCCTTAAGCAACTTGCAAGAATTCACAAGAAACTCACATGCGTTTCTCTGAAAGAGAAGCAGTCTGTTCCAACACTTCAACTCACTGTGTGAAGTGAATGGAGTGTTGCTTCACTTTCTAAATGCTGTCCTTTCAGAGAAAATCATTTTCCTTTGAAAGTGCCTTAAGCTACTTACAAGCATTCACCAGAAACTCACATGCGTTTCTCTGAAAGGGAAGCAGTCTGTTCCAATACTTCAATTCACTCTGCGAAGTGAATGGAGTGTTGCTTCACTTTCTAAATGCTGTCCTTTCAGAGAAAATCACTTTCCTTTGTAAGTGCCTTAAGCTACTTACAAGCATTCAACTGAAACTCACATGCATTTCTCTGAAAGAGAAGCAGTCTGATCCAACACTTCAATTCACTGTGCGAAGTGAATGGAGTGTTGCTTCACTTTCTAAATGCTGTCCTTTCAGAGAAAATCACTTTCCTTTGAAAGTGCCTTAAGCTACTTACAAGCATTCACCAGAAACTCACATGCGTTTCTCTGAAAGAGAAGCAGTCTGTTCCAACATTTCAATTCACTGTGCGAAGTGAATGGAGTGTTGCTTCACTTTCTAAATGCTGTCCTTTCAGAGAAAATCACTTTCCTTTGAAAGCGCCTTAAGCTACTTGCAAGCATTAGGAAGAAACTCACATGCGTTTCTCTGAAAGAGAAGCAGACTGTTCCAACACTTCAATTCACTCTGCGAAGTGAATGGAGTGTTGCTTCACTTTCTAAATGCTGTCCTTTCAGAGAAAATCACTTTCCTTTGAAAGTGCCTTCAGCTACTTGCAAGCATTAGGAAGAAACTCTCATGCGTTTCTCTGAAAGAGAAGCAGTCTGTTCCAACATTTCAATTCACTGTGCGAAGTGAATGGAGTGTTGCTTCACTTTCTAAATGCTGTCCTTTCAGAGAAAATCACTTTCCTTTGAAAGTGTCTTAAGCTACTTGCAAGCATTAGGAAGAAACTCACATGCATTTCTCTGAAAGAGAAGCAGACTGTTCCCACACTTCAATTCACTGTGCGAAGTGAATGGAGTGTTGCTTCACTTTCTAAATGCTGTCCTTTCAGAGAAAATCACTTTCCTTTGAAAGTGACTTCAGCTACTTGCAAGCATTAGGAAGAAACTCTCATGCGTTTCTCTGAAAGAGAAGCAGTCTGTTCCAACACTTCAATTCACTGTGTGAAGTGAATGGAGTGTTGCCTCACTTTCTAAATGCTGTGCTTTCAGAGAAAATCACTTTCCTTTGAAAGTGCCTTAAGCTACTAGCAAGCATTCAACAGAAACTCACATGCATTTCTCTGAAAGAGAAGCAGTCTGTTCCAACACTTCAATTCACTGTGCGAAGTGAATGGAGTGTTGCTTCAGTTTCTAAATGCTGTCCTTTCAGAGAAAATCACTTTCCTTTGAAAGTGCCTTAAGCAACTTCAAAGCATTCACAAGAAACCCTAATGCGTTTCTATGAAAGAGAAGCACTCTGTTCCGACACTTCAATTCACTGCACGAAGGGAATGGTGTGTTGCTTCACTTTCTAAATGCTGTCCTTTCAGAGAAAATCACTTTCCTTTGAAAGTGCCTTAAGCTACTTACAAGCATTCACCAGAAACTCACATGCGTTTCTCTGAAAGAGAAGCAGTCGGTTCCAACACTTCAATTCACTGTGCGAAGTGAATGGAGTGTTGCTTCACTTTCTAAATGCTGTCCTTTCAGAGAAAATCACTTTCCTTTGAAAGTGCCTTAAGCAACTTGCAAAAATTCACAAGAAACTCACATGCGTATCTCTGAATGAGAAGCAGTCTGTTCCAACACTTCAATTCACTGTGTGAAGTGAATGGAGTGTTGCTTCACTTTCTAAATGCTGTCCTTTCAGAGAAAATCACTTTCCTTTGAATGTGCCTTAAGCTACTTACAAGCATTCACCAGAAACTCACATGCGTTTCTCTGAAAGAGAAGCAGTCTGTTTCAATACTTCAATTCACTCTGCGAAGTGAATGGAGTATTGCTTCACTTTCTAAATGCTGTCCTTTCAGAGAAAATCACTTTCTTTTGAAAGTGCCTTAAGCTACTTACAAGCATTCAACAGAAACTCACATGCATTTCTCTGAAAGAGAAGCAGTCTGTTCCAACACTTCAATTCACTGTGCGAAGTGAATGGAGTGTTGCTTCACTTTCTAAATGCTGTCCTTTCAGAGAAAATCACTTTCCTTTGAAAGTGCCTTAAGCAACTTGCAAAAATTCACAAGAAACTCACATGCGTATCTCTGAATGAGAAGCAGTCTGTTCCAACACTTCAATTCACTGTGTGAAGTGAATGGAGTGTTGCTTCACTTTCTAAATGCTGTCCTTTCAGAGAAAATCACTTTCCTTTGAATGTGCCTTAAGCTACTTACAAGCATTCACCAGAAACTCACATGCGTTTCTCTGAAAGAGAAGCAGTCTGTTTCAATACTTCAATTCACTCTGCGAAGTGAATGGAGTGTTGCTTCACTTTCTAAATGCTGTCCTTTCAGAGAAAATCACTTTCTTTTGAAAGTGCCTTAAGCTACTTACAAGCATTCAACAGAAACTCACATGCATTTCTCTGAAAGAGAAGCAGTCTGTTCCAACACTTCAATTCACTGTGCGAAGTGAATGGAGTGTTGCTTCACTTTCTAAATGCTGTCCTTTCAGAGAAAATCACTTTCCTTTGAAAGTGCCTTAAGCTACTTACAAGCATTCACCAGAAACTCACATGCGTTTCTCTGAAAGAGAAGCAGTCTGTTCCAACACTTTAATTCACTGTGCGAAGTGAATGGAGTGTTGCTTCACTTTCTAAATGCTGTCCTTTCAGAGAAAATCACTTTCCTTTGAAAGTGCCTTAAGCTACTTGCAAGCATTAGGAAGAAACTCACATGCGTTTCTCTGAAAGAGAAGCAGACAGTTCCAACACTTCAATTCACTGTGCGAATTGAATGGAGTGTTGCTTCACTTTCTAAATGCTGTCCTTTCAGAGAAAATCACTTTCCTTTGAAAGTGCCTTAAGCTACTTACAAGCATTAGGAAGAAATTCACATGCGTTTCTCTGAAAGAGAAGCAGTCTGTTCCAACACTTCAATTCACTCTGCGAAGTGAATGGAGTGTTGCTTCACTTTCTAAATGCTGTCCTTTCAGAGAAAATCACTTTCCTTTGAAAGTGCCTTCAGCTACTTGCAAGCATTAGGAAGAAACTCTCATGCGTTTCTCTGAAAGAGAAGCAGTCTGTTCCAACATTTCAATTCACTGTGCGAAGTGAATGGAGTGTTGCTTCACTTTCTAAATGCTGTCCTTTCAGAGAAAATCACTTTCCTTTGAAAGTGTCTTAAGCTACTTGCAAGCATTAGGAAGAAACTCACATGCATTTCTCTGAAAGAGAAGCAGACTGTTCCCACACTTCAATTCACTGTGCGAAGTGAATGGAGTGTTGCTTCACTTTCTAAATGCTGTCCTTTCAGAGAAAATCACTTTCCTTTGAAAGTGACTTCAGCTACTTGCAAGCATTAGGAAGAAACTCTCATGCGTTTCTCTGAAAGAGAAGCAGTCTGTTCCAACACTTCAATTCACTGTGTGAAGTGAATGGAGTGTTGCCTCACTTTCTAAATGCTGTGCTTTCAGAGAAAATCACTTTCCTTTGAAAGTGCCTTAAGCTACTAGCAAGCATTCAACAGAAACTCACATGCATTTCTCTTAAAGAGAAGCAGTCTGTTCCAACACTTCAATTCACTGTGCGAAGTGAATGGAGTGTTGCTTCAGTTTCTAAATGCTGTCCTTTCAGAGAAAATCACTTTCCTTTGAAAGTGCCTTAAGCAACTTGCAAGAATTCACAAGAAACTCACATGCGTTTCTCTGAAAGAGAAGCAGTCTGTTCCAACACTTCAACTCACTGTGTGAAGTGAATGGAGTGTTGCTTCACTTTCTAAATGCTGTCCTTTCAGAGAAAATCATTTTCCTTTGAAAGTGCCTTAAGCTACTTACAAGCATTCACAGGAAACTCACATGCGTTTCTCTGAAAGGGAAGCAGTCTGTTCCAATACTTCAATTCACTCTGCGAAGTGAATGGAGTGTTGCTTCACTTTCTAAATGCTGTCCTTTCAGAGAAAATCACTTTCCTTTGTAAGTGCCTTAAGCTACTTACAAGCATTCAACTGAAACTCACATGCATTTCTCTGAAAGAGAAGCAGTCTGATCCAACACTTCAATTCACTGTGCGAAGTGAATGGAGTGTTGCTTCACTTTCTAAATGCTGTCCTTTCAGAGAAAATCACTTTCCTTTGAAAGTGCCTTAAGCTACTTACAAGCATTCACCAGAAACTCACATGCGTTTCTCTGAAAGAGAAGCAGTCTGTTCCAACATTTCAATTCACTGTGCGAAGTGAATGGAGTGTTGCTTCACTTTCTAAATGCTGTCCTTTCAGAGAAAATCACTTTCCTTTGAAAGCGCCTTAAGCTACTTGCAAGCATTAGGAAGAAACTCACATGCGTTTCTCTGAAAGAGAAGCAGACTGTTCCAACACTACAATTCACTCTGCGAAGTGAATGGAGTGTTGCTTCACTTTCTAAATGCTGTCCTTTCAGAGAAAATCACTTTCCTTTGAAAGTGCCTTCAGCTACTTGCAAGCATTAGGAAGAAACTCTCATGCGTTTCTCTGAAAGAGAAGCAGTCTGTTCCAACATTTCAATTCACTGTGCGAAGTGAATGGAGTGTTGCTTCACTTTCTAAATGCTGTCCTTTCAGAGAAAATCACTTTCCTTTGAAAGTGTCTTAAGCTACTTGCAAGCATTAGGAAGAAACTCACATGCATTTCTCTGAAAGAGAAGCAGACTGTTCCCACACTTCAATTCACTGTGCGAAGTGAATGGAGTGTTGCTTCACTTTCTAAATGCTGTCCTTTCAGAGAAAATCACTTTCCTTTGAAAGTGACTTCAGCTACTTGCAAGCATTAGGAAGAAACTCTCATGCGTTTCTCTGAAAGAGAAGCAGTCTGTTCCAACACTTCAATTCACTGTGTGAAGTGAATGGAGTGTTGCCTCACTTTCTAAATGCTGTGCTTTCAGAGAAAATCACTTTCCTTTGAAAGTGCCTTAAGCTACTAGCAAGCATTCAACAGAAACTCACATGCATTTCTCTGAAAGAGAAGCAGTCTGTTCCAACACTTCAATTCACTGTGCGAAGTGAATGGAGTGTTGCTTCAGTTTCTAAATGCTGTCCTTTCAGAGAAAATCACTTTCCTTTGAAAGTGCCTTAAGCAACTTCAAAGCATTCACAAGAAACCCTAATGCGTTTCTATGAAAGAGAAGCACTCTGTTCCGACACTTCAATTCACTGCACGAAGGGAATGGAGTGTTGCTTCACTTTCTAAATGCTGTCCTTTCAGAGAAAATCACTTTCCTTTGAAAGTGCCTTAAGCTACTTACAAGCATTCACCAGAAACTCACATGCGTTTCTCTGAAAGAGAAGCAGTCGGTTCCAACACTTCAATTCACTGTGCGAAGTGAATGGAGTGTTGCTTCACTTTCTAAATGCTGTCCTTTCAGAGAAAATCACTTTCCTTTGAAAGTGCCTTAAGCAACTTGCAAAAATTCACAAGAAACTCACATGCGTATCTCTGAATGAGAAGCAGTCTGTTCCAACACTTCAATTCACTGTGTGAAGTGAATGGAGTGTTGCTTCACTTTCTAAATGCTGTCCTTTCAGAGAAAATCACTTTCCTTTGAATGTGCCTTAAGCTACTTACAAGCATTCACCAGAAACTCACATGCGTTTCTCTGAAAGAGAAGCAGTCTGTTTCAATACTTCAATTCACTCTGCGAAGTGAATGGAGTATTGCTTCACTTTCTAAATGCTGTCCTTTCAGAGAAAATCACTTTCTTTTGAAAGTGCCTTAAGCTACTTACAAGCATTCAACAGAAACTCACATGCATTTCTCTGAAAGAGAAGCAGTCTGTTCCAACACTTCAATTCACTGTGCGAAGTGAATGGAGTGTTGCTTCACTTTCTAAATGCTGTCCTTTCAGAGAAAATCACTTTCCTTTGAAAGTGCCTTAAGCAACTTGCAAAAATTCACAAGAAACTCACATGCGTATCTCTGAATGAGAAGCAGTCTGTTCCAACACTTCAATTCACTGTGTGAAGTGAATGGAGTGTTGCTTCACTTTCTAAATGCTGTCCTTTCAGAGAAAATCACTTTCCTTTGAATGTGCCTTAAGCTACTTACAAGCATTCACCAGAAACTCACATGCGTTTCTCTGAAAGAGAAGCAGTCTGTTTCAATACTTCAATTCACTCTGCGAAGTGAATGGAGTGTTGCTTCACTTTCTAAATGCTGTCCTTTCAGAGAAAATCACTTTCTTTTGAAAGTGCCTTAAGCTACTTACAAGCATTCAACAGAAACTCACATGCATTTCTCTGAAAGAGAAGCAGTCTGTTCCAACACTTCAATTCACTGTGCGAAGTGAATGGAGTGTTGCTTCACTTTCTAAATGCTGTCCTTTCAGAGAAAATCACTTTCCTTTGAAAGTGCCTTAAGCTACTTACAAGCATTCACCAGAAACTCACATGCGTTTCGCTGAAAGAGAAGCAGTCTGTTCCAACACTTTAATTCACTGTGCGAAGTGAATGGAGTGTTGCTTCACTTTCTAAATGCTGTCCTTTCAGAGAAAATCACTTTCCTTTGAAAGTGCCTTAAGCTACTTGCAAGCATTAGGAAGAAACTCACATGCGTTTCTCTGAAAGAGAAGCAGACAGTTCCAACACTTCAATTCACTGTGCGAATTGAATGGAGTGTTGCTTCACTTTCTAAATGCTGTCCTTTCAGAGAAAATCACTTTCCTTTGAAAGTGCCTTAAGCTACTTACAAGCATTAGGAAGAAATTCACATGCGTTTCTCTGAAAGAGAAGCAGTCTGTTCCAACACTTCAATTCACTGTGCGAAGTGAATGGAGTGTTGCTTCACTTTCTAAATGCTGTCCTTTCAGAGAAAATCACTTTCCTTTGAAAGTGCCTTAAGCTACTTACAAGCATTCACCAGAAACTCACATGCGTTTCTCTGAAAGAGAAGCAGTCTGTTCCAACACTTCAATTCACTGTGCGAAGTGAATGGAGTGTTGCTTCACTTTCTAAATGCTGTCCTTTCAGAGAAAATCACTTTCCTTTGAAAGTGCCTTAAGCTACTTACAAGCATTTAACAGAAACTCACATGCGTTTCTCTGAAAGAGAAGCAGTCTGTTCCAACACTTCAATTCACTGTGCGAAGTGAATGGAGTGTTGCTTCACTTTCTAAATGCTGTTCTTTCAGAGAAAATCACTTTCCTTTGAAAGTGCCTTAAGCTACTTGCAAGCATTAGGAAGAAACTCACAGGCGTTTCTCTGAAAGAGAAGCAGTCGGTTCCAACACTTCAATTCACTGTGCGAAGTGAATGGAGTGTTGCCTCACTTTCTAAATGCTGTCCTTTCAGAGAAAATCACTTTCCATTGAAAGTGCCTTAAACTACTTTCAAGCATTCACAAAAAACTCACATGCGTTTTTCTGAAATAGAAGCAGTCTGTTCCAACACTTCAATTCACTGTGCGAAGTGAATGGAGTGTTGCTTCACTTTCTAAATGCTGTCCTTTCAGTGAAAATTCCTTTCCTTTGAATGTGCCTTAAGCTACTTACAAGCATTCAACAGAAACTCACATGCATTTCTCTGAAAGAGAAGCAGTCTGTTCCAACACTTCAATTCACTGTGCGAAGTGAATGGAGCGTTGCTTCACTTTCTAAATTCTGTCCTTTCAGAGAAAATCACTTTCCTTTGAAAGTGCCTTTAACTACTTTCAAGCATTCACAAAAAACTCACATGCGTTTCTCTGAAAGAGAAGCAGTCTGTTCGAACACTTCAATTCACAGTGCGAAGTGAATGGAGTGTTGCTTCAGTTTCTAAATGCTGTCCTTTCAGAGAAAATCACTTTCCTTTGAAAGTGCCTTAAGCTACTTGCAAGCATTCACAAGAAACACTAATGCGTTTCTATGAAAGAGAAGCAGTCTTTTCCAACACTTCAATTCATTGCGCGAAGGAATGGAGTGTTGCTTTACTTTCTAAATGATGTCCTTTCAGAGAAAATCACTTTCCTTTGAAAGAGCCTTAAGCTACTTACAAGCATTCAACAGAAACTCACATGCATTTCTCTGAAAGAGAAGCAGTCTGTTCCAACACTTCAATTCACTCTACAAAGTGAATGGAGTGTTGCTTCACTTTCTAAATGCTGTCCTTTTAGAGAAAATAACTTTCCTTTGAAAGTGCCTTAAGCAACTTGCAAGAATTCACAAGAAACACTAATGCGTTTCTACGAAAGAGAAGCACTCTGCTCCAACACTTCAATTCACTGCATGAAGGGAATGGAGTGTTGCTTCACTTTCTAAATGCTGTCCTTTCAGAGAAAATCACTTTCCTTTGAAAGTGCCTTAAGCTACTTACAAGCATTAGGAAGAAACTCACATGCGTTTCTCTGAAAGAGAAGCAGTCTGTTCCAACACTTCAATTCACTGTGCGAAGTGAATGGAGTGTTGCTTCACTTTCTAAATTCTGTCCTTTCAGAGAAAATCACTTTCCTTTGAAAGTGCCTTAAACTACTTTCAAGCATTCACAAAAAACTCACATGCGTTTCTCTTAAAGAGAAGCAGTCTGTTCCAACACTTCAATTCACTGTGCGAAGTGAATGGAGTGTTGCTTCAGTTTCTAAATGCTGTCCTTTCAGAGAAAATCACTTTCCTTTGAAAGTGCCTTAAGCAACTTGCAAGAATTCACAAGAAACTCACATGCGTTTCTCTGAAAGAGAAGCAGTCTGTTCCAACACTTCAACTCACTGTGTGAAGTGAATGGAGTGTTGCTTCACTTTCTAAATGCTGTCCTTTCAGAGAAAATCATTTTCCTTTGAAAGTGCCTTAAGCTACTTACAAGCATTCACCAGAAACTCACATGCGTTTCTCTGAAAGGGAAGCAGTCTGTTCCAATACTTCAATTCACTCTGCGAAGTGAATGGAGTGTTGCTTCACTTTCTAAATGCTGTCCTTTCAGAGAAAATCACTTTCCTTTGTAAGTGCCTTAAGCTACTTACAAGCATTCAACAGAAACTCACATGCATTTCTCTGAAAGAGAAGCAGTCTGATCCAACACTTCAATTCACTGTGCGAAGTGAATGGAGTGTTGCTTCACTTTCTAAATGCTGTCCTTTCAGAGAAAATCACTTTCCTTTGAAAGTGCCTTAAGCTACTTACAAGCATTCACCAGAAACTCACATGCGTTTCTCTGAAAGAGAAGCAGTCTGTTCCAACATTTCAATTCACTGTGCGAAGTGAATGGAGTGTTGCTTCACTTTTTAAATGCTGTCCTTTCAGAGAAAATCACTTTCCTTTGAAAGCGCCTTAAGCTACTTGCAAGCATTAGGAAGAAACTCACATGCGTTTCTCTGAAAGAGAAGCAGACTGTTCCAACACTTCAATTCACTGTGCGAAGTGAATGGAGTGTTGCTTCACTTTCTAAATGCTGTCCTTTCAGAGAAAATCACTTTCCTTTGAAAGTGCCTTCAGCTACTTGCAAGCATTAGGAAGAAACTCTCATGCGTTTCTCTGAAAGAGAAGCAGTCTGTTCCAACACTTCAATTCACTGTGTGAAGTGAATGGAGTGTTGCCTCACTTTCTAAATGCTGTCCTTTCAGAGAAAATCACTTTCCTTTGAAAGTGCCTTAAGCTACTTACAAGCATTAGGAAGAAACTCACATGCGTTTCTCTGAAAGAGAAGCAGTCTGTTCCAACACTTCAATTCACTGTTCGAAGTGAATGGAGTGTTGCTTCACTTTCTAAATGCTGTCCTTTCAGAGAAAATCACTTTCCTTTGAAAGTGCCTTAAACTACTTTCAAGCATTCACCAGAAACTCACATGCGTTTCTCTGAAAGAGAAGCAGTCTGTTCCAACACTTCAATTCACTGTGCGAAGTGAATGGAGTGTTGCTTCACTTTCTAAATGCTGTCCTTTCAGAGAAAATCCCTTTCCTTTGAATGTGCCTTAAGCTACTTGCAAGAATTCACAAGAAACTCACATGCGTTTCTCTGAAAGAGAAGCAGTCTGTTCCAACACTTCAATTCACTGTGTGAAGTGAATGGAGTGTTGCTTCACTTTCTAAATGCTGTCCTTTCAGAGAAAATCACTTTCCTTTGAAAGTGCCTTAAGCTACTTACAAGCATTCACCAGAAACTCACATGCGTTTCTCTGAAAGAGAAGCAGTCTGTTCCAATACTTCAATTCACTCTGCGAAGTGAATGGAGTGTTGCTTCACTTTCTAAATGCTGTCCTTTCAGAGAAAATCACTTTCCTTTGAAAGTGCCTTAAGCTACTTACAAGCATTCAACAGAAACTCACATGCATTTCTCTGAAAGAGAAGCAGTCTGTTCCAACACTTCAATTCACTGTGCGAAGTGAATGGAGTGTTGCTTCACTTTCTAAATGCTGTCCTTTCAGAGAAAATCACTTTCCTTTGAAAGTGCCTTAAGCTACTTACAAGCATTCACCAGAAACTCACATGCGTTTCTCTGAAAGAGAAGCAGTCTGTTCCAACATTTCAATTCACTGTGCGAAGTGAATGGAGTGTTGCTTCACTTTCTAAATGCTGTCCTTTCAGAGAAAATCACTTTCCTTTGAAAGTGCCTTAAGCTACTTGCAAGCATTAGGAAGAAACTCACATGCGTTTCTCTGAAAGAGAAGCAGACTGTTCCCACACTTCAATTCACTGTGCGAAGTGAGTGGAGTGTTGCTTCACTTTCTAAATGCTGTCCTTTCAGAGAAAATCACTTTCCTTTGAAAGTGACTTCAGCTACTTGCAAGCATTAGGAAGAAACTCTCATGCGTTTCTCTGAAAGAGAAGCAGTCTGTTCCAACACTTCAATTCACTGTGTGAAGTGAATGGAGTGTTGCCTCACTTTCTAAATGCTGTGCTTTCAGAGAAAATCACTTTCCTTTGAAAGTGCCTTAAGCTACTTACAAGCATTCACTAGAAACTCACATGCGTTTCTCTGAAAGAGAAGCAGTCTGTTCCAACACTTCAATTCAATGTGCGAAGTGAATGGAGTGTTGCTTCACTTTCTAAATGCTGTCCTTTCAGAGAAAATCACTTTCCTTTGAAAGTGCCTTAAGCTACTAGCAAGCATTCAACAGAAACTCACATGCATTTCTCTGAAAGAGAAGCAGTCTGTTCCAACACTTCAATTCACTGTGCGAAGTGAATGGAGTGTTGCTTCAGTTTCTAAATGCTGTCCTTTCAGAGAAAATCACTTTCCTTTGAAAGTGCCTTAAGCAACTTCAAAGCATTCACAAGAAACCCTAATGCGTTTCTATGAAAGAGAAGCACTCTGTTCCAACACTTCAATTCACTGCACGAAGGGAATGGAGTGTTGCTTCACTTTCTAAATGCTGTCCTTTCAGAGAAAATCACTTTCCTTTGAAAGTGCCTTAAGCTACTTACAAGCATTCACCAGAAACTCACATGCGTTTCTCTGAAAGAGAAGCAGTCGGTTCCAACACTTCAATTCACTGTGCGAAGTGAATGGAGTGTTGCTTCACTTTCTAAATGCTGTCCTTTCAGAGAAAATCACTTTCCTTTGAAAGTGCCTTAAGCTACTTGCAAGCATTAGGAAGAAACTCACATGCGTTTCTCTGAAAGAGAAGCAGTCTGTTCCAACACTTCAATTCACTGTGCGAAGTGAATGGAGTGTTGCTTCACTTTCTAAATGCTGTCCTTTCAGAGAAAATCACTTTCCTTTGAAAGTGCCTTAAGCTACTTACAAGCATTCACCAGAAACTCACATGCGTTTCTCTGAAAGAGAAGCAGTCTGTTCCAACATTTCAATTCACTGTGCGAAGTGAATGGAGTGTTGCTTCACTTTCTAAATGCTGTCCTTTCAGAGAAAATCACTTTCCTTTGAAAGTGCCTTAAGCTACTTGCAAGCATTAGGAAGAAACTCACATGCGTTTCTCTGAAAGAGAAGCAGACTGTTCCCACACTTCAATTCACTGTGCGAAGTGAGTGGAGTGTTGCTTCACTTTCTAAATGCTGTCCTTTCAGAGAAAATCACTTTCCTTTGAAAGTGACTTCAGCTACTTGCAAGCATTAGGAAGAAACTCTCATGCGTTTCTCTGAAAGAGAAGCAGTCTGTTCCAACACTTCAATTCACTGTGTGAAGTGAATGGAGTGTTGCCTCACTTTCTAAATGCTGTGCTTTCAGAGAAAATCACTTTCCTTTGAAAGTGCCTTAAGCTACTTACAAGCATTCACTAGAAACTCACATGCGTTTCTCTGAAAGAGAAGCAGTCTGTTCCAACACTTCAATTCAATGTGCGAAGTGAATGGAGTGTTGCTTCACTTTCTAAATGCTGTCCTTTCAGAGAAAATCACTTTCCTTTGAAAGTGCCTTAAGCTACTAGCAAGCATTCAACAGAAACTCACATGCATTTCTCTGAAAGAGAAGCAGTCTGTTCCAACACTTCAATTCACTGTGCGAAGTGAATGGAGTGTTGCTTCAGTTTCTAAATGCTGTCCTTTCAGAGAAAATCACTTTCCTTTGAAAGTGCCTTAAGCAACTTCAAAGCATTCACAAGAAACCCTAATGCGTTTCTATGAAAGAGAAGCACTCTGTTCCAACACTTCAATTCACTGCACGAAGGGAATGGAGTGTTGCTTCACTTTCTAAATGCTGTCCTTTCAGAGAAAATCACTTTCCTTTGAAAGTGCCTTAAGCTACTTACAAGCATTCACCAGAAACTCACATGCGTTTCTCTGAAAGAGAAGCAGTCGGTTCCAACACTTCAATTCACTGTGCGAAGTGAATGGAGTGTTGCTTCACTTTCTAAATGCTGTCCTTTCAGAGAAAATCACTTTCCTTTGAAAGTGCCTTAAGCTACTTGCAAGCATTAGGAAGAAACTCACATGCGTTTCTCTGAAAGAGAAGCAGTCTGTTCCAACACTTCAATTCACTGTGCGAAGTGAATGGAGTGTTGCTTCACTTTCTAAATGCTGTCCTTTCAGAGAAAATCACTTTCCTTTGAAAGTGCCTTAAGCTACTTACAAGCATTCACCAGAAACTCACATGCGTTTCTCTGAAAGAGAAGCAGTCTGTTCCAACATTTCAATTCACTGTGCGAAGTGAATGGAGTGTTGCTTCACTTTCTAAATGCTGTCCTTTCAGAGAAAATCACTTTCCTTTGAAAGTGCCTTAAGCTACTTGCAAGCATTAGGAAGAAACTCACATGCGTTTCTCTGAAAGAGAAGCAGACTGTTCCCACACTTCAATTCACTGTGCGAAGTGAATGGAGTGTTGCTTCACTTTCTAAATGCTGTCCTTTCAGAGAAAATCACTTTCCTTTGAAAGTGACTTCAGCTACTTGCAAGCATTAGGAAGAAACTCTCATGCGTTTCTCTGAAAGAGAAGCAGTCTGTTCCAACACTTCAATTCACTGTGTGAAGTGAATGGAGTGTTGCCTCACTTTCTAAATGCTGTGCTTTCAGAGAAAATCACTTTCCTTTGAAAGTGCCTTAAGCTACTTACAAGCATTCACTAGAAACTCACATGCGTTTCTCTGAAAGAGAAGCAGTCTGTTCCAACACTTCAATTCAATGTGCGAAGTGAATGGAGTGTTGCTTCACTTTCTAAATGCTGTCCTTTCAGAGAAAATCACTTTCCTTTGAAAGTGCCTTAAGCTACTAGCAAGCATTCAACAGAAACTCACATGCATTTCTCTGAAAGAGAAGCAGTCTGTTCCAACACTTCAATTCACTGTGCGAAGTGAATGGAGTGTTGCTTCAGTTTCTAAATGCTGTCCTTTCAGAGAAAATCACTTTCCTTTGAAAGTGCCTTAAGCAACTTCAAAGCATTCACAAGAAACCCTAATGCGTTTCTATGAAAGAGAAGCACTCTGTTCCAACACTTCAATTCACTGCACGAAGGGAATGGAGTGTTGCTTCACTTTCTAAATGCTGTCCTTTCAGAGAAAATCACTTTCCTTTGAAAGTGCCTTAAGCTACTTACAAGCATTCACCAGAAACTCACATGCGTTTCTCTGAAAGAGAAGCAGTCGGTTCCAACACTTCAATTCACTGTGCGAAGTGAATGGAGTGTTGCTTCACTTTCTAAATGCTGTCCTTTCAGAGAAAATCACTTTCCTTTGAAAGTGCCTTAAGCAACTTGCAAAAATTCACAAGAAACTCACATGCGTATCTCTGAATGAGAAGCAGTCTGTTCCAACACTTCAATTCACTGTGTGAAGTGAATGGAGTGTTCCTTCACTTTCTAAATGCTGTCCTTTCAGAGAAAATCACTTTCCTTTGAATGTGCCTTAAGCTACTTACAAGCATTCACCAGAAACTCACATGCGTTTCTCTGAAAGAGAAGCAGTCTGTTTCAATACTTCAATTCACTCTGCGAAGTGAATGGAGTGTTGCTTCACTTTCTAAATGCTGTCCTTTCAGAGAAAATCACTTTCTTTTGAAAGTGCCTTAAGCTACTTAAAGCATTCAACAGAAACTCACATGCATTTCTCTGAAAGAGAAGCAGTCTGTTCCAACACTTCAATTCACTGTGCGAAGTGAATGGAGTGTTGCTTCACTTTCTAAATGCTGTCCTTTCAGAGAAAATCACTTTCCTTTGAAAGTGCCTTAAGCTACTTGCAAGCATTAGGAAGAAACTCACATGCGTTTCTCTGAAAGAGAAGCAGTCTGTTCCAACACTTCAATTCACTGTGCGAAGTGAATGGAGTGTTGCTTCACTTTCTAAATGCTGTCCTTTCAGAGAAAATCACTTTCCTTTGAAAGTGCCTTAAGCTACTTACAAGCATTCACCAGAAACTCACATGCGTTTCTCTGAAAGAGAAGCAGTCTGTTCCAACATTTCAATTCACTGTGCGAAGTGAATGGAGTGTTGCTTCACTTTCTAAATGCTGTCCTTTCAGAGAAAATCACTTTCCTTTGAAAGTGCCTTAAGCTACTTGCAAGCATTAGGAAGAAACTCACATGCGTTTCTCTGAAAGAGAAGCAGACTGTTCCCACACTTCAATTCACTGTGCGAAGTGAGTGGAGTGTTGCTTCACTTTCTAAATGCTGTCCTTTCAGAGAAAATCACTTTCCTTTGAAAGTGACTTCAGCTACTTGCAAGCATTAGGAAGAAACTCTCATGCGTTTCTCTGAAAGAGAAGCAGTCTGTTCCAACACTTCAATTCACTGTGTGAAGTGAATGGAGTGTTGCCTCACTTTCTAAATGCTGTGCTTTCAGAGAAAATCACTTTCCTTTGAAAGTGCCTTAAGCTACTTACAAGCATTCACTAGAAACTCACATGCGTTTCTCTGAAAGAGAAGCAGTCTGTTCCAACACTTCAATTCAATGTGCGAAGTGAATGGAGTGTTGCTTCACTTTCTAAATGCTGTCCTTTCAGAGAAAATCACTTTCCTTTGAAAGTGCCTTAAGCTACTAGCAAGCATTCAACAGAAACTCACATGCATTTCTCTGAAAGAGAAGCAGTCTGTTCCAACACTTCAATTCACTGTGCGAAGTGAATGGAGTGTTGCTTCAGTTTCTAAATGCTGTCCTTTCAGAGAAAATCACTTTCCTTTGAAAGTGCCTTAAGCAACTTCAAAGCATTCACAAGAAACCCTAATGCGTTTCTATGAAAGAGAAGCACTCTGTTCCAACACTTCAATTCACTGCACGAAGGGAATGGAGTGTTGCTTCACTTTCTAAATGCTGTCCTTTCAGAGAAAATCACTTTCCTTTGAAAGTGCCTTAAGCTACTTACAAGCATTCACCAGAAACTCACATGCGTTTCTCTGAAAGAGAAGCAGTCGGTTCCAACACTTCAATTCACTGTGCGAAGTGAATGGAGTGTTGCTTCACTTTCTAAATGCTGTCCTTTCAGAGAAAATCACTTTCCTTTGAAAGTGCCTTAAGCTACTTGCAAGCATTAGGAAGAAACTCACATGCGTTTCTCTGAAAGAGAAGCAGTCTGTTCCAACACTTCAATTCACTGTGCGAAGTGAATGGAGTGTTGCTTCACTTTCTAAATGCTGTCCTTTCAGAGAAAATCACTTTCCTTTGAAAGTGCCTTAAGCTACTTACAAGCATTCACCAGAAACTCACATGCGTTTCTCTGAAAGAGAAGCAGTCTGTTCCAACATTTCAATTCACTGTGCGAAGTGAATGGAGTGTTGCTTCACTTTCTAAATGCTGTCCTTTCAGAGAAAATCACTTTCCTTTGAAAGTGCCTTAAGCTACTTGCAAGCATTAGGAAGAAACTCACATGCGTTTCTCTGAAAGAGAAGCAGACTGTTCCCACACTTCAATTCACTGTGCGAAGTGAATGGAGTGTTGCTTCACTTTCTAAATGCTGTCCTTTCAGAGAAAATCACTTTCCTTTGAAAGTGACTTCAGCTACTTGCAAGCATTAGGAAGAAACTCTCATGCGTTTCTCTGAAAGAGAAGCAGTCTGTTCCAACACTTCAATTCACTGTGTGAAGTGAATGGAGTGTTGCCTCACTTTCTAAATGCTGTGCTTTCAGAGAAAATCACTTTCCTTTGAAAGTGCCTTAAGCTACTTACAAGCATTCACTAGAAACTCACATGCGTTTCTCTGAAAGAGAAGCAGTCTGTTCCAACACTTCAATTCAATGTGCGAAGTGAATGGAGTGTTGCTTCACTTTCTAAATGCTGTCCTTTCAGAGAAAATCACTTTCCTTTGAAAGTGCCTTAAGCTACTAGCAAGCATTCAACAGAAACTCACATGCATTTCTCTGAAAGAGAAGCAGTCTGTTCCAACACTTCAATTCACTGTGCGAAGTGAATGGAGTGTTGCTTCAGTTTCTAAATGCTGTCCTTTCAGAGAAAATCACTTTCCTTTGAAAGTGCCTTAAGCAACTTCAAAGCATTCACAAGAAACCCTAATGCGTTTCTATGAAAGAGAAGCACTCTGTTCCAACACTTCAATTCACTGCACGAAGGGAATGGAGTGTTGCTTCACTTTCTAAATGCTGTCCTTTCAGAGAAAATCACTTTCCTTTGAAAGTGCCTTAAGCTACTTACAAGCATTCACCAGAAACTCACATGCGTTTCTCTGAAAGAGAAGCAGTCGGTTCCAACACTTCAATTCACTGTGCGAAGTGAATGGAGTGTTGCTTCACTTTCTAAATGCTGTCCTTTCAGAGAAAATCACTTTCCTTTGAAAGTGCCTTAAGCAACTTGCAAAAATTCACAAGAAACTCACATGCGTATCTCTGAATGAGAAGCAGTCTGTTCCAACACTTCAATTCACTGTGTGAAGTGAATGGAGTGTTCCTTCACTTTCTAAATGCTGTCCTTTCAGAGAAAATCACTTTCCTTTGAATGTGCCTTAAGCTACTTACAAGCATTCACCAGAAACTCACATGCGTTTCTCTGAAAGAGAAGCAGTCTGTTTCAATACTTCAATTCACTCTGCGAAGTGAATGGAGTGTTGCTTCACTTTCTAAATGCTGTCCTTTCAGAGAAAATCACTTTCTTTTGAAAGTGCCTTAAGCTACTTAAAGCATTCAACAGAAACTCACATGCATTTCTCTGAAAGAGAAGCAGTCTGTTCCAACACTTCAATTCACTGTGCGAAGTGAATGGAGTGTTGCTTCACTTTCTAAATGCTGTCCTTGCAGAGAAAATCACTTTCCTTTGAAAGTGCCTTCAGCTACTTACAAGCATTCACCAGAATCTCACATGCGTTTCGCTGAAAGAGAAGCAGTCTGTTCCAACACTTTAATTCACTGTGCGAAGTGAATGGAGTGTTGCTTCACTTTCTAAATGCTGTCCTTTCAGAGAAAATCACTTTCCTTTGAAAGTGCCTTAAGCTACTTGCAAGCATTAGGAAGAAACTCACATGCGTTTCTCTGAAAGAGAAGCAGACAGTTCCAACACTTCAATTCACTGTGCGAATTGAATGGAGTGTTGCTTCACTTTCTAAATGCTGTCCTTTCAGAGAAAATCACTTTCCTTTGAAAGTGCCTTAAGCTACTTACAAGCATTCACCAGAAACTCACATGCGTTTCTCTGAAAGAGAAGCAGTCTGTTCCAACACTTCAATTCACTGTGCGAAGTGAATGGAGTGTTGCTTCACTTTCTAAATGCTGTCCTTTCAGAGAAAATCACTTTCCTTTGAAAGTGCCTTAAGCTACTTACAAGCATTTAACAGAAACTCACATGCGTTTCTCTGAAAGAGAAGCAGTCTGTTCCAACACTTCAATTCACTGTGCGAAGTGAATGGAGTGTTGCTTCACTTTCTAAATGCTGTTCTTTCAGAGAAAATCACTTTCCTTTGAAAGTGCCTTAAGCTACTTGCAAGCATTAGGAAGAAACTCACATGCGTTTCTCTGAAAGAGAAGCAGTCGGTTCCAACACTTCAATTCACTGTGCGAAGTGAATGGAGTGTTGCTTCACTTTCTAAATGCTGTACTTTCAGAGAAAATCACTTTCCTTTGAAAGTGCCTTAAGCTACTTGCAAGCATTAGAATGAAACTCACATGCGTTTCTCTGAAAGAGAAGCAGTCTGTTCCAACACTTCAATTCACTGTGCGAAGTGAATGGAGTGTTGCCTCACTTTCTAAATGCTGTCCTTTCAGAGAAAATCACTTTCCATTGAAAGTGCCTTAAACTACTTTCAAGCATTCACAAAAAACTCACATGCGTTTTTCTGAAATAGAAGCAGTCTGTTCCAACACTTCAATTCACTGTGCGAAGTGAATGGAGTGTTGCTTCACTTTCTAAATGCTGTCCTTTCAGTGAAAATTCCTTTCCTTTGAATGTGCCTTAAGCTACTTACAAGCATTCAACAGAAACTCACATGCATTTCTCTGAAAGAGAAGCAATCTGTTCCAAAACTTCAATTCTCTGTGCGAAGTGAATGGAGTGTTGCTTCACTTTCTAAATTCTGTCCTTTCAGAGAAAATCACTTTCCTTTGAAAGTGCCTTAAGCAACTTCAAAGCATTCACAAGAAACCCTAATGCGTTTCTATGAAAGAGAAGCACTCTGTTCCAACACTTCAAGTCACTGCACGAAGGGAAGGGAGTGTTGCTTCACTTTCTAAATGCTGTCCTTTCAGAGAAAATCACTTTCCTTTGAAAGTGCCTTAAGCTACTTACAAGCATTCACCAGAAACTCACATGCGTTTCTCTGAAAGAGAAGCAGTCTGTTCCAACACTTCAATTCACTGTGCGAAGTGAATGGAGTGTTGCTTCACTTTCAAAATGCTGTCCAATCAGAGAAAATCACTTTCCTTTGAAAGTGCCTTAAGCTACTTGCAAGCATTAGGAAGAAACTCACATGCGTTTCTCTGAAAGAGAAGCATCTGTTCCAACACTTCAATTCACTGTGCGAAGTGAATGGAGTGTTGCTTCACTTTCTAAATTCTGTCCTTTCAGAGAAAATCACTTTCCTTTGAAAGTGCCTTTAACTACTTTCAAGCATTCACAAAAAACTCACATGCGTTTCTCTGAAAGAGAAGCAGTCTGTTCGAACACTTCAATTCACAGTGCGAAGTGAATGGAGTGTTGCTTCAGTTTCTAAATGCTGTCCTTTCAGAGAAAATCACTTTCCTTTGAAAGTGCCTTAAGCTACTTGCAAGCATTCACAAGAAACACTAATGCGTTTCTATGAAAGAGAAGCAGTCTTTTCCAACACTTCAATTCATTGCGCGAAGGAATGGAGTGTTGCTTTACTTTCTAAATGATGTCCTTTCAGAGAAAATCACTTTCCTTTGAAAGAGCCTTAAGCTACTTACAAGCATTCAACAGAAACTCACATGCATTTCTCTGAAAGAGAAGCAGTCTGTTCCAACACTTCAATTCACTCTACAAAGTGAATGGAGTGTTGCTTCACTTTCTAAATGCTGTCCTTTCAGAGAAAATCACTTTCCTTTGAAAGTGACTTCAGCTACTTGCAAGCATTAGGAAGAAACTCTCATGCGTTTCTCTGAAAGAGAAGCAGTCTGTTCCAACACTTCAATTCACTGTGTGAAGTGAATGGAGTGTTGCCTCACTTTCTAAATGCTGTGCTTTCAGAGAAAATCACTTTCCTTTGAAAGTGCCTTAAGCTACTTACAAGCATTCACTAGAAACTCACATGCGTTTCTCTGAAAGAGAAGCAGTCTGTTCCAACACTTCAATTCAATGTGCGAAGTGAATGGAGTGTTGCTTCACTTTCTAAATGCTGTCCTTTCAGAGAAAATCACTTTCCTTTGAAAGTGCCTTAAGCTACTAGCAAGCATTCAACAGAAACTCACATGCATTTCTCTGAAAGAGAAGCAGTCTGTTCCAACACTTCAATACACTGTGCGAAGTGAATGGAGTGTTGCTTCAGTTTCTAAATGCTGTCCTTTCAGAGAAAATCACTTTCCTTTGAAAGTGCCTTAAGCAACTTCAAAGCATTCACAAGAAACCCTAATGCGTTTCTATGAAAGAGAAGCACTCTGTTCCAACACTTCAATTCACTGCACGAAGGGAATGGAGTGTTGCTTCACTTTCTAAATGCTGTCCTTTCAGAGAAAATCACTTTCCTTTGAAAGTGCCTTAAGCTACTTACAAGCATTCACCAGAAACTCACATGCGTTTCTCTGAAAGAGAAGCAGTCGGTTCCAACACTTCAATTCACTGTGCGAAGTGAATGGAGTGTTGCTTCACTTTCCAAATGCTGTCCTTTCAGAGAAAATCACTTTCCTTTGAAAGTGCCTTAAGCTACTTGCAAGCATTAGGAAGAAACTCACATGCGTTTCTCTGAAAGAGAAGCAGTCTGTTCCAACACTTCAATTCACTGTGCGAAGTGAATGGAGTGTTGCTTCACTTTCTAAATGCTGTCCTTTCAGAGAAAATCACTTTCCTTTGAAAGTGCCTTAAGCTACTTACAAGCATTCACCAGAAACTCACATGCGTTTCTCTGAAAGAGAAGCAGTCTGTTCCAACATTTCAATTCACTGTGCGAAGTGAATGGAGTGTTGCTTCACTTTCTAAATGCTGTCCTTTCAGAGAAAATCACTTTCCTTTGAAAGTGCCTTAAGCTACTTGCAAGCATTAGGAAGAAACTCACATGCGTTTCTCTGAAAGAGAAGCAGACTGTTCCCACACTTCAATTCACTGTGCGAAGTGAATGGAGTGTTGCTTCACTTTCTAAATGCTGTCCTTTCAGAGAAAATCACTTTCCTTTGAAAGTGACTTCAGCTACTTGCAAGCATTAGGAAGAAACTCTCATGCGTTTCTCTGAAAGAGAAGCAGTCTGTTCCAACACTTCAATTCACTGTGTGAAGTGAATGGAGTGTTTCCTCACTTTCTAAATGCTGTGCTTTCAGAGAAAATCACTTTCCTTTGAAAGTGCCTTAAGCTACTTACAAGCATTCACTAGAAACTCACATGCGTTTCTCTGAAAGAGAAGCAGTCTGTTCCAACACTTCAATTCAATGTGCGAAGTGAATGGAGTGTTGCTTCACTTTCTAAATGCTGTCCTTTCAGAGAAAATCACTTTCCTTTGAAAGTGCCTTAAGCTACTAGCAAGCATTCAACAGAAACTCACATGCATTTCTCGGAAAGAGAAGCAGTCTGTTCCAACACTTCAATTCACTGTGCGAAGTGAATGGAGTGTTGCTTCAGTTTCTAAATGCTGTCCTTTCAGAGAAAATCACTTTCCTTTGAAAGTGCCTTAAGCAACTTCAAAGCATTCACAACAAACCCTAATGCGTTTCTATGAAAGAGAAGCACTCTGTTCCAACACTTCAATTCACTGCACGAAGGGAATGGAGTGTTGCTTCACTTTCTAAATGCTGTCCTTTCAGAGAAAATCACTTTCCTTTGAAAGTGCCTTAAGCTACTTACAAGCATTCACCAGAAACTCACATGCGTTTCTCTGAAAGAGAAGCAGTCGGTTCCAACACTTCAATTCACTGTGCGAAGTGAATGGAGTGTTGCTTCACTTTCTAAATGCTGTCCTTTCAGAGAAAATCACTTTCCTTTGAAAGTGCCTTAAGCAACTTGCAAAAATTCACAAGAAACTCACATGCGTATCTCTGAATGAGAAGCAGTCTGTTCCAACACTTCAATTCACTGTGTGAAGTGAATGGAGTGTTCCTTCACTTTCTAAATGCTGTCCTTTCAGAGAAAATCACTTTCCTTTGAATGTGCCTTAAGCTACTTACAAGCATTCACCAGAAACTCACATGCGTTTCTCTGAAAGAGAAGCAGTCTGTTTCAATACTTCAATTCACTCTGCGAAGTGAATGGAGTGTTGCTTCACTTTCTAAATGCTGTCCTTTCAGAGAAAATCACTTTCTTTTGAAAGTGCCTTAAGTTACTTACAAGCATTCAACAGAAACTCACATGCATTTCTCTGAAAGAGAAGCAGTCTGTTCCAACACTTCAATTCACTGTGCGAAGTGAATGGAGTGTTGCTTCACTTTCTAAATGCTGTCCTTGCAGAGAAAATCACTTTCCTTTGAAAGTGCCTTAAGCTACTTACAAGCATTCACAAGAATCTCACATGCGTTTCGCTGAAAGAGAAGCAGTCTGTTCCAACACTTTAATTCACTGTGCGAAGTGAATGGAGTGTTGCTTCACTTTCTAAATGCTGTCCTTTCAGAGAAAATCACTTTCCTTTGAAAGTGCCTTAAGCTACTTGCAAGCATTAGGAAGAAACTCACATGCGTTTCTCTGAAAGAGAAGCAGACAGTTCCAACACTTCAATTCACTGTGCGAATTGAATGGAGTGTTGCTTCACTTTCTAAATGCTGTCCTTTCAGAGAAAATCACTTTCCTTTGAAAGTGCCTTAAGCTACTTACAAGCATTAGGAAGAAACTCACATGCGTTTCTCTGAAAGAGAAGCAGTCTGTTCCAACACTTCAATTCACTGTGCGAAGTGAATGGAGTGTTGCTTCACTTTCTAAATGCTGTCCTTTCAGAGAAAATCACTTTCCTTTGAAAGTGCCTTAAGCTACTTACAAGCATTCACCAGAAACTCACATGCGTTTCTCTGAAAGAGAAGCAGTCTGTTCCAACACTTCAATTCACTGTGCGAAGTGAATGGAGTGTTGCTTCACTTTCTAAATGCTGTCCTTTCAGAGAAAATCACTTTCCTTTGAAAGTGCCTTAAGCTACTTACAAGCATTTAACAGAAACTCACATGCGTTTCTCTGAAAGAGAAGCAGTCTGTTCCAACACTTCAATTCACTGTGCGAAGTGAATGGAGTGTTGCTTCACTTTCTAAATGCTGTTCTTTCAGAGAAAATCACTTTCCTTTGAAAGTGCCTTAAGCTACTTGCAAGCATTAGGAAGAAACTCACATGCGTTTCTCTGAAAGAGAAGCAGTCGGTTCCAACACTTCAATTCACTGTGCGAAGTGAATGGAGTGTTGCTTCACTTTCTAAATGCTGTACTTTCAGAGAAAATCACTTTCCTTTGAAAGTGCCTTAAGCTACATGCAAGCATTAGAATGAAACTCACATGCGTTTCTCTGAAAGAGAAGCAGTCTGTTCCAACACTTCAATTCACTGTGCGAAGTGAATGGAGTGTTGCCTCACTTTCTAAATGCTGTCCTTTCAGAGAAAATCACTTTCCATTGAAAGTGCCTTAAACTACTTTCAAGCATTCACAAAAAACTCACATGCGTTTTTCTGAAATAGAAGCAGTCTGTTCCAACACTTCAATTCACTGTGCGAAGTGAATGGAGTGTTGCTTCACTTTCTAAATGCTGTCCTTTCAGTGAAAATTCCTTTCCTTTGAATGTGCCTTAAGCTACTTACAAGCATTCAACAGAAACTCACATGCATTTCTCTGAAAGAGAAGCAATCTGTTCCAAAACTTCAATTCTCTGTGCGAAGTGAATGGAGTGTTGCTTCACTTTCTAAATTCTGTCCTTTCAGAGAAAATCACTTTCCTTTGAAAGTGCCTTAAGCAACTTCAAAGCATTCACAAGAAACCCTAATGCGTTTCTATGAAAGAGAAGCACTCTGTTCCAACACTTCAATTCACTGCACGAAGGGAATGGAGTGTTGCTTCACTTTCTAAATGCTGTCCTTTCAGAGAAAATCACTTTCCTTTGAAAGTGCCTTAAGCTACTTACAAGCATTCACCAGAAACTCACATGCGTTTCTCTGAAAGAGAAGCAGTCTGTTCCAACACTTCAATTCACTGTGCGAAGTGAATGGAGTGTTGCTTCACTTTCAAAATGCTGTCCAATCAGAGAAAATCACTTTCCTTTGAAACTGCCTTAAGCTACTTGCAAGCATTAGGAAGAAACTCACATGCGTTTCTCTGAAAGAGAAGCATCTGTTCCAACACTTCAATTCACTGTGCGAAGTGAATGGAGTGTTGCTTCACTTTCTAAATTCTGTCCTTTCAGAGAAAATCACTTTCCTTTGAAAGTGCCTTTAACTACTTTCAAGCATTCACAAAAAACTCACATGCGTTTCTCTGAAAGAGAAGCAGTCTGTTCGAACACTTCAATTCACAGTGCGAAGTGAATGGAGTGTTGCTTCAGTTTCTAAATGCTGTCCTTTCAGAGAAAATCACTTTCCTTTGAAAGTGCCTTAAGCTACTTGCAAGCATTCACAAGAAACACTAATGCGTTTCTATGAAAGAGAAGCAGTCTTTTCCAACACTTCAATTCATTGCGCGAAGGAATGGAGTGTTGCTTTACTTTCTAAATGATGTCCTTTCAGAGAAAATCACTTTCCTTTGAAAGAGCCTTAAGCTACTTACAAGCATTCAACAGAAACTCACATGCATTTCTCTGAAAGAGAAGCAGTCTGTTCCAACACTTCAATTCACTCTACAAAGTGAATGGAGTGTTGCTTCACTTTCTAAATGCTGTCCTTTCAGAGAAAAAAACTTTCCTTTGAAAGTGCCTTAAGCAACTTGCAAGAATTCACAAGAAACACTAATGCGTTTCTATGAAAGAGAAGCACTCTGCTCCAACACTTCAATTCACTGCACGAAGGGAATGGAGTGTTGCTTCACTTTCTAAATGCTGTCCTTTCAGAGAAAATCACTTTCCTTTGAAAGTGCCTTAAGCTACTTACAAGCATTAGGAAGAAACTCACATGCGTTTCTCTGAAAGAGAAGCATTCTGTTCCAACACTTCAATTCACTGTGCGAAGTGAATGGAGTGTTGCATCACTTTCTAAATTCTGTCCTTTCAGAGAAAATCACTTTCCTTTGAAAGTGCCTTAAACTACTTTCAAGCATTCACAAAAAACTCACATGCGTTTCTCTTAAAGAGAAGCAGTCTGTTCCAACACTTCAATTCACTGTGCGAAGTGAATGGAGTGTTGCTTCAGTTTCTAAATGCTGTCCTTTCAGAGAAAATCACTTTCCTTTGAAAGTGCCTTAAGCAACTTGCAAGAATTCACAAGAAACTCACATGCGTTTCTCTGAAAGAGAAGCAGTCTGTTCCAACACTTCAACTCACTGTGTGAAGTGAATGGAGTGTTGCTTCACTTTCTAAATCCTGTCCTTTCAGAGAAAATCATTTTCCTTTGAAAGTGCCTTAAGCTACTTACAAGCATTCACCAGAAACTCACATGCGTTTCTCTGAAAGGGAAGCAGTCTGTTCCAATACTTCAATTCACTCTGCGAAGTGAATGGAGTGTTGCTTCACTTTCTAAATGCTGTCCTTTCAGAGAAAATCACTTTCCTTTGAAAGTGCCTTAAGCTACTTACAAGCATTCAACAGAAACTCACATGCATTTCTCTGAAAGAGAAGCAGTCTGTTCCAACACTTCAATTCACTGTGCGAAGTGAATGGAGTGTTGCTTCACTTTCTAAATGCTGTCCTTTCAGAGAAAATCACTTTCCTTTGAAAGTGCCTTAAGCTACTTACAAGCATTCACCAGAAACTCACATGCGTTTCTCTGAAAGAGAAGCAGTCTGTTCCAACATTTCAATTCACTGTGCGAAGTGAATGGAGTGTTGCTTCACTTTCTAAATGCTGTCCTTTCAGAGAAAATCACTTTCCTTTGAAAGTGCCTTAAGCTACTTGCAAGCATTAGGAAGAAACTCACATGCGTTTCTCTGAAAGAGAAGCAGACTGTTCCCACACTTCAATTCACTGTGCGAAGTGAATGGAGTGTTGCTTCACTTTCTAAATGCTGTCCTTTCAGAGAAAATCACTTTCCTTTGAAAGTGCCTTCAGCTACTTGCAAGCATTAGGAAGAAACTCTCATGCGTTTCTCTGAAAGAGAAGCAGTCTGTTCCAACACTTCAATTCACTGTGTGAAGTGAATGGAGTGTTGCCTCACTTTCTAAATGCTGTGCTTTCAGAGAAAATCACTTTCCTTTGAAAGTGCCTTAAGCTACTTACAAGCATTCACTAGAAACTCACATGCGTTTCTCTGAAAGAGAAGCAGTCTGTTCCAACACTTCAATTCAATGTGCGAAGTGAATGGAGTGTTGCTTCACTTTCTAAATGCTGTCCTTTCAGAGAAAATCACTTTCCTTTGAAAGTGCCTTAAGCTACTAGCAAGCATTCAACAGAAACTCACATGCATTTCTCTGAAAGAGAAGCAGTCTGTTCCAACACTTCAATTCACTGTGCGAAGTGAATGGAGTGTTGCTTCAGTTTCTAAATGCTGTCCTTTCAGAGAAAATCACTTTCCTTTGAAAGTGCCTTAAGCAACTTCAAAGCATTCACAAGAAACCCTAATGCGTTTCTATGAAAGAGAAGCACTCTGTTCCAACACTTCAATTCACTGCACGAAGGGAATGGAGTGTTGCTTCACTTTCTAAATGCTGTCCTTTCAGAGAAAATCACTTTCCTTTGAAAGTGCCTTAAGCTACTTACAAGCATTCACCAGAAACTCACATGCGTTTCTCTGAAAGAGAAGCAGTCGGTTCCAACACTTCAATTCACTGTGCGAAGTGTATGGAGTGTTGCTTCACTTTCTAAATGCTGTCCTTTCAGAGAAAATCACTTTCCTTTGAAAGTGCCTTAAGCAACTTGCAAAAATTCACAAGAAACTCACATGCGTATCTCTGAATGAGAAGCAGTCTGTTCCAACACTTCAATTCACTGTGTGAAGTGAATGGAGTGTTGCTTCACTTTCTAAATGCTGTCCTTTCAGAGAAAATCACTTTCCTTTGAATGTGCCTTAAGCTACTTACAAGCATTCACCAGAAACTCACATGCGTTTCTCTGAAAGAGAAGCAGTCTGTTTCAATACTTCAATTCACTCTGCGAAGTGAATGGAGTGTTGCTTCACTTTCTAAATGCTGTCCTTTCAGAGAAAATCACTTTCTTTTGAAAGTGCCTTAAGCTACTTACAAGCATTCACCAGAAACTCACATGCGTTTCGCTGAAAGAGAAGCAGTCTGTTCCAACACTTTAATTCACTGTGCGAAGTGAATGGAGTGTTGCTTCACTTTCTAAATGCTGTCCTTTCAGAGAAAATCACTTTCCTTTGAAAGTGCCTTAAGCTACTTGCAAGCATTAGGAAGAAACTCACATGCGTTTCTCTGAAAGAGAAGCAGACAGTTCCAACACTTCAATTCACTGTGCGAATTGAATGGAGTGTTGCTTCACTTTCTAAATGCTGTCCTTTCAGAGAAAATCACTTTCCTTTGAAAGTGCCTTAAGCTACTTACAAGCATTAGGAAGAAACTCACATGCGTTTCTCTGAAAGAGAAGCAGTCTGTTCCAACACTTCAATTCATTGTGCGAAGTGAATGGAGTGTTGCTTCACTTTCTAAATTCTGTCCTTTCAGAGAAAATCACTTTCCTTTGAAAGTGCCTTAAACTACTTTCAAGCATTCACAAAAAACTCACATGCGTTTCTCTTAAAGAGAAGCAGTCTGTTCCAACACTTCAATTCACTGTGCGAAGTGAATGGAGTGTTGCTTCAGTTTCTAAATGCTGTTCTTTCAGAGAAAATCACTTTCCTTTGAAAGTGCCTTAAGCAACTTGCAAGAATTCACCAGAAACTCACATGCGTTTCTCTGAAAGAGAAGCAGTCTGTTCCAACACTTCAACTCACTGTGTGAAGTGAATGGAGTGTTGCTTCACTTTCTAAATGCTGTCCTTTCAGAGAAAATCATTTTCCTTTGAAAGTGCCTTAAGCTACTTACAAGCATTCACCAGAAACTCACATGCGTTTCTCTGAAAGGGAAGCAGTCTGTTCCAATACTTCAATTCACTCTGCGAAGTGAATGGAGTGTTGCTTCACTTTCTAAATGCTGTCCTTTCAGAGAAAATCACTTTCCTTTGTAAGTGCCTTAAGCTACTTACAAGCATTCAACAGAAACTCACATGCATTACTCTGAAAGAGAAGCAGTCTGATCCAACACTTCAATTCACTGTGCGAAGTGAATGGAGTGTTGCTTCACTTTCTAAATGCTGTCCTTTCAGAGAAAATCACTTTCCTTTGAAAGCGCCTTAAGCTACTTGCAAGCATTAGGAAGAAACTCACATGCGTTTCTCTGAAAGAGAAGCAGACTGTTCCAACACTTCAATTCACTGTGCGAAGTGAATGGAGTGTTGCTTCACTTTCTAAATGCTGTCCTTTCAGAGAAAATCACTTTCCTTTGAAAGTGCCTTCAGCTACTTGCAAGCATTAGGAAGAAACTCTCATGCGTTTCTCTGAAAGAGAAGCAGTCTGTTCCAACACTTCAATTCACTGTGTGAAGTGAATGGAGTGTTGCCTCACTTTCTAAATGCTGTCCTTTCAGAGAAAATCACTTTCCTTTGAAAGTGCCTTAAGCTACTTACAAGCATTAGGAAGAAACTCACATGCGTTTCTCTGAAAGAGAAGCAGTCTGTTCCAACACTTCAATTCACTGTGCGAAGTGAATGGAGTGTTGCTTCACTTTCTAAATGCTGTCCTTTCAGAGAAAATCACTTTCCTTTGAAAGTGCCTTAAACTACTTTCAAGCATTCACAAAAAACTCACATGCGTTTCTCTTAAAGAGAAGCAGTCTGTTCCAACACTTCAATTCACTGTGCGAAGTGAATGGAGTGTTGCTTCACTTTCTAAATGCTGTCCTTTCAGAGAAAATCCCTTTCCTTTGAATGTGCCTTAAGCTACTTGCAAGAATTCACAAGAAACTCACATGCGTTTCTCTGAAAGAGAAGCAGTCTGTTCCAACACTTCAATTCACTGTGTGAAGTGAATGGAGTGTTGCTTCACTTTCTAAATGCTGTCCTTTCAGAGAAAATCACTTTCCTTTGAAAGTGCCTTAAGCTACTTACAAGCATTCACCAGAAACTCACATGCGTTTCTCTGAAAGAGAAGCAGTCTGTTCCAATACTTCAATTCACTCTGCGAAGTGAATGGAGTGTTGCTTCACTTTCTAAATGCTGTCCTTTCAGAGAAAATCACTTTCCTTTGAAAGTGCCTTAAGCTACTTACAAGCATTCAACAGAAACTCACATGCATTTCTCTGAAAGAGAAGCAGTCTGTTCCAACACTTCAATTCACTGTGCGAAGTGAATGGAGTGTTGCTTCACTTTCTAAATGCTGTCCTTTCAGAGAAAATCACTTTCCTTTGAAAGTGCCTTAAGCTACTTACAAGCATTCACCAGAAACTCACATGCGTTTCTCTGAAAGAGAAGCAGTCTGTTCCAACATTTCAATTCACTGTGCGAAGTGAATGGAGTGTTGCTTCACTTTCTAAATGCTGTCCTTTCAGAGAAAATCACTTTCCTTTGAAAGTGCCTTAAGCTACTTGCAAGCATTAGGAAGAAACTCACATGCGTTTCTCTGAAAGAGAAGCAGACTGTTCCCACACTTCAATTCACTGTGCGAAGTGAATGGAGTGTTGCTTCACTTTCTAAATGCTGTCCTTTCAGAGAAAATCACTTTCCTTTGAAAGTGCCTTCAGCTACTTGCAAGCATTAGGAAGAAACTCTCATGCGTTTCTCTGAAAGAGAAGCAGTCTGTTCCAACACTTCAATTCACTGTGTGAAGTGAATGGAGTGTTGCCTCACTTTCTAAATGCTGTGCTTTCAGAGAAAATCACTTTCCTTTGAAAGTGCCTTAAGCTACTTACAAGCATTCACTAGAAACTCACATGCGTTTCTCTGAAAGAGAAGCAGTCTGTTCCAACACTTCAATTCAATGTGCGAAGTGAATGGAGTGTTGCTTCACTTTCTAAATGCTGTCCTTTCAGAGAAAATCACTTTCCTTTGAAAGTGCCTTAAGCTACTAGCAAGCATTCAACAGAAACTCACATGCATTTCTCTGAAAGAGAAGCAGTCTGTTCCAACACTTCAATTCACTGTGCGAAGTGAATGGAGTGTTGCTTCAGTTTCTAAATGCTGTCCTTTCAGAGAAAATCACTTTACTTTGAAAGTGCCTTAAGCAACTTCAAAGCATTCACAAGAAACCCTAATGCGTTTCTATGAAAGAGAAGCACTCTGTTCCGACACTTCAATTCACTGCACGAAGGGAATGGAGTGTTGCTTCACTTTCTAAATGCTGTCCTTTCAGAGAAAATCACTTTCCTTTGAAAGTGCCTTAAGCTACTTACAAGCATTCACCAGAAACTCACATGCGTTTCTCTGAAAGAGAAGCAGTCGGTTCCAACACTTCAATTCACTGTGCGAAGTGAATGGAGTGTTGCTTCACTTTCTAAATGCTGTCCTTTCAGAGAAAATCACTTTCCTTTGAAAGTGCCTTAAGCAACTTGCAAAAATTCACAAGAAACTCACATGCGTATCTCTGAATGAGAAGCAGTCTGTTCCAACACTTCAATTCACTGTGTGAAGTGAATGGAGTGTTGCTTCACTTTCTAAATGCTGTCCTTTCAGAGAAAATCACTTTCCTTTGAATGTGCCTTAAGCTACTTACAAGCATTCACCAGAAACTCACATGCGTTTCTCTGAAAGAGAAGCAGTCTGTTTCAATACTTCAATTCACTCTGCGAAGTGAATGGAGTATTGCTTCACTTTCTAAATGCTGTCCTTTCAGAGAAAATCACTTTCTTTTGAAAGTGCCTTAAGCTACTTACAAGCATTCAACAGAAACTCACATGCATTTCTCTGAAAGAGAAGCAGTCTGTTCCAACACTTCAATTCACTGTGCGAAGTGAATGGAGTGTTGCTTCACTTTCTAAATGCTGTCCTTTCAGAGAAAATCACTTTCCTTTGAAAGTGCCTTAAGCAACTTGCAAAAATTCACAAGAAACTCACATGCGTATCTCTGAATGAGAAGCAGTCTGTTCCAACACTTCAATTCACTGTGTGAAGTGAATGGAGTGTTGCTTCACTTTCTAAATGCTGTCCTTTCAGAGAAAATCACTTTCCTTTGAATGTGCCTTAAGCTACTTACAAGCATTCACCAGAAACTCACATGCGTTTCTCTGAAAGAGAAGCAGTCTGTTTCAATACTTCAATTCACTCTGCGAAGTGAATGGAGTGTTGCTTCACTTTCTAAATGCTGTCCTTTCAGAGAAAATCACTTTCTTTTGAAAGTGCCTTAAGCTACTTACAAGCATTCAACAGAAACTCACATGCATTTCTCTGAAAGAGAAGCAGTCTGTTCCAACACTTCAATTCACTGTGCGAAGTGAATGGAGTGTTGCTTCACTTTCTAAATGCTGTCCTTTCAGAGAAAATCACTTTCCTTTGAAAGTGCCTTAAGCTACTTACAAGCATTCACCAGAAACTCACATGCGTTTCGCTGAAAGAGAAGCAGTCTGTTCCAACACTTTAATTCACTGTGCGAAGTGAATGGAGTGTTGCTTCACTTTCTAAATGCTGTCCTTTCAGAGAAAATCACTTTCCTTTGAAAGTGCCTTAAGCTACTTGCAAGCATTAGGAAGAAACTCACATGCGTTTCTCTGAAAGAGAAGCAGACAGTTCCAACACTTCAATTCACTGTGCGAATTGAATGGAGTGTTGCTTCACTTTCTAAATGCTGTCCTTTCAGAGAAAATCACTTTCCTTTGAAAGTGCCTTAAGCTACTTACAAGCATTAGGAAGAAATTCACATGCGTTTCTCTGAAAGAGAAGCAGTCTGTTCCAACACTTCAATTCACTGTGCGAAGTGAATGGAGTGTTGCTTCACTTTCTAAATGCTGTACTTTCAGAGAAAATCACTTTCCTTTGAAAGTGCCTTAAGCTACTTACAAGCATTTAACAGAAACTCACATGCGTTTCTCTGAAAGAGAAGCAGTCTGTTCCAACACTTCAATTCACTGTGCGAAGTGAATGGAGTGTTGCTTCACTTTCTAAATGCTGTTCTTTCAGAGAAAATCACTTTCCTTTGAAAGTGCCTTAAGCTACTTGCAAGCATTAGGAAGAAACTCACAGGCGTTTCTCTGAAAGAGAAGCAGTCGGTTCCAACACTTCAATTCACTGTGCGAAGTGAATGGAGTGTTGCCTCACTTTCTAAATGCTGTCCTTTCAGAGAAAATCACTTTCCATTGAAAGTGCCTTAAACTACTTTCAAGCATTCACAAAAAACTCACATGCGTTTTTCTGAAATAGAAGCAGTCTGTTCCAACACTTCAATTCACTGTGCGAAGTGAATGGAGTGTTGCTTCACTTTCTAAATGCTGTCCTTTCAGTGAAAATTCCTTTCCTTTGAATGTGCCTTAAGCTACTTACAAGCATTCAACAGAAACTCACATGCATTTCTCTGAAAGAGAAGCAGTCTGTTCCAACACTTCAATTCAATGTGCGAAGTGAATGGAGCGTTGCTTCACTTTCTAAATTCTGTCCTTTCAGAGAAAATCACTTTCCTTTGAAAGTGCCTTTAACTACTTTCAAGCATTCACAAAAAACTCACATGCGTTTCTCTGAAAGAGAAGCAGTCTGTTCGAACACTTCAATTCACAGTGCGAAGTGAATGGAGTGTTGCTTCAGTTTCTAAATGCTGTCCTTTCAGAGAAAATCACTTTCCTTTGAAAGTGCCTTAAGCTACTTGCAAGCATTCACAAGAAACACTAATGCGTTTCTATGAAAGAGAAGCAGTCTTTTCCAACACTTCAATTCATTGCGCGAAGGAATGGAGTGTTGCTTTACTTTCTAAATGATGTCCTTTCAGAGAAAATCACTTTCCTTTGAAAGAGCCTTAAGCTACTTACAAGCATTCAACAGAAACTCACATGCATTTCTCTGAAAGAGAAGCAGTCTGTTCCAACACTTCAATTCACTCTACAAAGTGAATGGAGTGTTGCTTCACTTTCTAAATGCTGTCCTTTCAGAGAAAATAACTTTCCTTTGAAAGTGCCTTAAGCAACTTGCAAGAATTCACAAGAAACACTAATGCGTTTCTACGAAAGAGAAGCACTCTGCTCCAACACTTTAATTCACTGCATGAAGGGAATGGAGTGTTGCTTCACTTTCTAAATGCTGTCCTTTCAGAGAAAATCACTTTCCTTTGAAAGTGCCTTAAGCTACTTACAAGCATTAGGAAGAAACTCACATGCGTTTCTCTGAAAGAGAAGCATTCTGTTCCAACACTTCAATTCACTGTGCGAAGTGAATGGAGTGTTGCATCACTTTCTAAATTCTGTCCTTTCAGAGAAAATCACTTTCCTTTGAAAGTGCCTTAAACTACTTTCAAGCATTCACAAAAAACTCACATGCGTTTCTCTTAAAGAGAAGCAGTCTGTTCCAACACTTCAATTCACTGTGCGAAGTGAATGGAGTGTTGCTTCAGTTTCTAAATGCTGTCCTTTCAGAGAAAATCACTTTCCTTTGAAAGTGCCTTAAGCAACTTGCAAGAATTCACAAGAAACTCACATGCGTTTCTCTGAAAGAGAAGCAGTCTGTTCCAACACTTCAACTCACTGTGTGAAGTGAATGGAGTGTTGCTTCACTTTCTAAATGCTGTCCTTTCAGAGAAAATCATTTTCCTTTGAAAGTGCCTTAAGCTACTTACAAGCATTCACCAGAAACTCACATGCGTTTCTCTGAAAGGGAAGCAGTCTGTTCCAATACTTCAATTCACTCTGCGAAGTGAATGGAGTGTTGCTTCACTTTCTAAATGCTGTCCTTTCAGAGAAAATCACTTTCCTTTGTAAGTGCCTTAAGCTACTTACAAGCATTCAACAGAAACTCACATGCATTTCTCTGAAAGAGAAGCAGTCTGATCCAACACTTCAATTCACTGTGCGAAGTGAATGGAGTGTTGCTTCACTTTCTAAATGCTGTCCTTTCAGAGAAAATCACTTTCCTTTGAAAGTGCCTTAAGCTACTTACAAGCATTCACCAGAAACTCACATGCGTTTCTCTGAAAGAGAAGCAGTCTGTTCCAACATTTCAATTCACTGTGCGAAGTGAATGGAGTGTTGCTTCACTTTCTAAATGCTGTCCTTTCAGAGAAAATCACTTTCCTTTGAAAGCGCCTTAAGCTACTTGCAAGCATTAGGAAGAAACTCACATGCGTTTCTCTGAAAGAGAAGCAGACTGTTCCAACACTTCAATTCACTGTGCGAAGTGAATGGAGTGTTGCTTCACTTTCTAAATGCTGTCCTTTCAGAGAAAATCACTTTCCTTTGAAGGTGCCTTCAGCTACTTGCAAGCATTAGGAAGAAACTCTCATGCGTTTCTCTGAAAGAGAAGCAGTCTGTTCCAACACTTCAATTCACTGTGTGAAGTGAATGGAGTGTTGCCTCACTTTCTAAATGCTGTCCTTTCAGAGAAAATCACTTTCCTTTGAAAGTGCCTTAAGCTACTTACAAGCATTAGGAAGAAACTCACATGCGTTTCTCTGAAAGAGAAGCAGTCTGTTCCAACACTTCAATTCACTGTTCGAAGTGAATGGAGTGTTGCTTCACTTTCTAAATGCTGTCCTTTCAGAGAAAATCACTTTCCTTTGAAAGTGCCTTAAACTACTTTCAAGCATTCACCAGAAACTCACATGCGTTTCTCTGAAAGAGAAGCAGTCTGTTCCAACACTTCAATTCACTGTGCGAAGTGAATGGAGTGTTGCTTCACTTTCTAAATGCTGTCCTTTCAGAGAAAATCCCTTTCCTTTGAATGTGCCTTAAGCTACTTGCAAGAATTCACAAGAAACTCACATGCGTTTCTCTGAAAGAGAAGCAGTCTGTTCCAACACTTCAATTCACTGTGTGAAGTGAATGGAGTGTTGCTTCACTTTCTAAATGCTGTCCTTTCAGAGAAAATCACTTTCCTTTGAAAGTGCCTTAAGCTACTTACAAGCATTCACCAGAAACTCACATGCGTTTCTCTGAAAGAGAAGCAGTCTGTTCCAATACTTCAATTCACTCTGCGAAGTGAATGGAGTGTTGCTTCACTTTCTAAATGCTGTCCTTTCAGAGAAAATCACTTTCCTTTGAAAGTGCCTTAAGCTACTTACAAGCATTCAACAGAAACTCACATGCATTTCTCTGAAAGAGAAGCAGTCTGTTCCAACACTTCAATTCACTGTGCGAAGTGAATGGAGTGTTGCTTCACTTTCTAAATGCTGTCCTTTCAGAGAAAATCACTTTCCTTTGAAAGTGCCTTAAGCTACTTACAAGCATTCACCAGAAACTCACATGCGTTTCTCTGAAAGAGAAGCAGTCTGTTCCAACATTTCAATTCACTGTGCGAAGTGAATGGAGTGTTGCTTCACTTTCTAAATGCTGTCCTTTCAGAGAAAATCACTTTCCTTTGAAAGTGCCTTAAGCTACTTGCAAGCATTAGGAAGAAACTCACATGCGTTTCTCTGAAAGAGAAGCAGACTGTTCCCACACTTCAATTCACTGTGCGAAGTGAATGGAGTGTTGCTTCACTTTCTAAATGCTGTCCAATCAGAGAAAATCACTTTCCTTTGAAAGTGACTTCAGCTACTTGCAAGCATTAGGAAGAAACTCTCATGCGTTTCTCTGAAAGAGAAGCAGTCTGTTCCAACACTTCAATTCACTGTGTGAAGTGAATGGAGTGTTGCCTCACTTTCTAAATGCTGTGCTTTCAGAGAAAATCACTTTCCTTTGAAAGTGCCTTAAGCTACTTACAAGCATTCACTAGAAACTCACATGCGTTTCTCTGAAAGAGAAGCAGTCTGTTCCAACACTTCAATTCAATGTGCGAAGTGAATGGAGTGTTGCTTCACTTTCTAAATGCTGTCCTTTCAGAGAAAATCACTTTCCTTTGAAAGTGCCTTAAGCTACTAGCAAGCATTCAACAGAAACTCACATGCATTTCTCTGAAAGAGAAGCAGTCTGTTCCAACACTTCAATTCACTGTGCGAAGTGAATGGAGTGTTGCTTCAGTTTCTAAATGCTGTCCTTTCAGAGAAAATCACTTTCCTTTGAAAGTGCCTTAAGCAACTTCAAAGCATTCACAAGAAACCCTAATGCGTTTCTATGAAAGAGAAGCACTCTGTTCCAACACTTCAATTCACTGCACGAAGGGAATGGAGTGTTGCTTCACTTTCTAAATGCTGTCCTTTCAGAGAAAATCACTTTCCTTTGAAAGTGCCTTAAGCTACTTACAAGCATTCACCAGAAACTCACATGCGTTTCTCTGAAAGAGAAGCAGTCGGTTCCAACACTTCAATTCACTGTGCGAAGTGAATGGAGTGTTGCTTCACTTTCTAAATGCTGTCCTTTCAGAGAAAATCACTTTCCTTTGAAAGTGCCTTAAGCAACTTGCAAAAATTCACAAGAAACTCACATGCGTATCTCTGAATGAGAAGCAGTCTGTTCCAACACTTCAATTCACTGTGTGAAGTGAATGGAGTGTTCCTTCACTTTCTAAATGCTGTCCTTTCAGAGAAAATCACTTTCCTTTGAATGTGCCTTAAGCTACTTACAAGCATTCACCAGAAACTCACATGCGTTTCTCTGAAAGAGAAGCAGTCTGTTTCAATACTTCAATTCACTCTGCGAAGTGAATGGAGTGTTGCTTCACTTTCTAAATGCTGTCCTTTCAGAGAAAATCACTTTCTTTTGAAAGTGCCTTAAGCTACTTACAAGCATTCAACAGAAACTCACATGCATTTCTCTGAAAGAGAAGCAGTCTGTTCCAACACTTCAATTCACTGTGCGAAGTGAATGGAGTGTTGCTTCACTTTCTAAATGCTGTCCTTGCAGAGAAAATCACTTTCCTTTGAAAGTGCCTTAAGCTACTTACAAGCATTCACCAGAATCTCACATGCGTTTCGCTGAAAGAGAAGCAGTCTGTTCCAACACTTTAATTCACTGTGCGAAGTGAATGGAGTGTTGCTTCACTTTCTAAATGCTGTCCTTTCAGAGAAAATCACTTTCCTTTGAAAGTGCCTTAAGCTACTTGCAAGCATTAGGAAGAAACTCACATGCGTTTCTCTGAAAGAGAAGCAGACAGTTCCAACACTTCAATTCACTGTGCGAATTGAATGGAGTGTTGCTTCACTTTCTAAATGCTGTCCTTTCAGAGAAAATCACTTTCCTTTGAAAGTGCCTTAAGCTACTTACAAGCATTAGGAAGAAACTCACATGCGTTTCTCTGAAAGAGAAGCAGTCTGTTCCAACACTTCAATTCACTGTGCGAAGTGAATGGAGTGTTGCTTCACTTTCTAAATGCTGTCCTTTCAGAGAAAATCACTTTCCTTTGAAAGTGCCTTAAGCTACTTACAAGCATTCACCAGAAACTCACATGCGTTTCTCTGAAAGAGAAGCAGTCTGTTCCAACACTTCAATTCACTGTGCGAAGTGAATGGAGTGTTGCTTCACTTTCTAAATGCTGTCCTTTCAGAGAAAATCACTTTCCTTTGAAAGTGCCTTAAGCTACTTACAAGCATTTAACAGAAACTCACATGCGTTTCTCTGAAAGAGAAGCAGTCTGTTCCAACACTTCAATTCACTGTGCGAAGTGAATGGAGTGTTG